>NC_143254.1:49335295-49663107 GCF_984573655.1 Nuphar pumila | reverse complement strand
CCATTAAATCACATAATTCATAAAAAATGAAAAACTGAGAAAAAGTAGTCAATAAAGTTGTATTTTCAATGCAATAAAAATCAGAATTTCTGATATCGAAGCGTGAAGCTATGATCTGATGAACAAGACAAACTTGTACACTTGGGACACTATCACACTCCGAACAGACACTTTGTTAACATCAATTTTCAAAGACTGTTAGGACAAAATCTGTGAACGGTTAGAACACAAAAGTTGGAAGTATTTTTTATACCTTTCCAACGACTACAACAACACTGAAAATCGACACCGAAATTCAAAGATATCGCCTAAGTACCAGGACAGACTGATACACACAAACACATTCTCGTGAGAGATAGTGTTCACTGTTTGGGTCCATTTTTTGAGACTATAGGAACAGAGTCTTCCAATGAGCTTTGATACTAACAATGATGTGGTACAGATTGTGGGTCGGTCTATGATCCAAGATCCAAATGGATCCAACACGTGAAAGCACTAGACAGATCATCTAAATTTTGGGTAGGGCTTAGTCTAGAGGTGTTTAGACCCAGCTGCTCGCCTGATCTGCAAATTGTGGCAACACTAAAAGTGAAGATCACATTTTCATCTTTCTAAAGAACCTAAATTTATATTTTTTGGTAACGGTTTGTTGAAATACAGTTTGGATAAGGGAACAGGTGACTAGATTTGAAAACTATCACACTTGGGATAGTCTAGTTGGGATAGACCATAATGAAGCTTACCCTCAAGATTTCTGTCAAAGATTCAAACACAAAAGTTTTAGATAATATTATTGTTGTTCCAACAAAACAAAAATCAGGGTGATCTGGATGACTCAGATATGGCTCAAACACTGAGCTGAACTAGTGGAGGCCTCAACAGTCATATGAGTGGTTGTCCTCTTTGTTCTAGATCATTTTTGATAGAGTTATCTACATAATAAAAAATCAGAAAAAAACACAAAATTTGTAGGAATGCTCGATAGCTTTCCAACAAGCTAAGACATGCAGAGTTTTGACTCTAAATAAGGGAGTTATGCTCAAAACACTAATGACTAGTTCTCATTGACAGAGTTTCAAAAATCATAAAAACATTCATATAGTTTATCAAACACCACAAATTAGATTAGACCAATTTTAGTTTGGTGTTTATAGTTCAACCTGCAGAGAAAGACACTTCAAATGGTAGCTTCTACAATGTCAAATTTCTCATCCACCTTAACCTGACTTCGGTTAGTCTAAGCAAAAGAAATATCACAAAAGCAAATCTATCTAAACAAATATCTCTAAAAATCACTTTTAGAAATCATTTTCTTTCAAACAAAAGCGCAACAATCTTGATTCTACTTAAGCAAGTTCAAGTCAAACCAAAAATGCAGACAGTAGACAAATGGTTCCAATAGTAATTCAGATGTTCACAATGACGCAGCAAAATCATGTTCAGCAGTGACATGATTCGGTTCAAGAACAGGAGATAGAAATGAACAGCAGCAACAACAAACTGGTAGGAAGGCTGGGAACATTGGTAGTTCACATCAGTAGCACCCACGGTTTGCAGATTCTCCAGTGAGCTTCTTCAATAACTTAAAAACCAGCAACTTGACACAACACTAGCCACGAATCTCTCAAACTAATGGCAGCAATAGAATGTTCACAACACACCAAAAATAACAGCAATGAACTTGGACAGCAGCAAATTGTTCACACGACCTGGATGCAGTTTCACAGCAGCAAGAGTCTTCACCAAATACAGAAGTTGCGGCAGCTAACAAAATAATCCCGTTGAGTCACCCTTTAGTAAATCTAACCAAAAGTAGAAGACGACTAGGGAGTTCTTACCATTTTGTTCACTTGATATTTTTTCTTCATGAATATTTTTTCTCAAAGGAGTTATAAAACTCAGCACAAGCTGAGTTAATGGCTTGAGGGAGGTTCTAAAGACACCTCCAACGTGACCAATGGCTGAGCTCTTTTTGAATTAGCATTAAAAAATACCTTTTCTAACAGTCAAAAACATAAAAAGGCTTACACAATTTTTTAAAAAGGCTTACAACCCCTTTACACAGTTTTTGTGGCTGGAATAAAAGACTAGAGTATGGGTCCACATTGGCTCAACCCCAAGGGCGCCAATATGGATCCAACACTTGAAGTATTGGATCTCTTGCAAGATCTAATACTGGCGAGTTGGATCTCATCAACGAATGGCTCTAGATCCAAAACCAAAGATGCAATATATATATATATATATATATATATATATATATATATATATATATATATATATATATATATATATATATATATATATATATAAAGAATACCCAAATACCTCATATACCCTCTAGTACTCAAAATAAATCCTAACGGACACCAGAACTATTCAGATCTATAGAATCCAACACCTAAAAAATAAAAATAAAAATAAAAATAAAACAAAAAAAATACAAGGGTGATTCCAAAATTCATAAAAATTAAACTACAAAAAAAAATATATTTTCTGAGATAATAAGAACCAAATTTCTCATAAAATAAAATATACATAATGTTGATTTTACCCTTCAGATTCATTTGGACCTAAATAGTTCGAATTTGGATTTGATCTTCTTGAGTATCTCTTTCCAGATCTAGTATGCAAAGTTGGATTCACATCCAACTCCTCTTCAATGTGATGATGATCCAGATACTCTGCATCTGACCTCTTCACCGCTTTATGCATCGGGAAGAGGAATAGGTTTTCTTAAATCCTAGTTAATTGAAACCTTCCCACTTTCCACCACCAAAAACGTAGGGAAGGGGAAGAGCCCCTACCCCCCCCCCCCTCTCTGACCTAGTTCGGCTGGGTGGGCTCGAGCCCACTCGGCCAGGTACATTGGGTTTTACACTCACATAGTAAAAGCTTTAATTTTTTCAAAATTCTTGAGTTTTTCAGTTGATCAGACCTTATAGATATAAGCGACATATACTTTTAAGTAGAAAACAAGTTTTGGATAATGTGTTTATGATGTTTGTATAGACTTTTAAGACCTAATAAAATCAATAGCCTATGATGTACCAAAGTTTAATAATTTAAAAAAAATATATTTTATTTCATAAAACATAATTCAAGACATGATTCCTATCAAATAAACTATGGCAAACACACTTATGAATCCTAATTGAGAAGATGCAACTTTCATATGTGATTTTTACTAGGTGGGTGTAGGTGAGCCCAGAGCACTGTAGCATATATATATATATATATATATATATATATATATATATATATATATATATATATATATATATATATATATATATATATATATATATATATATATATATATATATATATATATATATATATATATATATATATGTGTGTGTGTGTGTGTGTGTGTGTGTGTGTGTGTGTGTGAGAGATTTATATATATATATATATATATATATATATATATATATATATATATATATATGTGTGTGTGTGTGTGTGTGTGTGTGTGTGTGTGTGTGTGTGTGATTTCTACTAGGTGAGTGTAGGTGTGACAATCCCTTAGACACCCCTAATCTTGGTTATAAAATCCAAAGCAAAGGGTGTGTGGCCTCCATGTTCAAACCCTTTCAAAAGCTGCAAAAAATTGTCAAATAAATTTAAAGATGCAACAAGAATGAGAGCAAACCCATTTTTTTGTGGGTTTTTTTTTATTTATAACCTGAAGAAATCACACCTGGCACGAAAACCTGGTCGCGCTGGCTCAACCTGCCATACCTACAGTCGTCGTGCTGACAGCGTAAAACTCTGAGGCTAGGACTCCTGTCTCCGAGACCTATGTTATGCAATGGCTTGTACAATGGGGGACACTCATCAGAATTGAACCTTGACAGGCCGTCTAGCAGTCAAGGCCCCCACCGCACTAAGCCAACCCTCTTGGAGCATTTTTTTTACTGTTGAAAATGGATCTAAGATGTTTTGAATAGATCCATCAAAGGCATCGACCAAAACTATTCAAATGCATGATAAAAAGGTGTTCACAATATATTGGTTAGGTTGGTTTGGATAAGCAAGAGTTTGGTCATTGGTAGGCATGGGTCGATCCAACACAAAATGCATGCTTGAGATTTTCAAAGAGGCAGAAGACACACCCACGATGCATTTATTAACAAAATTGAGTACAAATAGTAAAGGACATTATCCATATAACTCAATGCCTAAAAAACCCCTTCTTTTATTTTTTTTATTATTAGTTCGTTAGTTGGGGTTATGTAGTGTCACAAGCATAGAATTTTTTACAAACCCATGACGCATCAGACGGCCCAATCTAGCCAGCCTAATGACCAAAGGCCATGCACCAATACTTTTTCATGTGTTGAATTATTTTATTGGCCCTGCACATCACCTCATGCACAACTGCCTAGCAGAAGCTGATCAAGTGCATCTTCAAATGCGTATTCTATCTAGTCCATGCCACTTAGTGCATAGTGATCTTATACCAACTATCACTTCTTAAAAGGACACAAACTTGCCTTAGCCTTGCGTGTCATAAAGCGTATTGTGACTCTATACGCATGTTACAACTAAACATCGCCACTAAAGGAACAAGACTTTACGACCCTCAGTTCAAAGACCAGTTGATGATTGAACACCATAGCGAAGAGCACCACCCAGACTCATTCATCGGCACCTAGGCATTCACTCACCTAGCTCTGAATCACCATACTTGGTTGGAATCACCTAAGATGGTCCTTGGCAGAATTAGCTCTAACCCACACGCACCCCCGTACAGCCAAACGCTAAGCATAGAAACTCCTACAAGCTGAGAGGTCCTTAACCAAATCTTCAAAGGCAATATCCTCTAATCTGTTGGCACTGCTTAACCAAACAATGCTCCATGTCTGTGTCGTCACACAACGATGCACTAACGACGATATTGTTGCCTACTGCATGTTGTGCTATCACTGCACGTCACCGATCAAGCCAACGTATACTGCATGTTCCTATACTCGATGCATTTTTCACTTAGTAAAGCTCCGCACTGCACCTGCCCCATTCTGAAGGCTCGTTCCAGGACATTCTCCCCCACCCAAACAATTGTCATTCTTAACAATGCTGGTGCAGGTAAAAACACAGTCTTATCTGATGTGCCAATTTTTCTTTGCACTTATCTTTGGTCTACTTCTTTTCTTTACCCTAATCAACTTGTTCTGGTTTCCATCCTCCATCGCTGCAATCTTTAACACACCAAGTATCATTCCTCAATGCACCTTTGATCACTTAAACAACGGTCTTACGCTCCATCAACATCAAGTATCTTTTACTCCTGTGACCCCAGTGAGAAGGTCTCGACTAGAGATCCTTGCCCAAGAGCTATGACGAATGATGAAAATTCATTTCAACGAACACGTAGCGTGCAAATTTGTATTGTTGCAACAACTTAGGCTAAATTGCAAAGTTTTGTAGGAAAATCGTTACACTAACCGAACTGGAGGCTTAAGTCTTAAATTCACTGTGAGCATTTGCAGATAGATCTTTGGCTATCTCGTTAGATGAATGAAGAATTGATTCAACCAATCCTCCATGTTTGATCCTGATAAGGTCAGCATTCCCAGATTTGCACTTCAAGAATAACAGAAGCTACTTACCGTATTGATTCTTGCATTGTTACTGGAAATTGAGCATTTCAATTGATGCTCTTGAATTCAGCCACTAGATAATCAGCAGTGTCAATAGGAGTTGAGGACATGACAATGATTATTCAGTTCATTGTTTCCATTGTAGAATTTCAATCCCAGCATATACTTGTATACAAGTTAGGCTAAGAAGAAGATTGAAGAAGAACAAATGGAGAGGAGAAGATTGGAAATGTGTGATTCCTTAGGGAATACGCTAACTCGATTCCCAAAGCCTATCCCTCATAAAGTGAGGTCTGCTCTCAAGGAAGAGCCCAAGAGAAACCCTATAGGCTTAGGAAAGCCTCTACCCAATTTTCTTGATCGTCAAAATATCCAAGAAGATACTTTTCAATGAGCAAGGTCCTATTTATAGGCCCAGCCTTGCTTAAGCCTAGTCAACTGCTAACATGGTTTGTCAACCATGGTTGCTAGCGGTTTCCAATCATAATGTGCCACCTCCTCATTGCCAGCATGTTCGCTGACTCACCATCCACGAATGCCTTTGTAGTCCCTTGCACTGCATGCCCGCTCTATCGCCCATGCTGCTCATGTGTTGGTGCTTTGCTCGCTTGCCGCTCGCGTACCACACCTATGCGCTTGTGCCTCGTACAACACCCATCTGTGCGTCACCTGCCACGGTCTTGCACACTGTGTCACGCGCCCACATGTGCATTGCACAATCGCGCCCTGCACATCATGCATAGCGCTTTTGCCTGTGCCCTGTGTGTCTGCGTGCCATGCGCATATGTGCACCATGCGCACCCACACATCATGCATGTCCTGCATCATGAACACCCACACATGCACCCTGCACCAGCATCTCCTTGCTTTCACATTATGGCCTCGATTCACCTTGGTTGTGCGCTACACACTCGAGCTTACCTAGTTGGTGCTTCGCATGCATAAATGCTATGCACTTCTAGGAGGGTTCGTATCACCAGTGCAGTCCCATACACAAGCAAATCATCCTCGCCCACACGATAAACTTGTTGTCTTCATACTCATGGCTGGGGTGCCTTCCGACCCCAGCAAGGTCAATTTCAAGTTCTTATTGGTCTTCGCAGAGAAGGACGATCACCAATACGTGTCGTAGGGATATCAACTCCCTTAAGGTACCAACTTGCAATTTTCCAATGGTTCAAACTTGTCCTCAAGTGGGGGATGCCTACTTGCGTATCACCCCAAAACGGTCTTTCAAAATGTCTTCTTGAGCAGTCATCCACACAAGGGGCAACACTGCCTAATGCTGCAACTCTCATCTGAAGCTTGCACACTGCAACTCTCATCCAGAGCAAGCAAAATGTTCTCGTAGGAACCAAATCAATGAGCTACGAACAACAACTATTTTCACACACAATCCACAGAAGAACTGCCAACTTAAAGAACCAAAACAACAAGTATTCTGCTCAAGATGGAAACTCCGCTAACCCACAATCTTGGGAGAGAATATAAAAGTTTAGTGGAATCTCTCATAACCAAAGGTACAAATCCATCCAACCGAATCCAACATACATTCTCTGCATGCACAAGTTCAACGTCACGCACCACCTGCGAGCCTAACGTATAATTGGTAGGAATCTTTGGTTTATCCACGTTTCCTTAGCCAACTAAACAACAACCTTACACTTTTGCTTATCATCGATAAGATGACCTATATCACCTTGCCAATATCTTGCTTCTGTGTTTGGTCAACAACACTTCAGTTGCACAAATTTGTGTAACAAAGATAAACCATCACTGTCCCCTTTAGTGTCGCACTCAATGAACAACAAAGTCTTTGTGAATCTTTCTGTTGTGATGTCAATTTATCAATGACATATAATTTTTTGCAAACTCACAATGCGGCAGACGACCCAGTCTGACGAGCCTAACGGTCAAAGGCTGCTCACCAATACTTTTTCATGTGCTGAATCATTTCATTGGCCCTGCAAACCACCTCGTGCGTAGCTGCCTAGCGGAAGCTGATCAAGCGCATCTTTAAATGTGTATTCTATCTAATCCATGTCACTTGGTGCATAGTTGTTCCATACCAGCTATCACTTTTGAAAAGGGCACTAACTTGCCTTAGACTTGCGTATCATGAAGCGTATTACTATTCTATAAGTACACTACAACAAAACTTCGCCACTAAAAAAATAAAACCTTGCGGCCCTCAGTCCGAATATCAGTTGATGATTAAACATTATAACGAAGAGCACCACCCAAACTCATTTATCGGTGCCAAGGCATTCACTTGCATAGCCTCGAGTCACCATACTTTGTTGAAATCACTTAAGGTGATCCTTAGAAGAATTAGCCCTAACTCACACGCACCCTCATGCATCCAAACGCTACATGTGAAAACTTCTGCAAGCCGAGAACTCTTTAACTAAATTTTCAAATGCAACATCCTCTGATACAGCTTAACGAAACAACGCTCTATGTCTGAGCTGCCACACAACAATGCACTTACAATAATATTGTTGCCTACCGCATGTCGTGTTATCACGGCATGTCACCGAGCAACTCAACACATACCGTGTTCTTATCATCAATGTATTTTTTTTACTCAATAAAGCTTCGTAGTACAACTACCATATTATCAGTGCTAAACAGGTAATATACCTACCAGCTGTACAAAATTATTGCTTTGGGTGGGTAAGAGCTAATCCCTGATGGTTCTTTTTTTTTTCTTTCTTAATGGCATACTTTTTCTACAGGGATTTTTTTAGAACAGATCACAGTCAATGGAGACTTCTCAATCCAACGGTCAGGAATGGCTTCACAACGGTCCTCCATTCGACCGCGTTGGCCCCGTCGATCTACCGCTACCCCTATGCCTCCACCCCAACCCAAAGTCCAAAAAAAGATGAAAAAAAAAAAAGACATCAAAAGCTTTCAGATCGGACGTCCGTGCGAGACACGGAGGACGAAAGGCGGCGATTTTTAAAAACTTTTTAATGAAGTTAAGGGCAAAACGTAAATATGTAGAAGGAGAGGACAAATTTTAATTGATGACCCACGTGCTCTTAGCTAAAACGTGGGTACCAAGAAAGAGCATCGGCCCCACCTCCACACGTGCGGATCGCGACGTGGCAACCGATGCTCTGCTCATTTGGCTGGCCAGGGCGAGGAGGGGTAGTCTCTTGCGGTCAGGGGCCTGAGTCGGCGAACCGCCTGGTTAGAGAATTTGAGACGTTCGGTGACCCCCAATGAGAGCGCGGATACCAACCCGACTCGTTGGAGCGCGCATCGGATCGATCTAGGTGGGTGTGTTTGGATGGAAAAGCAATGGCGCCCCAAGTTCGAAGCGCGAGCCAACAGATGGACCCCAACCTCAGATTTCCGGGTCACGAAACGGGGATCACGAAGGGACATAGGCAACACTTGGGAAAAATTTGAGGGCGTTCTCGACCATTCCATTCGGTAAAGGATGAGCGGCGGTACGCAACGCAACGTGGTGGAAGCAAGCCCCATGTGCACCCTGCAGTTCAGTGTCTCTCCTCTGGCCGTTCACACGTGTGATTCCTATCGAGAGGCGTCGCTATCAACCTCCCATTTCCTCCACGTTAAGACCGCAGAGGCTCCCAACCTACAAAGTGGGCCCCACATGTCCTATGACGCCCCCACGTGGCCAGTGCTCCGGCTAACTTAAAAAAGAAAAAACAAAAAACTCCCCATCATGTCCTGTTGACAAGCTGACCGGATCGTACTGGACCGCGGACCGCGTGCTTCGGGTTGGAGGTCGACTATGACCGATGCTTCTTTGGGCCTGCTTACCACAATTATTCCCCCGAGTTTGCTTCCGTCTTCCGTATGAAAAAATTGTCGAAAAAAACAGAGCGAAATTTTTGATAACATATGTCTGAATTTGCGTGAGGAAAATGATGAATTTGTTTGGGCTTGACTTGGAACCAAATCAGCATTATATAGTTTGGTTTGAATCAAAATCAGGCTACCATGGCCCATTTTACACATGATAGCAAAACCATGAAAACTATCAAGCTGGAATGTGGTCAGATTTGAAGAAATTTTTGGCAGAAAAAGATAAATTCATTGACATCAAAACTTTCTCGTTTAGTTGACCAGTATTTATACTACTAAATATTACAACTAGGGGTGACAAAATCTGACCCGACCCACCAACCCGCTTCTTAACCGGGTTAGGGTTTGGCTTAAACAGGTTCATGTCATTAACAGGTGTCGACCCGCCTAACCCATTTATTAAACGGGTCATATTCGTGTTAGGGGTATGCCAACCCGCCAACTCGTTTGACCCATTTAATAAACGGGTTAGGGGGACATGTTATTTATGAGAAAAGTTTAATTATTTATGTTTATTTTGATGATTGTAAGACAACTTGATAGATATGTTTGTAGCATGGTTATAACTTGTAAGACAATTATGTTTATGACTTTATGTTAATGTTGGTAGTACAATTTCATATTGAGATTTGAGAAAAAAAGTATAATATATATATATATATATATATATATATATATATATATATATATATATATATATTGTGTTTCTAACTGTGTTATTCGGGTTAGACAGGTTATTCATTTGACTCGGGTTGGTTATCGTGTCTATGTTATCGGGTTGACCCGTTTAATAAATGGGGTTGCCGTGTCGTGTAATCGTGTTGTGTCGACCCGACCCATTTATTAAACGGGTTAACCGTGTCGTGTCGGGTTACACGTTTAATAAATGGGTCATGTTCGTGTTTGCCACATCTAATCCGTTTAATAAATAGTTCGTGTTGAGGTATTCTGACCCATCAGCCCGTTAACCCGACCTGCTAACCCGCAGACCAGACCCGATTGCCACCCCTAATTACAACCCTTTAATATCTGAATATTATACAATAAGGAGATGAAGTCGGCTGTATTTTGATTTACAAAATATTCATGAAGGTGTTGCAAGTTTTGTTGGCCACTTGAAAAGTCGCGGTGCATTCTTTTCGAAAGTGGCCTCAACCTTTCTCTTAATCACTACCCCTTTGACTGTAAAATTTTACATGGCTGAACCATTGCCTTGCTCTTTGAAAATTTCTGGGACCCACAACTCTTCTTGGAAGCTCCCACTTGTTTTGCTTTTTTAATGTTGTTCAACTATTTCGTGCAACATTAGTAATCTTATCTTCAGTCTCGATAACACTCTTGCATTGGTTCACGGTACCATAGATTTAAAAAAAATTACTTTGGACCACCGTGGTGGTATCCTATGTGCCGGGTCCTGTGCCAAGCTGAAGTCCCTGCTTCGAATCCGTCGGTCACATGGGGCTTAAGAGATATCTGGTAGGAGTCTGCCTAACCCCAGCTTGCCTTTCAAAAAAAAAAATTTACTTTGGCCTTGTTTGTTTTATTCTCACCTTTAAAGGAAAGATTTTACGTGACAATGAACACTGATTTTTAAAGACTACTGTTAGCTCAGCCCTTGTGAAAGCTTTCGTAGGGAGGTAAGTACAAAAAATGGTTGGTGGTGAGAAAAATTGGGCTCACTTGTGGCACTTTTCTACCATGATGATACAATATTCATTTTATTCATGGTGGTAAAGCATTACATCAGTTTGCCAACTCATCACTGCCACGTAAGTGGCATGAAACAAACAAGGCCTTTGAAATTTTTTTGAAACATGAAATTAATAATTGTTTGTGAAAAAAAAAAACGTTTTTTTTTAAGCACTAGTTTTTTTTCACAAGTGACGGAGAAACTACCTTCGGGGTGGGTCAAAGACTTAGCTGCACTTGCTAAGCCTACTTACGATGTAAACCTGTGGAGCACCCTTAGCTCCAAATGAGTCACCCAGCTTCGGCTGAGCAAAGAATAAGCAAGTGATTACCCATTGACTTTTATCGCTTGCCCTTATTAATGCAAATGGTTTTGGAAATTATGAGAATGGAACCCAGACCATCTATCTGGGAGGCCCTTCCACTGCACCTTTGGGGCTTGTTAAGCCCAGTGTTGTGAAGCCTTCAACGCCTCAGTACCTGAAGCGTACGCTTCAGAGGCGAAGCGCATGCTGAAGGTACTGAGGCGTTGCAGTGATGCGCCTAAGGTAAATATTGAAATCAGGTACTGTGTAAAAAATAAACATATATTAAAAATATTGAAATCAGGTAGGCGTACGCTTCAATATTTTATCGGCCCATACCCTACGAGGAAAAAAAAATGAAGAAGTGTAAAAAATAAACATATATTAAAAATATTGAAATCATCTCATGTTGTGAGAGGCGTACGCCTCAGAGGCAAAGCGCAGGCTCAACGCCTCGCTTCGCCTCATCACATTTAACAACCTTGGTTAAGCCTACTTAAGAACGTAAATTCCTCATGCTTTTGTGGGAAGAGGGTTAAAAGTGCATTTTACAACAAGGAATCGAGCATCAATTTCACGGGTCCATCACGCTAGAGGCGGTTTCTGTACGACACAACCTAAACATCTCGTTACTTTTGCTGTTTTTGATAGGACAAAAAGGAATTCACGATCTCCATTTGCAAGCTAGCTTTTCTTCTGGACTCACATTTGACCTGTTATGCATTTGATCTAGTACCTGAGATGTAACACCTGACCAAGCTGGTCAGGTGGGCTCTTCCTTCTCCCCCCCTCATGCGTTATATAAATTCATGAGCATCCCTCTCTTCTCCTCTATTATTACCCGAAAGAAAGAAAGAACAATAGGAGAGAGAGAGAGAGACTACAAGAAAATGTCAATTTGTGACACAAATAATTCATCGCAATTTTGCGACGGATTAGCGAGAAAAAACGAGTCGTTCATAAAATTGGAATTAGTTGCGAGATTTGCAACAGAATAATTTCATCGCATAATCCATCGTTACTTAGCGACGGATATTATTTCATCGCAAAATATGTCAGAACTTAGCAATGGATATTATTCTGTCACTAATTAGCATCGGTGTTGACGACAAAATTATTCTATCACGAATTTGTCGCTAATTTTCGATGTAAAACACCCATCTAGAGCACGAAATTGTGTTTGCTCTATCTCTCTCATCTGCGCTGCTCACCCCAGCCACCTACCGCTCTCTGGCGATCACCCCGGCCACCTCCCACTCTTCGGCGACCGCCCTGGCCATCTCTCTTTCTCTGGCGACCGCCCTGGCCATCTCCGCACCCGCTCTTTCGTCGACCGCCCCCATGCTGCTCGCCACGACTACCTATCGCTCTCCGACAACTACCCCGACCACCTCTCGCTCTTCGGCGATCGCCCCGGCCACCTCCCGCTCTCCAACGATTGCCCCGACCACCTCCCGCTATCCGGTGACCTCTCCGGCCACCTTCTGCTATCCGACGACCGCCCCAGTTATCTCTACACCTGCTCTTCCATCGACCGCCCCCGTGCTGCTCTTCGGCGACCGCCCCCGCTCTCTGGCGACCCACCGACAGAAAAGTACGTCGGTGAGCTCACCTCCCATACCCGTGCCTCCCCTCTATCTCTCTTTCTAACTTGTCGGCAGGGGACCCGGCCCCCCTACCGCTGGTATTTTCTGGTAGGGGGCCGGAGCCCCCTGCCGCTGTTATTTTTCGACAGGGGGGCGGACCCCCTGCCCTTGTTTAAGCAAGGACGGCAGGGGATCTGCCCCCCTGCCACTGTTATTTTCCAATAGGGGCGGACCCTCCTGCCCTTGTTTAAGAAAAGGCAGTAGGGGATCTGCCCCCCCCTACCACTGTTATTTTCCGGCAGGGGGGTGGACCCCTCTGCCCTTGTTTAAGCAAGGGTGGCAAAGGATCCACCCTCCCTGCCGCTGGTATTTTTTGGCAGGGTGCCGCTGGTATTTTTTGGTAGGGGGGGCACCCCCCTGCCCTTGTTTAAATCAAGGGCGGCAGGGGATCCGCCCCCCTACCGCTGGTATTTTTCGTTAGGGGGGCAAAGCCCCCTTGCCCTTGTTTAAGCAAAGGCGACAGGGGGATCTGCCCCCCGTGCCTTTCTGTTTGCTCGATCGGTAGAGGTGGGAGCCCCCTGCCGCTGCTATTTTTCAATGGCAGGGGGATCCACCTGCAGGGGGCGGAGCCCCTCCTGCCGCATATATTTTTTGGCAAGGGGCGAAGCCCCCTGCACTTGTTTAAGCAACAACGGCAGGGGGATCCTCCCCCCTGGCATTGTGTTTGCTCGGCCGACAAGGGTGCCTGCACCCCTGCCGCTGGTACTTTTCGGCAGGGGGCTCCCACCCCCTGCCCTTGTTTAAGCAACATCGGTAGGGGGATCCACCCCCTGCCGTTGTGTTTGCTCTGTCGGGCTGGTACTTTCTTGTGTTTTTGTTTTTGGCGAGCAAGAGTAATGTGCATTGTAGGTTCGTAATAGAGCAAAATGTGTGATGCTTAATGCTAAGCATCGCATGCGGATTAAAATGCTATGCAAAAATAAATAAGCAAAATGCAAATCAGGTAAATACCCGTGGTGAGTAAGTGATGCAAGTGCATCGCATGTTATTTAATTTCTTGGATGCAACACTTTTCTGTTCACACACTCACTTAGTTGTGGATAACTAGGACTACTTTGATAGAGTTTGGAGATCATGTTGAGCATGATTTTAATGTATGAAAATAGAAGTGTTCCTATTTTTTGAGTTTGGATTCCATGCTAGACATGGTAGTAGTTAGCGGAATATTAGAGTGTGTTTGTTGCATGTACATGTTTGACATTATTTTGATATGAATGATTTTAATGTATTGCAATGTTTGATGTGTCGGTATCCATGCTTACATGAAATTATTTTTCATTTGATTATGCCTTTCATGTGAAATTGTATATTGAAAACATGCTTAAAATAAATGTATCATTTTATGGAATGTAATTTTATATTTCTAAATATCCTCGTGATGTGTATAAATATGATTTGATGGTATTACACACAAAAAATATTAAATTATCAATGCATGCACAATAGTTCATAGAATTGCATTTTATACTAAGCATGTTTGTGGTATAGAGGGGAAGAAAATTTGTGTATTAACTGAAACAAAAAAATTGCTCATAAACAATCACCAAACAAGAATTAATATATTAATTAGATATTTTTTCATCATAGCATTATTATGATTCTCTTTTAACTGGTGATGATAATATCTGTAATATTATATGACAAAATGGCTGCAAATCGTGAATGGATGTGTCGTAGGATAGTTGATAATGAGGTATCGCATGAATATACTGATGGTGTTGACAGTTTTATTGAATTCACAACGGCAAGTGTCAGTACAGTTGATCTCACCGGTCGGATTAGATGCCCATGCACGATGTGTAAGAACAATCAATTTGTAGAACCTCATGGCGTTAGACATCACCTATACAGGAAGGGTTTTGTTAGTGGTTATCAGAATTGGATGCTTCATGGTGAAGAATTTTAGAATAATTTTAACGCACGGGTGGATGTAATGCACAATAATCCATATGTGGATTTGATATTTGATGTCGCAGGACTAAAAATGGGTTCTGTTATGAGACCTAGTGATGTACCAACTGGAGTAGAGGAAGAAGCAATAAACGATACGGCTAGTAGATTTTATGACTTACTTAGAGATGTTGATGAGTTACTATGGAATGGTTGTGAGAGTCACACTATCTTGTCTGCAGTTCTTCAACTACTGAATTTAAAGTCAAAGTTTAATTTGAGTCAATCATGTTTTAACCATTTATACTCTATTGTGAAGAGTATGTTGCCTAAAGATGAAAAATTGCTAGAAAATCTCTATCGTGCAAAAGTTATGGTCAACGCTATGGGTATGGGGTATCAAAAGATAGATACTTATCCAAATCATTTCATGTTGTATTTCAATGATCAAGAAAATAGTAGATCATGTTCGTCATGTGGGCATCCTCGGTTCAAGCCAAAGGCAAGGGAAAATGGTAGCACGAGGTCAAAAGAAGTGTCATACAAGTCACTCTGCTACTTCTATCTCACTTCTAGATTGCAATGACTATATATGTCTTTGAGGAGAACTAAACAAATGATATGGTGTGCAAATAAAGTTTGACATGATGAAGACAAGATCATGCATCCTATTGACGGGAAGCTTGGAGGCACTTTGCTCGTACTCATTAGAACTTCGTAATGGAAGTAAGAAATGTTAGGCTCGATTTATGTACAGATGAATTTAATCTATTTGGGGGTAGATCAACCCCATACTTATGTTGGCCGATATTTGTTACCCCATACAACCTTCCTCCAAGCTTATGTATGAAGCGTCAAAATCTTTTTTTGTCTCTATTGATCCCTGGTCTAACTTCTTCGGGCCAAAATCTTGATGTATATTTAAGGCCATTAATTGATGAACTGAAAATATTATGGGATGACGGTGTTCTCACGTACGATGCCCACAAAAAATAAAACTTTAATATGAAGGTTACTATTATATGAACAATTAGTGACTTCCCTACATGTGGTATGTTATCTGGTTGGAGCATACATGAGAGGTTGGCATGTTCGTATTGCATGGAGGATACAAAATCTTTTAGATTGACACATGGAAGGAAGCCATATTGGTTTGATTGTCACTGCCGATTTCTATCCACCGATCATACGTTCCGACAACAAATGAATGTGTTTTGAGTAAACAGTTGAAATGGAAGGTCCACCTACACGGTTGTCGGGCATAGAGATTTTAATACGATTGTGATACTTTTTATATGGACTGACAGATGCCCATAGTGAGAGGCCATTCCTTGGATTTGGAAAGGATCACAATTGGACAAAGAAATTTATATTTTGAGAACTACCATATTGGCTGACCTTATTGATACGATATAATCTGGATGTGATGCATGTGGAGAAAAATGTGTTTGATAATGTGTTCAATGTGGTAATGAATGTCAAAGAGAAAACGAAGGATAATCCGAATGCCCGTATGGATTTAAAAGTAATATGTAAAAGACCAAAATTGGGACTCCAAGAGTACATTGACAAATTATTGAAACCAAAGGTAAGGTACGTACTTTGACCAGATCAAGTAAAGCAAGTATGCCAGTGGTTGAGACAATTGAGATTTTTTGATGGATGTCTCTAACATTGCTCAGGTTGTGAAGATAGATGAGGGCCAATTGTATTAGTTGAAGAGCTGTGATTGTCATGTTATCATGCAACAGTTGATTCTCCTAGCATTTTATGATTTGTTAGACAAACTTATATGGGGGATATTATCCGAGTTGAGTCAATTTTTTAGAACATTGTGTGCATTGAAAGTTGTAGTAGCTGAGGTAAAGAATCTCAAGGATTCTGTCGTCACTACTATTTGTTAGCTAGAGAAGATATTTTCTCCAGCATTTTTTGACGTTATAGAACATGTGATCATACACTTGCCATATGAACTTAGGGTTGGTGGTCCTGTGCAATATTGGTGGATGTACCCATTTGAAAGGTAAAATTTATTTTATATTTTTCTTCCTAATGCTATTGAGAATTTATTGTATTACGATATGTATGTTGTTGACAGATGCATGTTTGACCTTAAAAAAATGTTCGAAATAAAGCAAGAGTGGAAGGTTCAATTTGTGAGACATACATTTTATAAGAGATTTCAAATTTCTCATCTATGTACTTTGAGCCTCACATTTCAACACGTTACACTTGTCCACCTCGTAATGATGATGAAGAACAAGTTATTGTGACTGTCAAACTAACAATATTGAAAACACTTGGGAAGGCCTTTGGCAGTTGCCGATTAAGATTCTTGGAAGATCGAGAGCAACACGCATCACAAATTTATATCCTTTTTAATTGCTCAGAGATCGACCCCTACATAGAGTAAGTATACATAATATGTTACACTTAGTTCTCTACATACATGTTTTGACAATATAATTATTTGTTAAATGCAGACAATTTGATCTGGAGTTACGAAGAGAACTTCCACATCTAACTGATTCAGAATTACAAAAAGAACGTGAAAATAAGTTTGTGGCATGGATGAAAGATTTGGTAAGGACGATGACATGCATTCTTTTCGTGTGAACAACAATATGTTACTTAATTGGTCATGTTTACAGTCATTGTTTATGCTTGTAAGTCTGCCATGGTAGTGTTAATGACCAAAGAATATGTGATTTACAAAATGGTCCGACCAAAGTTGTGGAATGTTACAACGGATACATCGTAAATGGTTATCGATTTTATACAAAAGACTATGGTGCAAACAAGTCAACGATGAATAGTGGCGTGTGTGTCCAGGGTAGCAGTTACAGTGAAAATGAACTTGATTACTATGGTGTTATAGAAGAAATAATGGAGTTCACTTACTTAGGCATAAATAACAAGTTAACTTTATTCAAGTATCATTAGTTTGATCCCACAACAACAAGAGTCGACAAAGCCTCAGGCATTGTGGAAGTGAATCATAAATCAATGTTTGAAACATATGAACCATTCATATTAGCATCACAAGCTCAACAAGTTTACTATACTTCATATCTGAATACAAGAAAGTCAGATAGAAATGAATGGTGGGCGGTTTACAAGGTGAAGTCTAAACTATACCCCAAGTATGATCAGTTGCAAGAAGACAAGATTGTTGAAGATGTTGAATACTATCAATCAGATGATATGTATGACTTCTCTTATGGTCACGATGTCACACATGGTCTGCATGTCACATCTCCATTATCTGATGGCACATGTATGAAAGAATGTGATCCAAATGATATACCAAGTGGATGGGCACCCAATATAGAAGAAGACAAAGAGGACGAAGAGGAAGAGGAAGAGAAAGAGGAAGAAGAAGAAGAAGAATATGAAAGTGAAACAAGTGATGATGAAGCATACTCGATCTAGTAAAATACATGTTTGAGTGCTATGAATGATTTGAATGTATTGCCATGTTTGATGAGGTAGTACTTAGCGAAATATTGGAGTGTGTTTGCTGCAAGTACATGTTTAATATTGATATGCTATGAATGATTTGAATGTATTGTCATGTTTGATGTGACTGTATTCATGCTTGCATGAAGTTATTTTCGATTTGAATATGTAACCATGAAATTGCATATCATGTAACTGATCCAAATAACATTTTTATTTGTTAGAATATGGTTCATGGAGGTCACAGTGGTCGAGGACCAAGTGGAGGTCGTGAAACATCATTAGATAAATGTCTTTGTGTTATATTTAAATATAGACATTTATTATGTTTTTGCTTATATGTTGATATCAATATTGTTACTTGTTAATCGTCTTTATAGGATCCCAGCTCAGTGATAGGCAGCCTCAGCCTTCGTCTTCACGCAATGCTTCGATAGGTATATCATTTAAATAATTGTATACTTGATTAGTTTAAATATACATTGTGTGAATTTCTAACACATTGTTTTGTAGGTGATGTTTCGCCTACACATGACCTACCTACACCAGATACTCATACACATCATGAGACAACGCTGAATGCAGGGTCTTCTTAGTGTGACACACGATGACTCATTCAAATAGTATATATC
Source organism: Nuphar pumila (assembly GCF_984573655.1). Taxonomy (NCBI): domain Eukaryota; kingdom Viridiplantae; phylum Streptophyta; class Magnoliopsida; order Nymphaeales; family Nymphaeaceae; genus Nuphar; species Nuphar pumila. The sequence goes on along the minus strand of NC_143254.1, from coordinate 49,644,037 downwards.
GATAGTCGACCATAAGTATTTCATTGTCACTTGTCTAATACTTATCTTATAAATAGTGTATATCGATAGTCGATTGTTAATGTGTATCAATTCATGTACAGTGCGAGGTTTGAGCAACAAGAAGTAATACGAGAAATTAGGAAGTCACTACTGCAGCATCTTTCAGGACCGATCGTACAATAGAAAGAGTACCCGACAGAGATGTTGGACAGATTAATGTCCTCATTCATGGTATGCAATCATTTATCATAACTAATGTGTTTTATATTTAATTTTTTGTTATACTCATATGTGCTAACTTTCTGAAAGTATTTGTAGGCTTTTCATCGCTTTGCGACTGCGAACGAGGAGAAAGACGTGAGGGTAGTGTGGCAGAAGGTGACTGCCAATCGATTTGCCGACATACTGCACAACATGAAGACTGCAACAAAAAAAGCAGCTGGTGAGATAGATGATCCACTACAGTGGAAGGGCCATGGGCCTTCTACTATCAGGAGAGATTATTGAGAGGGCATGTGCGACAAGTGGGCGAGTAATGAATTTCGAAACAGCTCAGTAAAGGCTGCACAAAACTGAGCAAAGATGCCCGATGTTCATCTACACATAGGTGGATCTAAGACTTTTAGGAGCTACTAGAAGAAAATGATAACTCATTAATATATATATATATATATATATATATATATATATATATATATATATATATATATATAGTCAAATTTATAAGTATTTCTGCATACTTATTAATTGATTTTTTTATCATTTAACATTACAGAAAGCAGAAAAAGGAGACATTGTGCCTTATAAGGATGCGTTTGTTGAAACACATAAACGTAAGAGCACGAGAGATTTTGTATTAGAGAAGGCGAGAGCGACATCGGTATATATTTATTGTATTAATAAACATTGTAATATATAAGTTACTATGAATTAAGTTACCATAAATATTGTAATTCTTAATTATTAATTCATATTATAATCATTACTTTATAGGAGTCATACGAGCAGCAAATGGTAGAGCGATATGGCGATGACTCCACTCAGCATTCGCCTTTTGATCTTGCAGTATGGGTGACTGCAACCAGTGAACCCAAAAAGGGTCGTGTGTTCGGGTTTGGGAGTAACATGAACACCATAGCAGTCGTTGCCTCCTGCAGCCATGGCTCTCAGAGTTTTCCTGCCAGCATCAACTTCTAACGTTCGATTGACCCTGCTATGTCTTGGGATGATGTTTGTCAGCGTCTTGAGGACAAAATGCAGTACTTTTTAAATGAAGTCATTCCTAACATTGTCCCTAATGAGTTGTGCAATTTTTTTCGGGACAGAGAAACTTCGTCTGCATTCAACATGAGCTCTGATGCTTGTCAGGTATAAAGACTCATGTTATTTGTTTCATGTCGTTAGATTTCAAGCTAGTATATGCATGATTGAATATATATGCATGATTGCCTCACTATGAATTTTTTTGACACCTTCAGAACACATATATACATGATTGACTCACTATACTATTTTTATGACACCCTTATAACACATATACACATGATTGAATCACTATAAAAGCTTTTTTACAACCTTACAATACATATATGCATGATTTCATCACAATAAAATTTTCTTAGTGCCTTATAACACATATATGCATGATTGACTCACTATAAAAGTTTTTTTACAACCTTAGAACACATACAAGCATGCTTTCATCACTATGACAACCTTAGAACACATATGAGCCTAATATTAGCATATATGAAAGTTTTTTAATGCCTTATAACACATATATGCATGATTGAATCACTATAATTTTTTTTGATTGCCTTAGAACATGATATGCATGATTAAATCACATATAAAGTTTTTTGACTGCCTTACAACATATATGAGCATGATTGAATCACTATGAAAGTTTTTTTACTGTCTTATAACACATATAAGATAAGCATGATATTAGCATATATGAAAGTTTTTTGACTACCTTATAACACATATATGCATGATTGAATCAATATGAAAGTTTTTTGACAACCTTAGAACACATATATGCATGATTGAATCAATATAAAAGTTTTTTGACAACCTTAGAACACATATATGCATGAATTCATCACTATAAAAGTTTTTTGACGACCTTAAAACACATACAAGCATGCTTTCATCACTATAAAATTATTTTATTGCCTTAGAACACACATATGCATGATTGAATTACTATAAAAAATTTCTTAGAACACATATATGCATGATTGAATCAATATGAAAGTTTTTTTTACTGCCTTAGAACACATATGAGCACGATTGAATCACTATGAAAGTTGTTTGACAACCTTAGAACACATATTAGCATGCTTTCATCACTATGGAAGTTTTTTGACTGTCTTGTAACACATATATGCATGATTGTGATACATAACACATTTATTTGACAACCTTATAAACCATATATGCATGCGTGAATTACTATGACATTCTTTGACAACCTTAGAACATATATCTGCATGATTGAATTACTATAATTTTTTTTTCCAGTCTTGGAACACATATCTGAATTCTATTAATGTCCTTCAGTTTATTGCTAGTCTATGTGCCATTCAGCCATTTACTTTGTTGCATTAGATTATGTGCATTGCATATAATTTATTTCATTATATTTTGTTTATAAATACTAACATTTTGGTTCTCTTGTAGGATGCTGGAGATGATCAGCGTAGAGGAGCTGATGGAGGCATGGAGGGAGGGGCAGATAGAGAAAATGAAGATGATGATGCCCCGAATCTTGGTGAGGATTAGATTCATGTGTTTAATTTGTTTGACGTACTTGTAACTAATTATAACTTGGCAAGGACTGTATTTGGTTGTTAAAGTTGTTTAACTTAGAACTTGTGTTAAATTTGTTTCACCTATATATGTATTTTTTATGTGTACTTTGTTTTTTATAAGCAGATTATATGAATTGTATAACAAGAAATTTTTCTCGAGTTTCATATTTCAAAAAAAAATTAAGTTTTTTTTTTAAAATTAGCGATGGATTAGCGACAGATATTATCCGTCGCCAATTTAAATCAGTTGATGGTTTGCGACGGATACATATCCCTCATCAAAGCTTAGCGGACGATTAAATTTTGTTGCATAACCAAATCAGTCTCTATTTAGCGACGGATTAGCGACAGACATGATCCGCCGTTAATCCATCGCTAATTAGCAATGAATTGGCGACAGATAAATTCTGTCACAGTTTAGCCACTAGGATTATGCGACGGACGCTATCTGTCGCTAAGCCATTGCTAAACACATTAGCGATAGATTTTGTGATGAATTAACGATGAATAGCGTCTGTCGCTAATACTCATTTTTCTTGTAGTGAGAGGGAGATCACAAAAGCTTGAACACCATCCAACTAAGGGAGAACCATCAAGAGGTAAACCCCCTTTCTCATTATGCATTTTTTCATTTTAAGTGAGGGAGAGAAGACGGCATCGACAACCATGGTGGTTGCCTATGCTGGCCAACATGAAGGAAGGGTCAGTAACCAAAGAGGGTTAACACCACCATTGGAGGGAGAAGGGGACTGCCTCGGTTTGGGATCGCCAAGATTGAGTCTGGTCAAGATTTTGGGCAAGACATGAGCTTTTTGCTCTCTTTTATGGCCACAATCGAGCCCAATTCGAGCTAGGCATGCCCAGACCAAGGCAGGAGAAGAGACAGGGAGCTAAGTTTTGTATGCATCAATTTGGATTTTTTTAGACCGAGTCTAGTCATTTTTCACTTTTGGGCGAGATAGAGAACTCGGTCTCTCTGTTGTTGCTCGTAGAACAGACAAACTCGGTTTGGGTCACCTAAACAAGGCAAGAGAGAGAGTTGAGCTCTCTGTCTCAGCCTACAACACCGATCATCTCAGTCTGAATTTTCAGACTAAGTCGGGTTAGATAGAGACAAAACATAGAGAATTTGCTCAATGCCTACTTGGTCTGGGCTTCACCCAGACCGAGTTATGTCACCAAAACAAGGCAACACTCTTTGTCTCGGTCTGGATTTTTTCAGACCGAGTCGAGTCAGATAGAAGTAAGACAGAGAGTAGTGATAATCAAGACTGACTCGATCTGGGCATGCTTGAGCTGAATAAGGAGTGAGACAAAAAGTTAAAACACTTTGCCTTGACTTGTCAACAGATTGACTCGGTATGGGATTACCCAGACTGAGTCGAGTCAAGAGAGAGGCAAGACAAAGAGCTTTTGGCTCACTATCTCAGCCTACTAGCAGATCAAGTCTGGTCACTGGAAAGGGGCGAGACAGAGAGTCAGGTCTGTAGAATTGACTCTTTATCTCGGTTTGTGAAGCTCTAGGACAACTCAATTCAGGTTTCAACCAAACCGAGCCAGCCAAGACCCTCAGTCTAGGTTACACCTAGACTGAGTAGGCAGGCCTGCATCGAGATCGGGTAAATAAAATAATAAATATATATATATATATATATATATATATATATATATATATATAGAGAGAGAGAGAGAGAGAGAGAGAGAGAGAGAGAGAGCTGAGACAGTGAGTGTCTCTATTTTTTAACATGAACTGAATCAGGTTTGGATTCAGTAGGACCTAAACATAATGGATCAGGTTTGGGTTCAGTTCGAACCCAAACCCAAACTTGATCGATCTCGTTCTAATTTATACCAAATCCAAAATGAGCCGGGTTCGGATCGGTCATATAAAATCTAGATCCAATATATGAAAAAAAAAGACTGGATCTTTATTCAGTTTAGAGATTCACATTAGATTAGATTTAAATTTAGATTCGAGTTGGTGAATTAGAAACTGAATTGAGAAGGCCCATTTGGATTAAACCTAGACTAGGCTAGGTTTAGAGTGAGTATATGATTGAACCGAGCCCAAGATGGGTCTGAGTTGGGAGAAAGGTTAAGTTTAGTTTGAGACTGAACCCAGACCAGGCTGGGTCTAGGTTAGGTTCAGTGAATTCAGGATCATCAAAAAGAAGAAAAAATATATGAGAGGGCGGGGTTAGGATTTGAACCCCCAACCTCTCATTATAAGGGAACTACCCCTTACTAGAAGGCCAACCTAGTCCAATTAATTAAAGATAGCAAATAAATTGTATATATATCTGGTTTGTGTATATATATAGGATTCAGATCCGGGTCAGATCTTATCCAAAATTTGAGAATCAACTCAATTTAAATCCCTAAAAAATCCTATTATCTGGACCCATACCCATTTGAGAGGTGGAAATATTAGTTTTCTCTTGTTATGCCTAATCAATAAATCGATCATAACTTTTCACCTCGATATCAAATTTGGGTGATTTTTGGACCCTTAAACTTCTCGTTTCGTGAAGTATCCATTAGTATAGGGCAAGTGGAAAACTTTGAGAGTTTGAGATCAGAGTTTGGCAAAGAAGTTTAAGGGTATTTTTATAATTTTACATAAGCATGTACTTTAATGATATTGATTGTTGAGATTTTATGCTCATTTCATACCAAGATTTGCATAAAGACTAAAGTTGATCCTTTGTTTGAGACTTGGATAATTCAAGGTAAGTGAACATTTACAAATAACTCTTTAGATAAATAGGATATAAGCTTTTTCATAAATGCATCTTGTTATGTAATTTTATATGCTTTATAAGTATGTTAATTATTTCATGTACATAAACAATTCAACTGAATTGCATGTTTAGGAATCTATATTTTTTATGCTTTCAATAAGATGCATGAGAATTGTGGTATATATTACATGTTTATTTTTAGTATTTGATCATGTTAACAGATGATATGACTTGTATCATGTTTGCGCTCATTGTGAAAATGAGGATAATGGTTAGATACATATAATATGTTGTAGAAAGTGGAAATGAATGCTAAGCTTTGAGAAAAGGAAGTAAAGTTTTAGGGCTCTAAGAAAAATGATTTATTTTGAGAATGTCATGCTTATACTTTGGAGATGCATGTGATTAATTGATAATGTGTTTCTATGATGGATTGTTATCCCTAAAACTATAACATGTATATGTGATTACATGTCAAACATTAAATAGTAAACATACATTTAAAATTGTATACTATACTAACACTAGGGAAGAAAAAAAAAAGAATTGTACCTAGGATAACAATACAAAGAATGATAAAGAACTTTACTAGAAAGGACACGGTCTAGGCTTTGGTAGAAGTGTGTACCTTGTTTGTGCTTGAGATTTTTGAGAAATTCCTAAATAACCCTTACGGGTTAAAAGCATTGTCTATTAGACACATGTAAAAAGTAACATAAACCATAAATCTTGGGGCAGATATAGTTCCTTGAACACCTTAGGGCAGGTACAACCCTCTAAGCTCTTCGACTAGCTTCTGATGGTCATATTAAGCTATTCAGCTTTCAACCAATGAGCAAAAGTACAATAATTAAAAGTCTATAGTTTGTATTGGTTTGTATTATGTTGTTGTAGAGTTGTTAATATGTTTGACCAACACTCCTAGAATCTGAAGTTGTCTACGTGGGTTGCTACGTTTTAGGAAGCTATTTTCGGAATAGTCGATTAGTGCAGAGTATGATATAAAAAAATGTTCATTTTATAAATGAGGAATGACTTCAAAAAATAGGCAAAAAAGAAAAATAAAATATATAAACAACATGTGTGTTAGTTAAAGAATTAAACTCGGACTAAAAGCTTAAAGCTAAATACAGTTGTAACGGTCGCATCTTATATTTACAAATAAAATCTTACTGAGTTGGTTACAACCTTAGGATCCAAAAGCACTGTGATGAAGAGAACGTGACTTGTGGATTCAAACTCGGCTAGCTGTATTTGAAGTAATATGAAGTAATTGGTTTTGTTTTTGTATTATGTTCATAATATGTTTAAACCTTAAACTTTGATAGATTGTTTATGCAGATCAGGTCATGCTGAACATGAGCGTTTTTGCTCGTGCCAACATGGTGGCCGTCTGTTTGCATTTTGGATGAAATGAACAAAAATGCTCATGTTCAGCATGACCTGATATGGACGTATGGTCACGATGGTTTTTATTCAAATTAATGAGACATTATTATGACAGGTGTATAAAAAAAAATTAGCTTGGTTTACGAGATTGTTTTAGTATTTTTTTTTTTAAATTAACGTCCACCATCCATAGCTCAAGAGCCTGGTTTGGGTCACTACATGAGGCCTCTAGTGCACATACCCATTTGAGGTTGTACAAAACAATCCCGCTGTCAGATAGAGAAATATTGTGCAGCTCAGGTTAGGTTAACCCATTCGGACTCCCAATTTGACATTCAATAACAGCGTTTGAAAACATTCTGACTTCCGTTCCGTGCTCTTGTTTGGATTGTGTGGCTTTTTCAGGTTGTCTTGCAGCAACTGATGCCAAAAAAGTTTGCTCCGATGAATTCAAAGATCATGAAGTGGAAGTGTGAAAACTTGTGCTGATATACATATGGACTTTATTTCCCTACATTTCGTGAGTCACATGACCACCCAAAAATTTAAGCTAAAAAAATATTCCGTTTTGCACATCAATAACATGCTGAAAATCAAGTACTTTGGTCAAAAAAGAAAAAGAGAACAGCGAAATCTGTGTTTTTTTTTTAAATGAGATGGTGCCGCTGGTGGTACGGGAAGGTGATGCAGAAATTACCCTATCGCACGATATGTGCAGCACGTAGCGCAAGATTCAGAAGAGATGTCGATACCAAAGTTCGAGTTGCTCAAGACAATACGGCGGATGGATTAATATAATCTAGCAGACATACTGGTGCCTTCAAAACAACAATAAACCTACTTAAAGATCTTAGAACCGTTAAATCCCAATCCCTTTATAAAGATTGAGTTGAGTTGATTATTTATGCGAATGGGAACATAAAATATAAATATAATGAGGTGTAGGTGGACAGTTATTGTAAAGTTAAAAAAACAATGTCCAAGAATGGGGATTTTACGCTACAAATTTCATGTGTCTCCGCCTCCCTAATCCCCTCCTTCCATCCAAGACCGTTTCCCAAAACGTAGTCCCTTATGAAAATGGTCAAAAGTTACATCTCATAAGAGGACTAAAAAATACTCCACCACCAACCCCATATATAAATTTTCCTCCTCCCCCTGCCTCTCTCTCTCTAGGCTGAAGACTGTTTCTCTCTCTAGACCCTGTTTTTTTAATTAGAGAATTAAGGTGAGTACCTATTCCGGAGTTCCCCCACTCTGCGTCGGCATTCGGCAAATGAGGTCCTCGTGATCCTTCCCTTCTTCCTCTCCCCCTCTTCCCTCCCCGAATTTGCCCAACAACATAAAACATCAACTGGACTCTATATATATATAGAGAGAGAGAGAGATGACTGCAGGAAGTGTTGGGTCTTCAGGTCGAATCGCAACATGGAAGGAGAGGGAGAACAACAAGAGGAGGGAGAGGAGGAGGAGGGCCATCGCTGCTAAGATCTACGCTGGGCTCAGAGCCTTTGGCAACTACAAGCTCCCCAAGCACTGCGACAACAACGAGGTCCTCAAGGCCCTCTGCGCCGAGGCCGGTTGGACCGTCGAGGACGACGGCACCAGCTATCGCAAGGTTCTTTCTTTCACCCCTTTCCTCTTTACCCCCTACCCTCTCTCTCTCTCTCTCTCTCTCTCTCTCTCTCTCATCTCTCGGTTCCCTCTTCTTCTTCCATTGCAGGGATCCAAACCACCGTCTCTCGATGCGCCAGGTGGGTCGACCACCATTAGCCCGGTGGCCTCGTCGTCCTACCACCCGAGCCCACCCTCGTCGTCTTTCCCGAGCCCTATGCCTTCCTACCACGCCAGCCCCGTCTCCTCCTCCTTCCCGAGCCCATCCCGCTCCTCCGCCACAGCTTCCTTCCTGATCCCGTGGCTCAAGAATCTGAGCGACGCCAACTCCGCCCCTTCCTCCCTTCCGCCCCTCCGCATCTCCAATTCCGCCCCCGTCACCCCTCCCCTTTCCTCCCCCACCTCGAAGGTCAAGCCCACCAACTGGGACGCCGCCGTCGCCCGATTCCACAGCCACCCCAACTTCCCCTTCTTCGCGGCGTCGGCCCCGTCGAGCCCCACCAGGCGGCGCTCTCTCTGCCGGGTCATCCCCGAGTGCGACGAGTTGGATGTGTCGACGGCAGGCGAGTCGACGTCCTCCGGCCGGTGGGTCAGGCTCCCGGCGGGGGTGGTTGCCCCAACGTCGCCTACGTTACACCTCGTCAATGCCGCAGCCGCCAATCAGAGGTGGGGGTGCGGTGCCGATGGGGCGATGTGGGCTCCGGCCTCCGGCTGCCAGAGCGTCGTGGGGTCGCCGGAAAACCAGCAGTTTTCTAGATCCGTTCTGGGTGGTGATAGTGGTACTGGTAGCGGTGCTAGCGCCGATGGTGGCGGTGGTGGGGGTGATTTCGAGTTCGAGTGTGGGAGGGTGAAGCCGTGGGAAGGGGAGAGAATACACGAGGATTGTGGGGAGGAGGTCGGTTTGGAGGATCTCGAGCTCACGCTCGGTAGCGGAAAGCGTCGGGATTCCAGCAGCGAATAGTCGTGAAATCCTCCACATGTGAAAGACTTTCCGGTGATTGGTGTGGACAACGTGATTCGTGGTAGAGCCAAACGCATTTCTCAGGTGGTTGGCGGTTTTCCGGCGATTTTGTGGTGGTTTGCCGATGTTGGTTGTAAACAATCGTATTTTCTACTTTTATTTTTTTGTTGATTATAATGGGAAAATCCTTTTCTTTCTTTCGTTGTTAAGGTCTTAATTGAGTCATTAGATGCCAAATATCATGGTGGGTCTCATTTGGGAAGAAGCAAGTTTTAAGATGTAATTAAATGATATCTTGGCATTTTTTGGTGTTTTTAATTCGGTTTTAAATTGTTTTTTTTTTTTACTCAAGAATTCGATGGGGTGGGTTTTGGTCAGATGAGTAATGTCGTATACCCTGATGCAATAGTGTTGATGTGAATTGTGATTTGTGAACGACCCTAGTGGAAATGGCACGAGCACCTCTTTATGTTTGATTCTTTCTTCGTCGTTTTTTCAATCATCTTACCATGTGGGTTAATGCTTAGAGGTGGGAGCCAGCATTCACAATATCCTGCTTGGTCCTCAGCACGTCACTGCCCTTGTGGACCATGCTGCACGCTCGCAGTTGGGCTTGCATGGAATAGCTCATCCTTTGTTTTCTTTATGTTCAGAATGGGTCAGGTTCGTCCTAGGTGGGGACTCGGCTCATCAGCCAAAATTCAACTGGAATTTTACCTTTCTGTCCGTAGCACAAAGTTAGGGTGTCACCCTTTCATGGCTGGTCTTGCCAAGTAACTCTGATCTTGGTGCTGATAACTTCTTTTTTTCATATTGAACTCAGGTGATGTTAACCACTGTTTTTTCCTATCGACCGTGACAAACCATTGCTGTAACGCAAGCCAGCCTATGTTCACTCCACAGGTGAAAGAGGAGCAAGAAATCCACTATCAAATTCGAGGAAATACTAAGATGAGATCAGTGGCGGAGCCAGGGGTGGGCGGTCGCCCACCCCAGAATTAGAAACTGAGTTGAAATATGATACGACTCGGGTCTTCTTCATTCCCCATGATTTGGAGGTTGCATTCTTTCCTTGCGAATGCTTGTCGAAGATCAGAGCAGGGTCGTGCAAGAGTGGAGATCACGCCTCCCTGCGATACAGAGTTGCTCTGCCTCGATGCTGTGGCGAGGACCATCCCCTCCGAGAGAGAGCTGAGGAGGCACCTCAGTTGGAAAACCTTCGGCTTGCTGCTGGATCACCACCGAGAAGGAGGAGGCTCAACTAGCGAAACAGGCTTTCGATCTCGATGTATGATCTTCACCACCATGGAAGCTTTGTGCCACTGCGCCACCGACAGAGGTCGATGATCACCACCCGAAGTCTGCCCACCCAACAAAAAACTTCTGGCTCCGCCACTGGATGAGATATAGAACTCTCACAACCCTCAGTACTCAATACACCAGAAAACTCATTCCCAACTCTCAAAAGAAGCCCGCTGTATACATGACGAAAGGTATAAAACCCTAAATGGTACATAAGAAAAAAATTACAAAACTAAATGCTTAACAGTTTGATCCCTAAGTTACCACTACAAAACCCCATTGAAAATCTCATCCACCAAAATATTTTTGGATTGAGTCGTAGATCGGAGCAGATTCAAAATTCAAGATACCCACAACACATGCTAAGAATTAATTCCTAGAACTGATGCAATGAACTCAACTCCTTTGTCAAAAACATGAACTTTTTTGTGAATGTGGCTCAAGTTTTTTTGCTTAGACAATGACAAGCTTTCATAGTTGCACGTGAGTGACAAACCAAAGTTATTATTGGCTTAAGAAAAATAATTTACTAATGCCTCCATATGTTGGGAAATAAAGTGTCCCTTCGTGTATATGTTTATTTTCATGCATTATACTTTTTGGTACGATGTATGGTAACCTTTCGGAGGTATCCCTTGGATACCTATATATACCACATGATGGGTAGTGGTGTAAGTGTGAAATTTGAAGGGTTACAGATATCGATCTCTGCTCATCCACGGTTTAAAGGTTTGTACTCATCAACAAGAGCAGTTCGATTGAGAAGATCGTTCGTCTCTCACATCAGCGCAATAGCAGGGGCATGTATGTGGCCTTATCCCTTTATATATGTGTTACACAATGTGTATGCTTCTTTGATTCTCCATATTGTGGTATCAGAGCCATGATTTCTCATACGGTTTTTCCTATTGACCATGTTTTTTTCTTCTCTCTGTATTTCTGTTAAAATAGAAAAAAAAACAGGAACCGGCGTGCCCATTTTTTTTTCGGATGGGGTCCATTTCTAGAACTGGTTTCGACTCGAATTCTTTTAGATTTGAGTTGAATCCAGTTGGACCCGATCCAAACAGAGACCCGGATCCATTGAACTAGGTCGGATCGCTCGTCACAGGAATCAAACCATTTCGGTTTGAGACCCGAGTCGACGACTCAGCTCAGATCTTTTCCCCTTCCTTTGTCCCGACCGGTGACATCTGCTGTCGGTCGTCATCGGGATACTGCATTTGTAAAAAAAAAAATTAGAGAGGGGAAGGGCTTTACCATCGGGAACGCCGAATCCAGAGTCGTCGCGGGTTGATGCCAGGGGATGCTATCATCGTCCGACGACATGCGACATTTGAGGGTTTTTCAAACCCCCCTTTATCTGCCCCTGTGAACGTCGAACTGCAAGAAGCTTTGCCAGCGCCAGGGTCTATCGATGGATTGTCGGGTCCATCACCTCTTCTGCATCCATCGGGTCCATCGACCACCGAAAGCCACCTTTTTTCAGTCGAGGGTCGTCTGCCCTCTGTGGGTCGATCGAACCCGCCGAAGATACCGACAGGTTAGGGTTGAGGAGCGACGCCGGGGAAAACTTTTTCCCGATGTTGTTTCTGCACCCCTCTGTTGGAGACACCGATCGTTGGAGGTATGCTCTTCACCCATCGCCCGCCGCCCGCCACCCACCATTTTCAGTCAATCGGTTTCTCGTTCTCTCTCTCTCTCTCAGAAGTTTCGAGAAGGAGAAAACCCTAATGGGTTTTTATTTAAAACTCTAGACTGGGTCTGAAGTTTGCAGACCCGATCCTGGGATCTTGACCTGACCCGTGGCGGGGTCCGGGCCTTGGACCTGTAACCTGGATCCATTTCTGTTTTTGGATATGGGTCTACTTCAAGTTCCAAGAATCAGACTTAAGTTTTTGGAACCAGGTATGTTATTGTGACCGACCTGGCATAACGACCCGGATCCATTAAGTTTATGGATCCTGGGTTGGCGGAGCACTCTAAGATCCATAATTTAAGACCCAGATCCATTTAGCTTTCAGATCTCGGGTACTATTTCTCATTAAACCCGACCCTATCCAGTTCCCATTTTGGAACAGTGTGTTCCCTGTTGTCCGAAACTGGACAAATCGGTTTTAAAATCGGTTCATCAGGTTCTGACCAGTTCTGGGACCTGTTTTATCTGTTTCAGACCGGTTCTTTGCATTCTGAGACCAGTTTGTGACAATACAAAAGCAATTTGAGGTGTTTGAGGGCTGGTTCAGTGTTTTCTGGGATCGGTTCTATTTGTTCCTGTAACGCCCTGAATTTTTAAAACAAAGCTAAGTTAAAATTTTCATTAAATTTTTTTTTTGTGCAGCGAAACTTAGAAAAGCTTTTACCAACGCAATCAGACGATAATGAGTCGCTAGTTTTAGAAAACTCTAGGCAAGTCACAGGTATGTGGCCAAGCACTCCTTTACCACCAAGGTGTTCCATTTATCAAAACCACTTATTTATTACAAACATCACTGCTTGAAAAAGTAATACTTAGTTTTAATAAAGAAAGCAGTACAATACTGTCTAGAGAAATCCTGAAACTCGATGCCGCCTTGCTCCGCATATCGCAACACAGGTTCAACACCTAAAATCTTCATTAAACAGGGTCAGAACCATTGATAGTCTGGTAAGCAAGCATTCATCCATACATCCATTCAACTCAAGTAAATGCATTGACCACTTAGGATCATAGTTCGCAATAACGACGCTCAAGTCTCCACGACTTAGCGTATATCGCAAGAGTCTCCTTAGGGCTACGAGTTGAATACTTTGCTCAAGTCTTCATGACTTAGCATGAGCCACTTCAGGGCTGTGATTTGAACATCTCGCTCAAGTCTTCACGACTTAGCGTAGACCTCTTCAGGGTCTCCTTTGGGATGTTAAACTCAAGTCTCTATACTTGGCACATCCGTATCCCATGAACCTAAACGCAAACTCCTCGAACTTCGCTTAGTCCTGCAGATACAACACGGGTCTTTGCCCTATCGGTCCAGTAGTATACCAATCATAACACCTTGCTTAAGGTTATGCAGGACTTGACACAACAATGTCCATTCACTCATATATTCATACATCGTTGAACCTAGAGCTAATGCATTGTTTCGATATTATTTTGTTCACCCCCTGGTACGCGGGAGAAGATTTGTCCAGGTCAATGCAACATTCTGGGGGTTGATTATTTCATGTATTTTAGATACCCCAGAAGCCTGTTGACCTCATCCATGTTAGGGTGGTAGTTTTCATACTGGGATAACCCTAATAGGCTGGTTCGGATGCATCCTCTACTATAGTAATTGGGTTCAATCCTTAGATAATTTAAGGATAACCATGACCTCGAAACCTCTTAGTGACTGGAGGTCCCATTGAACTCTGTCAGGTTCATAATCAAATACATGTCACTCGTGGTTGTACCATCACTGTATGCCACAGTGAGCAATAGTCCTGAAGGAGTCTGTCGGTCTTACGATTACTTATCGAATATGTGCATGCCATTCGGGCAAGCCAGTGCCTTCCGCACTAAGGATATGTAACGCCCCAACTTTTTATAATAAAATTTTGGGGTAAAATTTTTTTTTATTTATTTAAAGTATCGAAGTGTGAAAACAAAAGTTGGGTGCATTACAGGAGGAAACAGAGAAGTACTAAAAGCATACCATTAATTAAAGATGTACCCGACCCCATTTAGTAATCCCCCCTAACATGATCTTCGACCACGATGTTCATTCAAACTTTAAGTCTTATTCATATACATGCTTGACTCTGCTCTCGACATCTACGACCATCACAAGCATCTCACCTCTTTCGGGTGGACAACATACTCTAACACGATGGCCCTTACGAGTCTAGTTGTGTATCAGTATCTCAATGAGCATGCATATGACACGATCTCAACGGATCAACTACTTGGCATGAATCACCGCAACAAGCAGTTGGCCTAATCAAGGCGCGACAACTACTCTGGCTTTGTGGCCCTTACGAGTAAAGTACCCTTATTGGCGAACATGAAAATGAGCCCTTCTGGCAGCATCTCGATAACAAAACATCCTCATGCCATTTAACTGGTTCAGGCAACTCTTTTTCCAACCATTTCGACAGTACTTCCCCTACTTCGACGACAGGAGTGAGTCGATCCTTTTTACGCTGTAGAAAGTCCCAATCAGAACTTCGACAGCACCTCCTCTATATGATGGAGTAACATACTACATTCTTTCTAAGCTTGTTAAGCTTCTTTAAATTGTTTTGCAGTACTCCCTCTCTTTAACCGAGGAAACATGCATTTCTTTTAAGCTCGGTGAGCATCTTTTCAGAATTCTAGCAACACTTTCCCTCTTTGACAGGAAAATCGCTACACTTTAACTCGGGAATGGATGCACACCATTGTGTATCCATCGAGGTTCAATAGAACCTTAGGCCATATCCAGGCCATGTGCAAGTGGCTTAGGTCTTTACGAAAAAGCAATTTTGCGCAAAGGTGAAGCCTTTTCAATGGAGGCTTCATTCGTCAAGCAGAATCTTGATCGATGAGCGGGAATAGAATCACATTGACGATTTAGAGTTGAACTCTATTTGAATGCTCATTTACGTGCACTATATGTAGTATAGGTAGAAGCCTATGCTTTATATAGCGGCGGCATAAATGAGTGCATATACATATTATTCGGGGGTGAAACTGAACAAAATATCTTACATATATAATTGTAGAAAGCAAGAGCCTTGGCATCGTTCGACGCGATGGCAAGATAAAATGCGTAATGTAAGTGCATAATATAAATTACAGAAAGTAGGAGCCTTAGCATTATATAATATGACGACAAGACAAAATATAATATACACAGGAATCAACATCTAACAATAGTCACAAGGCGTGCGCGTGAACACCAAAGTATCCTAGAGGGCATCAACCAAGGACTAGGGCGAGGTACCATTTTTAAGAACGCATATACTGTGTATTCAAACATATATATCTGACGATAGTCATAAGGCGAGCGCGTAAACACTGAAGTATCCTAGAGGGCTCAACCAAGGACTAAGGTCAGATACTACTTCAGAAGATATATGGCGTATACAAACTAGTAAATACTTAAGAGAGATGGATCAACAAAGCTAACTTACTTCTGATCGATGAAGAATGACTCCAAAATGCTCTAATTGCTTCAAATAAAGTTTGATTCTTCTTTCGAAAGGTTAGATGAGTTCGACCTAGTTGAGGAAGAGGAAAAGCAGGTCAAGCTGCTAAACCTAAGTGGTGTGAACTAAACTGGATTCAGTCTAAGTTAATTGGGTCAGGCAGGTTCTGACTTAGCCTAAGTAGGCTGGGTCTGGGTCAAGTGAATCAAACCTGGATCTGGGACCAAAAGGGACTTTAAATTTGACTAAACTCAACTAGGTTCAAGCCAAATCAAGTGAGTTTGGACTAGGTCAGGTTGGTTCAGACCAAGTCAGGCAGTCTTAGACCAGGTTAGGCAGGCTTAGATCAGGCTAGGTGGGCTGTGATCATTACAAATTTTTTCCTCTTGTATTCCTCTTTTCCTTCTCTTTCCCTTTCTATCCACTATTCCCTTTTTGAAGGAAAATAAAAGATAGAAAAGAAGAGAGAGAAGAAAAGAAAGAAGAGAGAGAAACTCTTTTGCAAAGGTCTCATTTGACCTAAATTTTGAAAATTACTTGCCTTCATTTTTGAAAGTTTGCGAGAAAATGGAGAGACGGGATTCACTCGTCGATACGAGGTTCAACCATTTCTGGTGCCTTTACCAGGGGTAATTGAACCAAGGATCAAATTTATGCCTTTTGCTTTGCCTAAATATATTGTCTAAGAATTTATTCTAAGTCTAAAATGCACAAAGAATCATGCTTGTGCAATGCAAATGCAGAAATGTATGCTTTTGAGAAGAATAATTTAGATTTTTTTGGGATTTTCCAAGTGATTTTGAAATAAATTGAAGATACCTGAAGAAATGCTTTAAAGGTTTGAAATTGGTTTCAAAAAGCTAGATTTTGAATCTAACTTAGAACTTGGATTTGGATCTAAAGAAGAGACTTGAATTTCTAAGCCTCAGAATAATCAGAGTTTGGAAAATGGATTTAGAATTTGAAGGAGATGAAAAGAGATTTGGAATTTGATATAGATTTTAAAAAAATGAAGTTTCAAAGTCAGAATGGACTTCGAATTTGAATGGATCAATTCTGAAAAGGGAATTCTTAATTTCAGAACTTGAATGGGAAATTGAATTTAGACTTGAAAAATAGTTTAAAAAATGGTTTTGAAAATAGAAATTGAAATTGGAACTTTGAAAATTCAAATGAGATTTGAAAATGGAATTGGGATTGAAATCCAGATTTTGATTTAAAATTGGAACTGGAGTTGAGAAATCTAGATGGAAAAAATGGAATTGAATTTGGACTTGGAAAAATAGATTTGAAAATGGTTTTGGAAATAGAAATTGAAGTTGAAATCTTGAAATCCAGATGAGATTTGAAAATGGAATTGAGTTTGGAATTGGAAACCAAATTGAAAAATGGGATTGGATTTGAAAATCTGGAATCCTAGGTGGAATTGGATCCGAATTCTCGAATCCAATATTGAATTGGAAGATGGATCTGGATTCTAGAAATCTAGATAAAATTTGAAAATGGATATTAAACCATGGAAATCCAAATGGGATTTGAAGATGGATTTGATTTAGAAGAACCTGATTTTGATTTTTGAATTTGATCTTGAATTCAGAAAAATCAATTTTAGAGCTAACCTTAAAACTCTGATTCTTGATTTCAAAGTGAAATTAAATTTTGAAGTTTAAAACTCAGAAGATTTCAAAAAGAATTTAAAGATTTGGAAATTTTAAAGTGAAACAGAGAATAAAACTTGAGTTCAAACTTGGATTTTGATATCAGAAGATGTATCTAGAATTTCAAAGTTGAATTGAACTTTGAAACGCAATCTGGGATATTGAATTGAACTTGAAATTGAATCCTGAAAATGAATTTGGAATTTCAAAGTTGAATTGAACTTTAAAGTTTGATTTGAATTGGAAATTGAATTTTGAATTTAGAGATGAATTTGAATTTTTCAAAGTCAAATTGGACTTTGAAATTGAAGTTTGAATTTAAATATGAGATAGAATTGAGAATAGAAAGATGAATTTGAATTTATAAATAGGAATTGAAGATTGATTTGAGAAATGAAGAAGATATTTGAAGAATCATCTCAAAATCACTTGGATTTTGAAGAAAAACCTGAAATACTTTGAAACATGATGTAATTCTATCCTAAATGGTGAATGGATTAAAGAATTTAGAAAATTGAATATTGAAGAGCATATTTTATTCTTCGAATGAATTGAAATAAGATTGAAGATATAATACATTTCTGACTATGGTCATAAATGTATTATAGATTATAAGATAATCTATATTTAAATTTAAATGAAGAATAAAATACATTTTTGGGCCTTTATAGAGTTTGAAATGAAATTAACTCTCAATATATCCTGACTATGACCATTAATATATATTTTGAGTTAATTTCAAGTTAAACTCTAATAAAGGAAAAAAATATTTAGAAATTTAGCAAAAGGCCCCAGACGATGTTCACCAGATCCATTATACCTACCATAGTACTCACTACCATGGTCAGATCTGACGACCTTAATTCTTTTGCCAAGTTGGTTTTCAACTTCGGTCTTAAACAATTTGAACACATCCAGGAACTGAGACTTTTTATGAATTAAATATAGGTGCCCATAATGAGAATAGTCATTTATGAATGTAATAAAATATTATTGACCATTCCAAGAAGTCATAGGGAAGTGCCCATAAATATCTGTATGAATTAGTTCTAAGACGTTTGTTCTCTTTTCTACACCTAATTTTCTTATGTTTGTTATTTTTCCTTTTATAAACTCAACATAAACTTGAAAGTCAGTGAAATTAAGAAAATCAAAAATCTCACTCGACACAAGCATTTCAATTTTTGGTTTAGAAATGTGACCTAAGCACTTATGCCATAATAAAGTGGAATTCTCATTTGTTAATTTTTGTTTTGTACCACGAGAACTTAATTACATGGTTTAATTAAATGAGGCAATAGTATCAAACAAATAAAGGTTATCAACCATAGATAAAGAACCAGTCCCAATAAGATTTGAGTCAAGAAACAATTTAAATTCATTATTTTTAAATAAATAAGAATAACTGTATTTATCCAAAATGGAAATAGAAACTAAATTCCATCTAAAAGATGGCATAATAAATGTTTCTTTCAAATCTAAATAATTTTCAGTCTTTAAAAGTAACCTAAAGGTCCATATTGCCTCAACTTCAACTATTTTGTCATTGCCTACATAGATGAATCTTTTAGCTTCAATTGGTGGTCGGCAACTTAGGCAACCCTAAATAGATACACTTATGTGAGTGGTAGCACCAAAACCCATCCACCAAGTGTGTCTATGCACAAAAGTCAAATTAACTTCAGAACAAACCAAAGTAATGAGTGTACCTTTCTTCTCATATCAGGCATGATACTTGGTACAGTCCTTCTTCACGTGACCCTCCTTTTTGCAAAAGAAATAACTAAACTTTGGGTCTTGATGTCTTTTCTATTTCTTCTGCGTTTAAGGGTCAACTGCAGCTTCTTTAGTTTTTTTTTTTCTCGTAAACATGTCCTTAGAGGTTATTTTCAAATGAGCACTCTCAGTATTCTCTTGCTTCATCCTATCATCTTCTTGCACATAGTGTTAAATAATCTTATTAAGAGTCTATTTTTCTTTTAGCATTTATAACTAACCTTGAACTGACTGTATTGTGCAAGAAGGGATATCAAAACAAGTGCACGAGTAAGTCTTCAGACAACTCTAACTTTAGTGCCTTGAGTTTTGAAGCAAGATGGGACATCTTCATAATGTACTTCCTAATATTTTCTTTACCCTTATACCTCATTGAGACAAGACTCAAAAGAAGAGTACTTTTCTCAGCCTTTTTATTTTTTTTTGCAAAATGCTTTTCAATTTCTTCAAGAAAACGTTTGGCATTTACCACTTTGGACATGGTGCCCCTGAAAGATTTAGGAATTGCATATTTCATGATCATGAGAATCATGCGATTAGATCGATCCCACCGCTCAACGTTCTTTTTATCCTCAGTAAAACTCCTATCCGTAAGAATAGGTGGTTGATCTTTTCGTAGCGCAAGATCGAAAACCATACATCCAAAAACAATCATGACATTCTTTTTTCAGTTCTTAAAATTGAAATTGCTCAAAACAGGGATAGAATTAAGGTTTGCAGATATCGTAGAAGCAAAGGTATTAACTGAATCAAGAACAAGCTCATGATTAACATACATTTTTCATATGCATTAACACAAATTAACACATTTAAACAGTTATGAATCCCATAACAAGATACCCAACATAACATTGATATTTAGTCTTTAGACATAAATGTTCACTTGTAAGTGGTATACACAATACAATAATCAAAACATGGACACTTAGTCTTGTCAAACAATGAGCTTTTCTTTAGATCGACTCGTTATTCACATGAAAAGCTGAATAACTATCCCATATTTATTATTGAAAGTATATATTTGGGTTCGACCAAATAGTAACCCTCCTTTAGGCCGATCATTATTCGTATAGACCACAAACATATGTACATCACAACATCCCAAAATGAACTAATCTATGCAATAGAGGTTACTTTGGCAACACATTGATTCAACTAATTCGATTCAAAATATTGGACCCAGAATAAAAAATCATAGGCTCGCCAAAGTGACCCATAATGCATGCCAAACAGCCTTATAATCCTTAAAAAAAAAATTATAATGGCTAGTGCACAGGTCCAGCCAATCAGACCTAGCCGAACCCACCTATGGGTCCAAGGCAAGTCTGAACCGGTTCGGGTCAGACCTGGTGCATTGCAACTGGGTGCAGATCCATAACTTGTCTGGCCCAAATCAGGTCAAACCTGGTAATTTGCAACCGGGTGCAACATCGCGTAGTGGATTAGGTCTTGACCAGACCCGATCCACACAAACTGCAACTTTGAATGTTGAACCGGGTCACCAGACCTTCCACCCCTTAAAACAACCTCAAATGGTTCAGTTGGTTAAATGTTGAACCAGGTCACTAGACCTTCCACCCCTTAAAACAACCTCAAATGGTTCAGCTGGTTGAATGTTGAATCGTTCCCAATTGATGCAACTTTTTCAATAAAGCATTTTAAAACAATATTTTCAATAAAAATGTTTGTGCAAACCATGTATCAAATCGTAAAAACTAGTTTACACTAGTGATAAAAACTAGGTTGATCTCAGGAAATGAAAAAAATACTTTGTATTCCATAAAAAAACTAAGCTACTCTTTATTGCCTTGAAAATAAAAAATAAAAATTAATTAATTAAATAACTAAGAGTGCGACCCCTTGCGGAGGGCTTAAAAAAATAAAAATAAAGTGCCTTATTACAAACCCAAACTAAATTGAATAAAATAAAATAAAAACCTAACCTAAAAAGAAAATAAAAGGGTCTTCAGTGCTTTGGTCTCTAGTCCCTTTGATTGTTGCTTGAATATTAACTTATGTTCTTTTTTTCTTCTTTGAGGGCTCCCTGAGGGGTCTGAAGGACTTTTTGAGGAGACCTTTTAGGAATCTCAGAGGGCTCTTCAGAGGTACTTTCGAGGGCTTACCGTGCTTCTGAATGCCTAACTGCAAAACAAAAATATAAAATGAAAACAAAGAAGAGAAAAACTAAACAAAAATGCAATGTTAGTTTGACGAAAAATTATAAAACAAAAATATGACTATTAAGAATAAACTAACTTAACATATAACAAACATGAACTAACTGAACACTAAATAACAAAATAGTAAAACAAACTAACTATGAAGAAACTAATGCATGTAACAACTAACTATAAATTAATTAAGAAATCAAGAAACTAAACTAGTCAAAAATCAAGAAAGGAATTAAACTAACTATTAACAAATAACTAATTAACAAAAAAATAAGAAACAAACTAACAATTTAACTAAATTAAAATGAGAAGATGCTAACTACTCAATAACTCATAAATCCAATTTAGCTAAAAAAATAGAATTGACTAATTAAAAACATGGGATTTAACAAAACCTAATCTAGTTAATTAATTAAATTAAGCAATAATTATCTAAACGACTGATATGAATTGAAACTAACTATTTAATCTACCTACTCTAATAAATTATGTAACTATGGATGAAAACACGAACTCAGTAACTATGCAGTAATTAATCATGCAAGGAAAATGAGAGCAAATCTGACTTAAAACTAAAATTAATTACATGAATCAATTGAAAACTAACTAACTAAATGAGTCTGGAAACTAACTTTTAAACGGCAGTACTACGTTTGTATCAAAATTAACGTTAGCTAATTACTACAAGAGAGACGATGATGATGCATGAAATGCACATCATTTTAATATAATATTCAAGCATTTTTATGTGTTTTTAAGGTTTAGAACCTATGTATTGATGTATTTAAATGTAAATGAGCTATGGTTTGAATTTCAGACGAATCAGAGTTAAAATGAGTGAGATAATGCATTTTTAAGTTTCTAGAGCGATTTTTGAGGCAAATCGGATCCAGATCCGACCCACTAGCCTACTTTTGGATCATGGATCAATTCTTAAACTATTTTAATTCAATCCACACGTGATCCAAGGTCCAAAGGATGAAAAAATTCAAAAAAATGCCTCAAGAAGTGGCACCTAGAAAATACTTCTATTTTAAACCTATTTTTGAAATTGTAAAACTTTTTAATAGGTTTAAATAGTTTTTGAAAACCCCTAGCAGACGTCTTTGGCTGGAGCATGGACGCCCCTCTCTTTCTTCCTCTCTCCATTGTCTTCTCTCTTTCTGACTCCTTTCCTTCTCCCTCATTTCTTAATCTATCTTCCATTTTGTAGCCATCTTCTTTCCCAATCATCCACCGTGTTTTTCTTTCTACTCTTTACTTTGTTTTCATGCTTCATTAATGTATTTTACCTTGAGATTGTTGCTGGATTTTTGCAGGTAGTAGCCATAGAAGTAGCACCTTCAATTCGGACTTGGTTCGCCGTTTACCCCACATGAAGACCAGTCGTGTTCTTCTTTCAACCGATCTTCCATCTTTGCTTCCACCGCGTGTCTTCCTCTTCGTACCTCGGGTTCTACTTTGAAGCAACAGCTAGCAGAGGTGTAGCAGCACTATCAAGGTTGTATGGGGGTTCATTCTGCACCAAATACTGCTCTCTTCCTTCCCCTCCACTCATTGGATAGACCTAGAGGTTAGTCTTCTTCACCCCTCTTCTTCTAGAGTAGATCAAGTCTTGTGAGTTGGGTTGCTTTGTTTGTCCAATCGTGGATCAAACTTAGTGTGTCGTGTCAGCCCCAAAAACCCATGTTATTTATAGTTAAAGTTATGTCAAAATTGAGTTCTTGCATGAGCAAGAATCGATCTTGACTCCTATTTTCAACCGAATATCAAATCGCTTAATTCCATATTTATGATAAGATTGGCTGGATATTGTAAATAGTGTTAATTATAATTATAATTTTTTATTTTATTTTCCTGATTCTGATTTTATGTACAGTTTTGATAGATCTAGGTGTGATCTGGCTTCAGCTAGATCTCGCCACTAGCATGTGGTTAGAGTTAGAATTAGCCGATTTAGGGTTAGTCATTCAATTATGTTAGTGTACAGTCTATAATTAACTTTTAAAATTAATTTGTAACGGTTGTAATTCTGTCTTAGTTGTTGTTAATAGTAGATTAATGTTGGTTGTAAGTTTGTATGATGGTTGCGTAGTTACAATTAACATAGTTAAAATGTTAGATAGGATAGATTAATGTCTTTTTGTAAATCGGGTAGCATAAACTCTCTAAATTGTTTAGCTTTATGGTATTACTAATTTGTCATTTATATAATTAGAGTAGGTTAATTTGAATAGACTTAGGGCTATGCATGTTAGTGTAATCATCATATTAGGTCAGCAATTCCATCCTCGTTGTAGTTTATTAATTTAGTAAGAATTGACCGTTAGTTAGGATTTTGAAAAATCATGCATTGTATCTTAGGTAGGTCCTTGTTGTTTTGGTTGGTTTAGGTAAAATTTCATAATTTGAATATGTTTCAGCCCTTACTTGATAGATTTAATTAGGTTAGCATTTCATGCCTTGTCGCTTGTTTTATTTAGTAGGTGTTGACTTCTCATGGGTATTTTGAAAAAACATGTAGCATGTGGTTTAGGTAGTTTATTTGATTGCTTAATTTAGCCTAGGTGAATTGCCTACGTTGATTTGCTAGGTTCATTACTAGATTTTAATGCCTTGTGTTAAGTTGAGTGCATGTTAAAATGTAATAGGTTAGCCTAAATAATCTTTCCATGTCATATATTTTTTTAGTAAGTCTTTAACGTTTTTTGTTTAGGGTCTTAGCTTTAAAACCGTGTAGTGCCATTTTAGGTATTCTTTGATTCTTTGTTCAGCCCTTAGGAAGTTAGATTTTAACTTAGTAGGCTAGCATGTTCATGTCCATTGCATTTTATTATTTTAGCAAGTTTGAATTTTTTTAGATATGACTTTCAAAATCGTGAATGGTATTTTAGGAAATCCTTGAATTCATGTCCAGGCCCTTTAGGTATGTGATATTGTTAGTATAATTTTAGGAAGTAATAAATTTTAAGAGGGTAGCATAGGTATGAGCTTTTTAGCAAGAATTGACCTTTAATTATATTTTAGAAAATTTGTTGTGGTGTATTAATTGCATTTTATCTTCAATTTGAATTCATAAGATAGTTGCATTTTGCATTCATTGTTTTCATTAGAGCTAGTTTGAATTTAAGGTAAGTAATTTAGGCAAGTATTGCATGAGTCTAGACAATTTTCCCTTCTTGTATTTTCTTCTTGCCTTCTTTGTTTCATTAGATTAATTTCAGTAATGTATTAATTGCTTTATTTTACTTAGTTCCCCTTTAATTTTATTAATTAGCCAATAACCATAGTGGGGTCCACCTAGGGGGCGTGAATGCCTAAGTCAAAGTCAATCTAAAACCGCCCCCTTGGGCCCTAATCTGATTTAGTTAACTTTAGTTAGTTAAATTGTTTAAGTAAGTTAGCTAGTTTTAAATTCAATTTTAAATTTAAGTTCTTCTAAATAGTTTACTTTATGATAAGTTACATTAGACATTTTATTTTTACTGTTTTGAATTAATTAGTTCATGTGTTAATTAGTTGAGTTAGTATTTATTTCAATAGTCTGATTCATGTGATATAGCAGCCGTGTAGCATAGCCTTTGCTTCTTAGTTTTTATTTTTGCTCATTTTCTTGTTAGCTTTTACTTTATTCTATTTACATTCTTCCATGCTTAGCTCCTTAGAATTTAAATTCTGATTAGTTCATGTCTTTAGCTTAAGTAGTTAAGTGACTTAGTCTCTTTAGAGTTATTGATTAATATGAAGATAGTTAATTAAGCAGTGTGTTGTTGCATTGTGTCGCATATAAATTTTTGTTTTAGATAAAAAGAGTTCATGGAATTACTGCTTTCTTGCACTGTATAGTTGTGAATGGTCCATCATTGCATGCATTTCATTTCAATAGTGTGTGAATCATATGCGTTTGGATTGAATAGTGCACTGAAATTTCAAACAAGATTTTACAGCAAATGGCAGTCATCATTTTATGTAGATTTTTTTTAGAGTTTTTCTGAAAAACCACTTCTGTTCTTTTCATTGGGGTGTTCACTGCTTGCAAACCAAAAATCAGCATAATCAGAGTTGATTTGGTTGGGTTTTGAAACATTTTTCAAAAACCGTTTTTTCTAGATTTTAAATTTCGGGACAGGTTTGTTTTCAAATTTTTACTGATTTTGAAACACTTATATCCGGAGCTTCCGAATGAATTTTTGAGATTCGTAAAATCTGTCAGATTCCTACATGTGTCAGAAATCCAACAAAATAAAAATCATCTAATTCAAACTCAGTTTGGTTTTTAAAACTCTCTGCTTTTGAAAACTTATCAGAATGTGATTCATGCATTTCATTGAGGGAAAAATAGACTTTTCACTACTTAGTTAGGTTTCTATGATTTTTCGTATTTTCCTGCATAGTAGTTAGTGTAAGTACAGTAATTAACTTAGTTAGATTGAATATAAATTAGTTTGCTTAATTAGAATTTATCATTTTATTTATTTTTATTTTAATTGCAATTTTAGATTTAGTAATTAATTTTATAATTAGTTTTAGTTGTAATTTAGAATTACTTGCCAAAATTGTTACTGACTTTTATTTTCTATTGTTTTAGGTTGATAAGTTTCCTACAGGTTCCAGGTTAATCACATCAAGCGCGGGAATGTTATACTTGGTGAAAAGGCGAAAATGCCCCTAGCGATCTGAAGAAGCCTGCTTAGGAGTTAATTTTTATTTTTAGTTTGGAACTTAATTAGAGTTGTATTATTTGACTAAGTTGTAAACATTTATGATATTAATAAATTAAAATTTTTAGATTTAATTTGAATATTTTCTTGTTCCTTGAGGATTCGACCTGTACTCGCTACATTCGTGGAAAGTCGGTTTTTATATTTTTGTTGATGATTTTCCAAATGTTTCATTAAAAATATCTTTTAAAAATACCACTGCAAAAATATCAACCAAATTTTGATGCCATTGTCGAGGAATGACAATTATATTCTGTTATTTCTAATATTTTAGTTTATTAATATCTAATAACTTAGTTGTTTTTAATTTCTTTAGTTTTTAGGATTAGTAAGTGAATATAGGTTTAACATAGTAAATATAGGATTCACGTATTATTTTTCTAGGATTCACTGAATTACATGATCGAATGAGCAAATAGACAGGTGAGTTTTAGAGAATATAGTGTGTGATTTCCTGTATTTGCTAAGTTTGTGATTTAGTGTAGATTTTTGTTATTTTAATTTTGTAGATTAGCTAAAATGTTTTAACTTTGCTTAGATTAGTTTTACTGCTTATTTCTTTTGTGTATCATATGTACACAGTAGGAATAGAATTATTATTTGTTTTATTTATTTGTTTTGATCTTATTTTTATCTTGGATTTTATTGTTGTCATGCATGTATACTTTATCATTTGATGCTTTAGTGTATGAATTATAGGTTACCGGACAAAGGGCAGCTTCAGGAGCATACCATTGGCCAGACCAGTAGAAAACTATGCATTCATATATGCATAGTGGTGGTGCGAAGTCAAGGCAATCATCAGCTCAAGAGGCACTGTAGATAATCAGGTTGTATCTTTCTTTTCTCCCATATTTATTTTATTATTCTTTAGTGTGCATCTGCATTGCATGTTTACATTTTTTGTATGCCACTAGGGACAGTGTCATTCAAGCATGGGGGGATAGTTTAGATGCACACTCAAAAAAATTTCTATTCAGGTAGCTAAAACTCATAAAATTAGGCTTTAAATTAACAAGTTTGTAGCATATGCGAATGTTTTTGCATAATCTAATATTTTAGAAATTTTTAAGCCCCATATGAATTTTTTTTCTGAACAAATCTAAAAAGAGTAGTTATTTATGTAAAATTCAAAGAAAAGACAGTATTTGAATGTTAGAATTGTTTTGAATCACTAAAGTATAAATATACATAGTATGTGTTTGAAAAACTAAGCAAATGAAAAATATAAAGAAAAAAGAGCTTAAAAGAAAAGGCGCTTACATTTAGTTGTTGATGTCTTCACGATCCCCAGTAGCTGAACTTAAACACAAGTTGAAGTATTTGAGTTTTATGATGAAAAGGATAACGAAGGAGATCATCTTCTTGTCTAGTCGATATTTGTGGCCTATTGGGTTCGAGCAAGTAGAGTCTGAAGGGTGTTTTACACCTGGTGCTCTAAAGCCATCTGGTTCGGGAGCCACCGGCTTGAAGGCTCGTTACATGAACTTCATAGAAAGCCTAATAGATATAGACATTACACATGGCAAGAAGAAGACTATATGTAAACTATTAAAATGGAAGGTCTAGTGACTCGAGCAATTAAGTCCGAGGAATACTCTGTATCTGGTGCTCTAAGGTTGTCTGGCTTGAGAATCACTGCCCCAAAGCTCGCTACACGGGTCATGAAACTGGATATTTGAAATAGTGCTTAAAGAAAATTTGAAAATTTTGAAAATTGAAAAAAAAGAAGAAGAATGAGCTTAATGAAAAATTCATTGCTTAGGAATAATTGTGAATTACTATGCAGAAAATATATAAGTGATGATAAATAAATAATAACATGATAATACTTGACTTTATGAGGAAAAAACATAGATAATTGCAAATTTTAGAAAATTGAAAGGAAAAAGTTTTAAATGTGGAGGCATGAAATTTCTAAATATGTTTTGAGAATATAGATTATACGAAATATTTGCTTAAACTCATTTCTTAATTGCCTAATATTTTTGAAAAAAAAAATTATTTCATGCATGACATTGATGTTTGTGGGTAGCATCACTGCAAATCCTCATGAGTCCTTAGTCGTCCACTGGGGTAACCCAGGAGTTTAAAGGGCTTGTTGCATGTGCTAAATGCAACCGTGATTCCTACGAAAATGCGTTGGAAATTTGTGATCATCGCAAATTTTTTCCTCTCTTGTGGTTTCTCTCTCTTCCTTCTCTTTTTTCCTTTTTGACCTTCATTTCTCCTTTTTGAAAGGAGAAATGAAAAGACAGAAAAGAGAAGAGAAAAGAAAAGAAGAGAGAAGAGGAACTCTTTTGCGGGGTTTCACTTGACCTTGATTTGAAAATATTTAGAAAAAATACTCACCTCCGTTTTGAAAATATTGCGGGAAAAATGGAGAGACGGGATTCGCTCGTCGGTACAAGGTTCGACCGTTCCTGACGCCTTTACCAGAGGTAATCGAACCAAGGATCGAATTTATGCCTTTTGCTTTGCCTAAATATTATCTAAGAATTTATCCTAAGTCTAAATGCACAAAGAATCATGCTTGTGCAATGCAAGGATGTATGCTCTTTTAAAAGATGTTTTTGAAAATTTCTAAGTATTCTGAGATGAACTTGATGATGGAGTGAAGAAATGGTTGAATCTAACTTAGAACTTTGAGATAGATCAGAGAAGTTCTAAGTCTTTGAAATAATCAGAGTTGGAAAAATAAATCTTGATTTTGAAAAGAAAGATTTGAAGATGAGAGATAAAGAAATGAGGCTTCAAAGTCAGAAATGGACTTTGAAGTTGAATTTGAGTTTTAAACTTGGATTTAGGAAAGGAAATGAATACTTGAAATGGAATTGAATTTGAAAGTTGGAATTGAAAATAGAATTTTGATTTGAAATCTAGAATTCAAGTCTGAAGTCTGGATCTTAAGATTGATTTGGATTTGGAATCTGAGATCCAAAGTAGAACTGGATTCTGGACCCTACAATGAAATTAGATTTGAAGTCTGAGACCCAAAATGGAATTGGATTCTGGATCCTAAAATGGAATTGGATCTGAAGTTTGAGATCCAAAGTGGAATTGGATTCTGGATCCTAAAATGGAATTGGATCTAAAGTCTGAGATCCAAGATGAGATTGAGTTCTGGACCCTAAGTGAAGATTGGATCTGAAGCCTGGGATCCAAAAGTGAATATTGTACTTGGAAATCTGGGTCCAAGTTGGGCTTGGGATCTAACTTGGGATTTGGATGCTGAAAGTCCAAATGGGACTTTTGAAGATGGATCTGGGTTTGAAAACCCAGATTTAAGCTTCGAGATTCAAACTCAATCTCAAACTTTGATTTTTGAATTTTAAAGATAGGAAGATAAACTTGTTTTTAATTTTGAAATTAGAAGATGAATCAGAGATTTCAAAGTTAAATTGAACTTTGAAAATAGAATTTTGAGATATTAAATTGAATTTGAATTTAAATTTGAATCTTTGACAATGAATTTGGAATTTGATTTGAAAATTGAATTTTGAGTATACAAATGAATTTCAAAGTCAAATTGGACTTTGAATTTAAAGTTAGAATCTGAAAATGATATTTGAATTTACAAGAGTTGAAAATTGATTTGAGAAATGAAGAAGATATCTGAAGGAAATCACTTGGATTTATGAAAAAAAAATTGAAAATATTATGCAATTTTATCCTAAATGATGAATGAATTTAAAGAATTTGAAAAATTGATTTTGAAAAGCATATTTCAAAATGAATTAAAATAAGATTGAAAATATAATATATCCTTGACTATGGTCATTGAATGTATTATATAATAATCTAAATTTAAATTCAGGTGAAGAATAAAACATATTTTTGTGCTTTTATAAAGTTTAAAATGAAATTAACTTTCAATATACCCTGACTATGGCCATTGGTATATTTTGAGCCAATTTTAAGTTAAACTCTAATAAAAGAAGGAAATATTTGAAAACATGATGATTTTTTGAAGAGGATCCAGTGTGGATCCAGTGTTATTTCATAAAAGATAAAAATCTTAAGTTTTGTTTACATCCTGACTATGGCCATTGATGTGAATCATCAACTTAGGATTAATTGCCTCTTACAAAATGGTGCACGTGTCATTCGTGTTTCACCATTGTGAGATTTTGAGAAATAAAGGCAAAAAGCATGAAAATAGACAATTTATGATATTTACAATGCTCATTCATTCTATCTAAAAGCTGAAATGTAAATTCTCATTTAGTCCTAACTTATTACAATATGTAAAATTGAATTTACAACTCCAAGTAATGATATTTTCCACATATCCCCTGCAAAACACCTAGATTAGTATGAAAATAGAAGAAAATTGTGCGTATCATATAGATGTCAATGGTAAAATATTCATATACATGATGAGAAGATAGAAAGTAACACACATATATATACCTATATACATAGGTATATATATAGGCATATATGTATACATATATATATATAGATGCATATATATATATATATATATATATATATAGGTATGGCACATTCAACATCTTGTGAGATAAGAGAGGTGAAACTGGGTATGCATTCATGCTGTATTTGCTGAACTGAACTATTCCAACTATTGATTTTGAATAGACCACAAGACAACTCTTCCAAGTTGATTTTATGACAAGATCAACTTTCTCAAATCAGTTATGTACTATAGAGCAATTTGAATGTTTGATCTGATGAGGCACTAAGACAACAAATATAAAGTATTTACAATAGATCATATATAGGCCAAAAACCAGTTTATTGTGGATGTCAATCGGCAATGGGTTGTACATTCAGATTAAGGCCTAACAACTATCAATTATGTACAATATTACCACACATTGTGATGAAGGGGCTAAAATATAGTGAAATAGAAATGTGGCAGCAATCTAAGTGCAGGTAGGTATGTGTTAATGTTGGACTATTTGGTGGATTAAGTGCAAGGAGTAAACGCAGGAAGTAAAATTCTGAATGTTGGATATATGCTTCAAATCCTGGAAAGTAGGGAAGTACAGAGCAGATAAATGATCCCACCACTTTTAGAAATTCAGATAAAGAAAGCACTTGGCTGCTGACCTTCACAATTCAGAGTCTAAAAAAACAGATTAAGTATCTTCATAATGCGAACTTCAACTTAACTTCATATCTCACCATCCACTATTTCTGTAAGATAAAGATCAATAACAGAAACACTTGGGACTTCTTGATGTCTACTGCGAAGCCTCAAACAATTGCAATCACAAAATCGATTATAACAAACTAAAGAAGCACATAAGACAAAATCTGATTTGTTGACAAGTTGGAAAACACAATAGAAGAAAGGCAGTTAACGTACTAGAGAGAGAGAAAGAGGATCAGTACCAGTATTATTTCACAAATTAATGGAAATGCCTTAGCTTGCATCTGTCATCAGTCTTTTCAAGGTCCAAAAACCAAAAATATCACGAAATAGAGCAAGTCTTACCCTGTATAATAGTCACGTGGCAGATAGATATCCTTCAGAGAGCAAAACTGACCAAAAGGCCTGCGAAAATCCTCTGGTCTTGCATTACCATGCAATTTGCCAGCATTGGATCCCATAAAAGATGAAGTGTGAACAAAATAAAATGTTGCTGCATCTGTAAAAAGAAAACAATGGAGATGCAGGAAACATGTAAGTAACTGTAAACATTGCAGAAATATGGGTAAGTGCATCCCATTCTTTTGCTCATCAACGATATCCCAGCACCGGCCATATTAAAAAAAAAAGGGAAAATATAACTTTAGATTTTCCACCTCCCAGTGGTCCTCTTGCAATAAAATGCTGAAATTTTGACCTCAAATGATCATCCATACGCTTAGCACATTCAACCATAGATGATGATGACCTGTTACTTATTTTGCAGCTAGGTTCATTCATATCCCTATTGAGTCTGATATGAAATCTCTTTACTTGCGCTGGAACATAGTGGTGAACCTATGTCACATGTGAGCCGAGGTTCATCTCCACCTCCCTTTTAGAGGTCACAGCTTGATCATCTCCAAAAGGCAATCACAAAGAATCTTCATGTTTGTGCTGACTGCCATGAATTCACTAAACTTGTCTTGAAGATACTTGAACGAGAAATCATTGTGAGGGATGCTAATAGATTTCATCACTGCAGAGATGGTTCACGTTCTTGTGGAGACTTTTGGTAATTCATGAGAGGCTTGAGAACATGTCTAAAAACATATGAGCAGTTTATCTGACAAGCATCTTTCTATGGGGTCAATTCCTTCAAAACTGAACTTTTCATTTGTCTAGCTCTTATCCAGACTTCATGGAACTAGTTTTCCATCAAATTGGCTGTCATATCCTAGATCTCATATGATTAGTTTGAATTTCTTCCTCTATGAGAAAATTAAAAATAGGTTTCAGAGAAGAGGTGGATGTGTTAGTGATGGTGAAGGTGTTGGTAGTGGTGCCAGTATTGCCTTGCTGGTGGAGATTCAGATGGCAGTCAAAATTGTGTTGGCATAAATGCAAGTGAGGGTGTTGTGTGTATTGCAAGCCTAGTAAAACATGGTGGGTGTAAGCCTTCTACAAATCAAGTCTCCCAATCAATACACAGACAAAATGGGCAATGCAAACCATAAGTATGAAGAGATGGGGGTATATGGTAGTGAAAGTGCAAGGGATACATGTAATGTACTGTATGAGATGCAAAAAAAAAAAAAATGCAGGAGGATGCAAAATTGCAAAAGCACGACACTACCAAAGCCAAAAGAAAATGAATCAAACATAACTACAGGCATTATGCAGAATCGATGAAAAATTGTTATGGTGATAAACAGGGGATCACTACTAATGAATAATGTAGTAGACTACATGAGATATACAGGAGGAAATTTTATTATATAGGATCAACAATTATTTTCAGTAATCAATTGTAGCAATCTGCTAGTTGAACCCTGCAAGTGGCATTTCAAAGGCATGAATAAGCAGGATTTTAGCCATGTCAACGATGCCTACTAGATTTATTTCAGTCGGCACATGGATGCTTCTCTTATAAGAAGATGTGAATGATAGGGAAGGGGATGTTAAGCCATGATATTGCCAACACAACCGGTGCGTATATGCCATAGATTAAGCACAGACCCAGATCTAATCTTATCACTGAAGTGAAGGCAAATAAATCTATCGCAGGATTCATAGCGAATGCTATGAACTATGAAAGAGAACCAAATAATATTACTAGAGAAGCATAAAAGTAACAAAGACGAATGTAACTAACACACGGTAGATCAAAGAGCCAAAAGAGAATTTTAAACTATAAACAAAGAATTTCAAATAAGAAGGAAAATCATAAGACAAAAAGGAGAAACGAAAAGTAAATCTCTGAAAATATATTGGAGTATGAAATCCAGGGGAATCGGTGATGCCATTACGAGGCATCACCGATTGCCAACACATGAGGCCATATACCGGATGCAATCGAGAAACAAATAAAAAAAAATGAAATAAGCAAGGGGAACTGAATCTGAATGTAGGGACACGCCAAATCCATAGTCATTCAAATCACCTGAATGAAGGAATTTTTTTTTAAGAAAACAAAACAAATGTTGTAATCAGAGATTTCATTATTGTTGCAATGGGTAAATCGATTCTGTTGTGTGCAGATCGATTTTATCCTTATGCCTTAAAAGAAAGGAAAAAGAAATGAAGAAAGAACAGAATCTGAAGCAAAGTAACTAGATGAAAACATTTACAAAAGAAGAGGAGGGAGGTAGTTACTTACTTACCTTTTTCTCTCCTGAACAATGAGCGACCTTCAGCCGATTGAAGGGAAAGATCTCAGGGAAGGAAGGATCGAGATGCAAGAGAGGGGTGCGGGGGTGAAGAAGCGGTCGTCTGAGAGAAGGATGGAGAGGTTCTTTTAAAGAGAAGGAGGAGGGTTCGGGAAGAAGGATCGTTGGTGATGGGTGGAGGAGGGAGAGTTTGTTAACGATGGACGGGAGATGGAGAGGGGCGATCGGCTGAGGGTTTCGGTGGGATGAAGGAGAGATGGTGGAGGTGGCGAAGGGTAGCATGCGTAGGAGCGATGAAAGAGATCCTTCTGGAAGAAGGTTTTTGAGAGAGAGTGGGAGAAGGCGCTGCCTTCTTTTACGAAGGGTCTTCACCGAAAACCCTAAAAAAAAAAGCAATTTCAAAGGGGCCTTCTTATTTTCAGGTTTTTACAGAGAGGCGGTTCCTTTACGAGTTTTTCTGAAAAGTGATTCCTTAAAAAAACTATTTTTCTTTTCTATGTATATATATATATATATATATATATATTGTTCTTTTCTTCATTTTCTATATTTTTTGATATTTTTGGAATAAAATCCTAAAAACAAGGATTTAAACTAATTTTTTTGTATTTTTGGAGAAATATTTACAAAAGAAGGTTTCCAAGGCTATTTTTGAGGAAATTTCTTCAGAAAATGGGTTTGGACTCAGGTTTTGAGAAAATATTCGAGCTTTAAACCTCAAATTGAGGAATAAAACATGGATCCAAACGGATACCGGATGAAGTGTCTGAGCCTTTTAAAAGGTTATTTTGGTAATTTTGAGAATTTGATTTAAAAATGGGACAACGAAGCTTAGATTTGAATCTTTTATCTGGATCCGGATCCAAAATTGAGTCAAATATATAAAATGAATTTAATTTCAGTAAAACTTGAGAAATGAACTGGAATTTAAATTTAAAAGTGACTCAATTGCTTAGAGAATGAAATCAGGGGCAAAAAGGGAATATTTACAATATTTTGAAAAATTTGAGGTGTTCACAGAATTTTATTTTATTTGTTTATTACATGCATTGTTTATTTTTAGTTCTTAGCATATTAACTTTGTCTAGTAGTTTATTAAGAGACTAACAAACATTCAAGCATGGGGGTATTTGATGATGCATGGAATGCATATCATTTTAATATAAAATTCATGCATCTTTATATGTTTTTAAGGTTTAGAACCCATGTATTGATGTATTTAGAGGTGAAGGCGCCACGATTCAAATTTAACTCAAATCGGAGTTACAATGAGTAAGATAATGCATTTTTAAGTTTCTAGAGCGGTTTTCGAGGCAAATTGGATCCAGATCTGACCCATTAGCCTACTTTTGGATCATGAATCAATTCTTAAAATGTTATAATTCAATCCATACGTGATCCAAGGTCCAAAGGATGAAAATTTTTAGAAAACCTTCTCAGGAAGTGGCGCCTAGCAAATACTTTTATTTTAAACTTCTTTTTGAAATTGCAAAACTTTGTAATAGGTTTAAATAGTTTTTGAAAATCCCTAGCAGACGTCTTTGGCTGAAGCATGGACGCCCCTCCCTTCCTTCCTCTTTCCATTGTCTTCTCTCTTTCTGACTCCTTTTCTTCTCCCTCATTTCTCAATCTATCTAACAATTTGTAGCCATCTTCTTTCCCAATCATCCACTATGTTTTTCTTTCTACTCTTTACTTTGTTTGCATGCTTCATTAACGTATTTTACCTTGAGATTGTTGCTGAATTTTTGCAGGTAGCAGCCATAGAAGTAGCAACTTCAACTTGGATTTGGTTCATTGTTTACATCACATGAAGACCGGTCGTGTTCTTCCTTCAACTGATCTTCCATCTTTGCTTCCATCACGTGTCTTCCTCTTCGTACCTCAGGTTCTACTTTGAAGCAGCAGCTAGCAGAGGTGTAGCAGCACTATCAAGGTCGTATGGGGGTTCATTCTACACCAAAGACCACTCTCTTCCTTCCCCTCCACTCGTTGGACGGACCTAGAGGTTAGTCTTCTTCACCCCTCTTCTTCTAGAGTAGATCGAGTCTTGTGAGTTGGGTTGGTTTGTTTGTCCAATCGTGGATCAGCCTTAGAGTGTCGTGTCAGCCCCAAAAGCCCATGTTATTTATAGTTAAAGTTATGTCAAAATCGAGTTCTTGCATGAGCAAGAATTGATCTTGACTCCTATGTTCAACCGATTATCAAATCGCTTAATTTCATATTTATGATAAGATTGACTGAATATTGTAAATAGTGTTAATTGTAATTTTAATTTTTCATTTTATTTTCCTGTTTCTGATTTTATGTACAATTTTGACAGATCTGGGCGTGATCTAGATGCAACTAGATCTCTTCACTAACATGTGGTTAGAGTTAGAAATTAGCCGATTTAGGGTGAGTCATTCCATTATGTTAGTGTACAGTCCACAATTAACTTTTAAAAATAATTTGTAATGGTTGTAATTATGTATTAGTTGTTGTTAACAGTAGATTAATGTTGATCGTAAGTTATTATGACGGCTACCTAGTTACAATTAACATTGTTAAAATGTTAGATAGGATAGATTAATGTCTTTTTGTAAATCCGGTAGCATAAACTCTCTAAATTGTTTAGCTTTATGGTATTACTAATTTGTCATTAATATAATTAGACTAGGTTAATTTGAATAGACTTAGGGCTATGCATGTTAGTGTAATCAACATATTAGGTTAGCAATTCCATTCTCGTTGCAGTTTATTAATTTAGTAAGAATTAACCGTTAGTTAGGATTTTAAAAAATCGTGCATTGTATCTTAGGTAGGTCCTTGTTGTTTTGGTTGGTTTAGGTAACATTTCATAATTTGAATATGTTCCAGCCCTTACTTGATAGATTTAATTAGGTTAACATTTCATGCCTTGGCACTTGTTTTATTTAGTAGGTGTTGACTTCTCGTGGGTATTTTGAAAAATTGTGTAGCATGTGGTTTAGGTAGTTTATTTGATTCCTTAATTTAGCCTAGGTAAATTGCCTACGTTGATTTGCTAGGTTCATTGCTAGATTTTAATGCCTTGTGTTAAGTTGAGTGCATGTTAAAATGTAATAGGTTAGCATAAATAATCTTTCCATGTCATATATTTTTTTAGTAAGTCTTTAACTTTTTTGTTTAGGGTCTTAGCTTTAAAACCGTGTAGTGCCATTTTAGTTTTTCTTTAATTCTTTGTTCAGCCCTTAGGAAGTTAGATTTTAACTTAGTAGGCTAGCATGTCCATGTCCATTGCATTTTATTATTTTAGCAAGTTTGAATTTTTTTAGAATTGACTTTCAAAATCGTGAATGGTATTTTAGGAAATCCTTGAATTCTTGTCCATCCCTAATCTGATTTAGTTAACTTTAGTTAGTTAAATTGTTTAAGTAAGTTAGCCATTTTAAATTCAATTTTAAATTTAAGTTCTTCTAAATAGTTTACTTTATGATAAGTTACATTAGACATTTTATTTTTACTGTAGCATAGCCTTTGCTTCTTAGTATTTATTTTCGCTCATTTTCTTGATAGCATTTACTTTATTTCATTTACATTCTACCATGCTTAGCTCCTTAGAATTTAAATTTTGATTAGTTCATGCCTTTAGCTTAAGTAGTTAAGTGACTTAGTCTCTTTAGAGTTATTGATTAATATGAAGATAGTTAATGTATTAGTTAGTTTAGTTAATTAAGCAGTGTGTTGTTGCATTGTGTCACATGTAAATTTTTGTTTTAGATAAAGAGAGTTCATGGAATTACTGATTTCTTGCAGCGTATAGTTGTGAATGGTCTGTCATTGCATGCATTTCATTTCAATAGCATGTGAATCATATGCATTTGGATTGAATAGTGTAATGAAATTTCGAACTGGATTTTATAGCAAATGGCAGTCATCATTTTATGTAGATTTTTTTAAATTTTTTCTGAAAAACCACTTTTGTTCTTTTCATTGGGGTGTTCACTGCTTGCAAACCAAAACTCAGCACAATCGAAGTTGATTTGGTTGGGTTTTGAAATGTTTTTCAAAAACCGGTTTTTCTTGATTTTAAATTTTGAGACAGGCTTGTTTTCAAATTTTTACTGATTTTGAAATGCTTATATCCGGAGCTCTCGGATGAATTTTTGAGATCTGTAAAATTTGTCATATTCCTGCATGTGTCAGAAATCCAAAAAAATAAAAATCATTTGATTTGGACATAGTGTGGGCTTTCAAACTCTCTATTTTTGAAAACCTATCAGAATGTGATTTGTGCATTTCATTGAGGCCAAAATAGACTTTTCACTACTTAGTTAGGTTTCTGTGGTTTTTTGTATTTTCCTGCATAGTAGTTAGTGTAAGTACAATAATTAACTTAGTTAGATTGAATATAAATTAGTTAGCTTAATTAGCATTTATCATTTCATTTATTTTTATTTTAATTACAATTTTAGATTTAGCAATTAATTTTAGAATTAGTTTTCGTTGTAATTTAGAATTAATTGCCAGAATTGCTACTGACTTTTATTTTTTGTTGTTTTAGGTTGATAAGTCTCCTACAAGTTCCAGGTTAATCACGTCAACGGCAAGAAAGTTATACTTGGTAAAAAGGTGAAAATGCCCCTAGCGATATGGAGAAGATTTTAGCAACCTGCTTAGGAGTTAATTTTTTTTTAGTTTGTAACTTAATTGGAGTTGTATTGTTTGACTTAATTATAAATATTTGTGATATTAATAAAATAAAATTTTTATATTTAATTTGAATATTTTCCCGTTCCCTGAGGATTCGACCCGTACTCGCCACATTCGTGGAAAGTCGGTTTTTATATTTTTGGTTGACGATTTTCCAAACGTTTCATTGAAAAATATCTTTTAAAAATACCACTAAAAAAAGATCAACCAGACGATAATAAAAAAAAAAACAAGAATCAGGGCTAATTATTTATCTAAACTACTTCTCTAACAACTAACTAATTTAATCTAATGAAATTAAATCTACTGCTACTGATCTACTTACGTGCAACGAGAAACAAAATGTGAAATTAAAATAATGAATTACCAAGAATAACTCTAAATTATTTAAATTGGCTAATTAACCTATTTAACAAAAAAAATATTTGAACAAAAACACAATTTTCTAATCTAAGTACTACAAATTAATTTTTGGAAGTAAATAATAATTTAACTAACCAATAAAGATAGTAAATAAAACTATTTATTCAATTGAACCAATAAAAATTAAAATAACTAATCTATTTCTTTATTGATTTCTAATTTAAGCTATTAATTAAATAAAATGAACTAAAGCACTTAACAAACATGAATTAGGCATTGAATAAACTAACCTAATACTGAAAATAATCAAAAAATGCGTAGATCTAATTGTGACAATAAGGAAAAAGAATTAAAAAGATTATAAAGACCCTAATCGGCTAAACTAGAAAAATCTAATTAATTAATTTAATGAATACCAAATATATAAAAAAAACACTCTAGACTAAATCTGACCTATATCTAGCATATACTAAATTACCCTAACGAAAATATCATAAACTTCTATGTTAAAACTATCGATTGGAATAAAATATTATTATCCTACACGCAAATCAAGAAAATGGCTAAACTAGATTAATCTATATATATTTTATATTTTCAGATGTTGAATCTAAACTAATCTAATCTAAATATGTTGAATATGCTATGATCAAAGAAAACTACATACAATGATATAATTTATGATATGCAAAAAAACATAAATCTATGAAACTATGGAGAAAAAGGAGAAGAATAAGCAAATCGTGCAATTTACCTCCCACGGATGGGTTGAGATGAAGAAGATGGCTTTTCATCAAGCTGCAGGCACCTCTTCGATGAATAAAGAACGAAAAAACTGGCGATAAAAGGGTTTAGAAGAAGAGAAGAAGAGAAAGAAGAGAAAGAAGAGAAAGAAGAAAGGAAGAATAGGAAAGGAACCGGTAGGAAGAGAGAGAGGCAGAAGAGGGGGTGTTTTTCTTAGAGGCAAAAATGTGTGGTCATGCTGAAAAAATACTGTTTATACTAAAAAAGTATTAGGTTTTCACTATTTCTATGGAAGTCCAGATAGTTTTCAAAATTTTCAAAAGAGATCTCCTCTAGAAAACGTGTTTTTCAAAAAGTAAAACTTCTAAACTAACTAAAATTAATTAATTACTCATAATCTAATTAAACTATAAGTTAGAAAAAAATCCTAAACTAAACAAAACACTAAAAAACGCAGGGTAAGCTTTAAAATATGCGATTTTTCCTATATTTTCTATTTTAAAGCGATTTCTCAAAACTAACAATAAAAATGGGTTTTCAATGTGATTTTTCTATGAATCATGCATAAAATAGTATGAATAAAATGCAAAAATATATCCATGATCACTAGTCCCGTCGGTTGAAAGTCGAACCGGCCTGCAACAGAAGGTCAAAACCACATGTCTCGGTGGGGCAACCTAAAGGAGGGCTAACAGATCGGCCTAGATTCGATGGTTGAATCGCCTAGGCCTGAGAGAATCGGCTGAAGGGGCACCAAATCGACCATAAGCACTGGGGAAAACCGGACATAACCGAATAGTCGAACTAGCTTTTGTGCACAGAAGCCCAAACCATATGGTCAACTCGGCCCAAGGAATCGGGCCAGACCCAATCAGTGAGTTAAATCAGGTCTGACCCGACATGGGTCAGACCCAAATTGAGTACACCCAAAACGAGCTTGGCCATCAGGTTAGGACCGACCAGGTGTGACCCGCAAGTCAGATAGAAACTGACCCGGCACGGGTCAAACCTTGACATGAGTCGGTTTGATTCCCTCGACTTATGGGAATTGGACTGGTTCGGTCCTTTATGTGGTCTCAGCCTGGCCTCACCCCGTGATGTCGCTCTCGGCACGGCACCATCTCAACAGTCGAAAACGGCCCAGCACCACCCTGACGGAGACCGACGCCGACTCAATCCCGGCTAGAGGCTGAACCCAGCATGGTTCGATGGTGGAAACCAAAACCCTATATTAGCTGCTGGCTAAACCCCTCCTGAGTGCCTCCTCCCTAATCACCTAACAGTGGTTGGTTTAACCAGATGCCTAGTCCATTGTCGCCGACTAGAAAAAAACTTAAGGGCATCTGACGAGAAAAAAATGGGAAGGACTAAAACAGTCCATCTCCTTTCGGTTCGTTACCCATCGGGTGGAGATCAGACGTCACTGGCACTTGACCACTCGACGATGGTGGTTGGGGTAAACCAAATGCCTGGACGCATCATCGCCGGATGTGGCCAGTCCCCGAAAAAGACTAGCGATGGTTGAGGCGAACCTGATGCCCCAGTCACCAATGGATATCCTCCTGAAAAGTGACCCCAAAAAAGGTAAAGGGTCATCGATCAACAAAAGGGGAAGGCCTGTCAGCCCTTCCCATTCGATCAAAAGTGAATAGAGGCAAAACTCCTATCCAGCGGTGACATTTCAGTATCCTAAACAGAGAGGACCGATCAGTCCTTGTTGTGACCAGGCATGACTAAATGGTGCAAGAAATGGTCGATCGACCCTCTCCCGCCCGTGTCCTGCTATCGATCAAAAGATCGATGCCGAAAATGAAAAATACGAAATATATAATAAAATTATATGTTTCAACGATTCAACAGGAACAATAGCTCTGATACCAATGGTTGGATTTGAAAATCCATTGAAATAACTAAAAGGACCGATTTACATGTTCTCGTTAAACCATTAAAATCAAAACCAAAACAAAACTTGATGTGGAAGCATACCTAAATCCATAAGCGCTCTGGTTGATCGTTGACGGGTATAATCTTTCAAAACCTATATACGCGGTCATTTTCCTTTCTCTAAAGCTTATGAGAGGGACTGAATCACTTGATGCTTATGGGAAGCCTGAAGAGAGGGTCATTATATAATTAAGGTTTGGAGACTATAACCTAATGTGTATCCAATTAAGAGTTTGTCTCAAATTTAGCTCATTAGAGAATTGGAGACAACAGGTTTCTCCACATGGTATACCATATCATATGAGATATCACATGGCCCAATCGGATTAGATCACATAAATCGGGCATGAATCTAAGTCAGTATATAATGTGTGGTTCAATGTATGTAGGCTCACACGATTTTTCTAACACAAATGGAACACGGGTATACGCGCTTGAGGATTCCGATGGACCGGACAAAGCAGGGGGCATCCTTGGGCTGGCGGGCAAGCAGGGAAAGGGCAGAGAAGTCGGGGAGAAAGAGGAAGTTGAGGGGTGGCTGCTCAGAAAGGAGGAAGCTAAAGATGGTTGGGTGGACTCCGGCCGGTCGTAGAGCGCCACCAGCAGCGTCCACAGATCCTCCGACAAGCCCTCCATCCATCCGGCGACGCGGGGAGATTGAAAGTCGTTGGGTGGGAGGGAAGCAAATTTCCACTTTTTTCTTTTCTCTTGTTCCTCCCCATCCCTGTTATGAAAATAACAAGGGGTGGAACCGAAATTACGTTGAAATAAAGACGCATGCGTTCCATGCATCTGCCACGTCTAGTGTCATACACAGCCCCAACCGGCCGGAATGTCCGGAAATGGGCGGGGATGGTGTATCAAACAAACCCTTAAGGGGTGCAAGCATGGAATGCACGGATGGGAGAGGCAATGTTGCAAAAGCACCCCAAAGAGACATGTCCGTTACTGTTTTGCTCTTTCCCCTGATGTAGAGTAGGACATAACAGGATGGACAGTTTTGAAAAGAAAAAAAAAACATTTTACTGTCCATGTTCAGAGCTGTCTGCGAACAAGGCAGGGAGTCCTCGTTCAGGCCTGTCCGTGAATCAAACGCCCCGTAGATAATCCACCTGCTAAGGGCTTTCTGTAAATGTTGTAAAACCCGAAGCATGGACCACCGTCAATGGGCTCTATGTTTGTCCCACGAAATATATACATGGTTAATTTTCAGCCTATGACCCTCTAATTATTACACCTACCAAGAAGGAAACTGAATCCAGTAATCGGACCAAGTGCCTTTCAAAGTTCCCGGCCACAAAAATTGTGACACGTGTTCTCTCTT
Organism: Nuphar pumila; assembly: GCF_984573655.1. NCBI lineage: Eukaryota > Viridiplantae > Streptophyta > Magnoliopsida > Nymphaeales > Nymphaeaceae > Nuphar > Nuphar pumila. The sequence continues at coordinate 49,600,924 of NC_143254.1, read as the reverse complement.
TGGCCTAGGCGCCTTGTTCTCCAGTTAATCGGACCAAGTAGATTAGGCTCAAACATATATATATATATATATATATATATATATATATATATATATATATATATATATATATATATATATATATATTTATTTATTTTTATTTTTTTTTGACAAGATATATCAGAAGCTAATGTTTCTTTAATGAATTGGGCGTTAGACCCTTTCTCAAAACTTTGAGGTGGAATCCAGCGCTAGGCTCATACTAAATCCAGCGTAATGTCAATGCATTTCTAGTACAAATAGAAGTTAATAAAAACAAAAAAAGAGGAAATTTTTAAATACCCCAAACCTTTTGGGCACACACCAGAAGTTTGAGTCTACAAATTCACACCAAAGTTTTCAATTGGGTTAATTAAATTCTCCCAATCATGAATTAACTTTGGGTTTAACTTGAGTTAACACTGACTATGTTTTAAAGTTATTCACAAAGTTAGTGCAGGTCACCTTGTGGTGGGAACCCCAAATGGTATATGCAGTGTTGTGAGAGGCGTTGTTGTGATGCGCCCCTCATCAACCTCCGACCAGTTGTGACCACCGACCACCGGAGTTGCTGTGCTGCAGCTGCTGCTCAGTCTTCTCCGACCATCGGACGACCGGCATATCCTTCGCTTCCGTACCATCTGGGCGCGTGGTCCTTCTCTTACTGCCTCCCCTCCCACCGCTTCACTTCCATTCCAGTTGTGAGAGGCGTACGCCTTAGTACCTGAAGTGTACGCCTCAAAGGCGAAGCGCAGGCTCAACGCCTCGCTTCGCCTCATCGCATTTAACAACCTTGGGTATATGGTATGGTTGTATAACTGGTAGGAGCCTGCCTATAAATAAATTCTTTGGTATGGGCATGAAAAGCACCAAATACTTGAGCCGATATGAACGCAACCTAAGCAATATGCGGCCCTGGTTTGGGACATGATTTTTTCCAAGTACTCGACCTGACCCAAGTATTTTTATATGTATTTTTACTAAAAATAAATTTATAAAATTATGCAGGTCTGAGTTTGGAATTTCATTTTTGTGACAAAGCAAAACCCCAACCCAAATATTTATTATTTGATCGAGTTTGGATATACCTTGATTGGCAACCCAAAAGTCAATTAATATAACAATGACCCGTCCCCCCAATAGAACAACCAAGTCCTCGTTTGAAAACTTGAAACTTCATGCATACCAAACATGGACCTGGTTATGCTATTAGTGGGTCACGCCATTATTGGATTGATTGGCTTAGACGCTCGGAATGATTAATAGGTGTAGTGGTTAGTGTTTTTCTTTTATATTGGGGAGGTCAAGAGTTCCACTATCATTGTAAATTATAAACTTTTCTTACATTAAATACATTTTGTTGACAGCCCTACCTAGGGTGCACACCAGCCGAGTTCGAACCGAGCCTGAGAAGTCCAAACTTGCCTCGCTTCAAAATGCCCATGTTCAAGCTTGGCTTGAGCTCTAGCCGAGCTTGAATAGGATTGTCCAAACTCGGCTGGGTTTTGAGCTCGAGCTGAGCTTGAATGGCATTCCAAAAAGTTAGAGGGTTTTGAGAAGGTGGGATTTGAACCTCTCTCCATGCTGCACAAAATGACTCACCACTATCTCATATTGTGCTTTTTGTTTAATGTGATGCAGAAAAATTTATAAAATACAAAAAATCCCTCTTTGATAACCACATATTCGAACACTGCACCTATTGAAAAAGAGATTAACCCCCTACTCATTATGGGAACAATGACTTTTTAGATTTTACTTTGCAAACCTATTATATATATACACTTTATGCGAGCTTAATTGAGTTTTTCAAGCCTAACCGAGTTCAACGGCTTGATCAAGCTTGGATCATTTAAGCACACTGAGCTTGGACTTATGTTCACGGTCGGCTCATTTATGTTAATTAACAAGCTCAAGCTAGCTCAGCTAGTTGTGCAACCCCTGTTGTCAAACTTTGTTCAGACTTTTAGAATAAGGGTAAATTAGTAATTTATCTTATGAGTTATGATAAAATGGTAAATTTAAAAACATGAGTTAGTGTTAACCCAAAAACAAACCAACTTTAATTCATGAGTGGGAGAATTTGAATAACCTAAGTAAAAGATTTGGTGTGAATTTGTAAACTCTCAAACTTTTGGTGTCCAAAAGATTGTGGGGGTAATTTGGAATTTTTTCCCAAAAAGACACATGAAATTATTCCCTAATAATTGTTTCCTTGAAGCTTAAACCGAGATTAGATGCTGCTTAGCAGCTGGCATGACCCTATTGTCGGAGACAGTATCATCACGTCACCCCCATCTTTTTACCTATTGTAGTTGGTCCAACATCATCCTTCTTAGAGAGGGACAAGACTGTTAACACCTCATACGATTACATTAGTGTAGTAGCATCCATAGTTGATTGCATCTTTGAAGAGTAAAAATCTCCAAATTCCTGGTTATTCAAAATTCCTATCCAGACATTTTTCAGCTTTTTGGCCCCGCCAAGATTTTTAATTGTATGCCTCACAATGTTGAAACCAATGGTGTCAGTATCGGTGCAAATCGGCCGATACATATAAAATCTTGAATAGGCTATTTTTTAATAAATGCAAAAATACTTAATATTAATTTTTAATATTATTTTAATGGTTTTAACCCATGTCACGACGTTCTGATTGACAAAATATTTTTTAATTATTTTGTAGCCGATTCAGAACCATTCACTTGAGAATCGATAGCGGTTCGATTCACCTCCAAACAATTCAGGGCATACTGACAACATTGGTTGAAACATCTCTCATTCTAATACGGCTGTACCATTTTTAAGTCACAAGGAGTCCCATTATAGAACTCTTGGCAGGAGAGAGAATGACTTAATACTAATCCATAGTATTGCTCAAGCTCATTTTATTTTTTTTATTTTTGACATTCCATCGTTATCTTAAAAGGATCAATATTTGGTAGGAAATGACTTCGGTCTGTTCACCCCAATGTTGTATGAATAGAATCGAATCAGCCAATTCTCGATTCCATTCAATTCAATTAAGAACGATTCAACTCAATTCTTGATCAGCCACATTCGCTGAACCGTCATGAAAAATGACTTGATTCAAGAATTGGTTCATCGATAATGTCCCAATCCAGCACGATAACTTAAGTTGGCTAAAGTCATAAAACTTGGTCCAAGTTGTCCAGATTGAATTGAATCATTCAAACAGTGGTTACTGGTTATGACAAAGTTCATATAGATTAGTGGGAAGGCTGTGTCTAGAATATGCGGAATCCCAATTGAAACAAAATAAGCTCTGGAACATGACAATGCGCACACCAGTCAATGGGAATCACATTGCCTTTAACGTGAAAAAGACTATTATTAGGCATTCAACACTTTACAAGTTGGACACAACTTTGAAAATTTAGCTTCTTCCTGGAAAAAGTACACAACTTCTAACACCAACAGATCTACGACACACCCTCTGTACTTCTTCAAAAAGGCAAAGAATGACACGACTTAACACGGACATGCAACTTAACATGGGGGCTCATTATACGTCTAATATGCATCCATTCATTTGCTCAGCCAACTCCACAACATCCTGCAATCTCTTCTCAACAACCTTCTGTTTGCTTTCATAGCAATCCAGACCCACTGCAGCTGCCACCGATGAGCATTCTTCGTATCTGTAACAACCCACTAAATGGTCATTCACCATTCCTGCGGCCTGCATGAAGGAGTAAACGATTGTTGGTCCAACAGAGCGGAAGCCCTGCCTGATGAGATCTTTGCTGAAGGCATCAGCTTTGGGAGACTTCACTGGGACTTTGCGTGTATAACGGAATCTGTTGATGATTGGCTTGTGATTCACAAAACTCCAGCAAAAGTTGGCAAAGGATCCAAACTCCTCCACAACCTGCAGTCACCATGGATTCTTTGATACTGCTTTAGATGCTGAAGAACACTTGACAGGGATAAACAACAGAAACCTATAGAACCAGTATTAAGAATATAAGAAATATCTCTCTAATTCATCTATTAAACTCCAATTGTATTAGTGGGAGACCTGGAGAGAGGATGGGGGAGTTGAACCTTTAGAATTTGCTTTGCATTCTCCACGATTGCACGCAGTTTCTGTTCAGAGAGCAGTATGCTGTTGCTTGTCTTGAGAGAGTTGATTTTGCGCTCAGAAAATTTAGCGACAAAAGCTGGGTCAAAATTGCAAAAGAGCTCCCTGCAGAAATTTGACAGGATCAGGGCTGAAACTAAAAAGAGATGCAGGATGCTTCTATGCTATAGAAAGACATCAGACACAATTTGAGATCCAGAAGTATGGAATCTGAAATGAACTACAGGGTATGAAAAGAGATACCTAAACATCTCTCTTTTGCTCAGAATAGCAGGCCAACTAAGTTCAGCCAATGCTCCTGTTAAACAAAGAAGCTCAAACAACTTCTGGTCATCATGAACTGGTACACCCCATTCTTCATCGTGAAATGAAACATAAAGAGGATCTGTCAAGAAAGATTTTAGTAAATGTCTTAGAGAAAAATGGCCTTTCCATATGCTGATGGAGAGAAGATGACGGTTTACAAGAAAACAGCAAGCACTGTTTACATAGAAGAATAGGTGATCTCAGTTAAAGGGTGAAGTATAAACTTCTGCAAAGTTTGAATTACATTAATTCACGGGCTTCAGGATGACAAGCTGTTTCCAAGTTCTACAACTCATGCCTTAGACACAATGAGAACAACCAATAACTTTCAGATGCACATAGCACCTCCAACTGACAGAAGTAGTGATAATGTAAATTCCTGAGAGGCTTTTCTTAGACAAGTTCTTTTCTTTTCTTTTCTTTTTTTCCTTTCTCCTTAAGCTGTGCTATGGCTTCAGTGCTGGATAAACCGGCTGTGAATAATCTGCTGTTGCTTTCATGAATAAAAAAGCAAACATATGTATACATCACGTCTTTGTTTATTCTGAAACTAAATCAATTGTATGCACTGACCCTGGTGCCAATATAAGTGACGAAATCCAGCAATTGAAAACCCCCACATACGATAGAAAGATCATGCCCCTAAGCTAATATGATCTGCGAGACTGGCCACATAAGTCAGCCTATTGATAGATGTTTATGTAATACCCATAAATTTTTTGGCAATTATTTAAATAAATAAAAATGATTTTATGTCTTAAATATGGATTTTTATTTACTTAAATATGCATGGGAGTTAGAATTGATGGTGTATATTAATTCAAAATTTAATCACAAGTGAAATGAAATTTTAACTAAAGTTAAAATAGAATTTGAATTTAACTCAGGGTTAATTTCGTGCAAATTGGGATTTAAATAGAATTTAACATGAATGTGGGTTTGGATTTAATTTCAATTAAATTTGGATTTGGTACGTGGGTTTGGATCTAAATGAGGTTTGAAAACTAAATGGATTTGGATTAGGTACGAAATCCAAGGTTTAATATGGATCAAAAATCCAATTTGAAAATTAAAGAATTAAGCAAATTAAATAAAATATAATTAATTATTTAATAAGGTAAGTCAATCCAAGAGGGTGGGACGCCCCTAGGTGGGCCCACACCTCTTGGCTAAAAAATTACTTTCTAAAAACCATGAGTTCACTTGAAAACTCGAGTAAAAAAGAAAAAAAAATTCAAAACTTACCAATACGAAGTCAAGGTTTTGGTAAGGAAGCCTTGAGTCCAAATTGGACCCACTTACTATTCAAGGCAAGGAGGGACACCCAGATGGGACGACCCTACCTGGATACATTAAAGAAAGAAATGAAACAAAAAGAAAAGAAAACAAGGAAAAAATAAATAAAAATAATTTGGCAAGTGTTGAGATCAGTATTATTAAAAACATGCCTCAAGGCGCAAAAAACGCTCCTCGCCTCAAGGCGAGGGGCTTTATGCCTTGAGGCGCATGTATGAAGCGCAAAAGCCCCGAGGCGTGTGTTAGATTTTGAATCTCCAGGTCCTTCCACGCTTGAGATCTGAAAAACAGAGAGAGAGAAAGGGAGAGAGAAGTTGAGAGAAACCGATACCCCTTCAGCAATAGGGTCGGCTGCTGTGTATTCTTCATATTAACATGTGGTTACAAAATTTTAGGGTACTAAAATACCCCTCATTACAATAATCAGTATTACAAAATGCCATTAATGAAGAAGTGGATGTCACGGGTCTTGGATCTTCAGATCCATGACCCGTAACCAGAGAAAACACTTCTTTTCACCCTCCCTCAAGTTGTGCATGATCTTGAATCATGAACAACTTGCCTTTTAACATCCAAAATCTGTCTTTTGTCAATCCTTTTGTAAAAATATCCGCCACTTGATCTGTAGTTCGAACAAATTCAGGCTCAATCTCTTTCTCTTCTACCTTTTGTCTCACAAAATGCTGGTCTATTTCAATATGTTTGGCACGACTGTGATGGATTGGATTAAAAGACATACTAATGGCGCTCTGGTTGTCACACAAAAGAAGTGATCGAGATATCAATTCTCCGACTTCTGTCAGTAGATGTCTAACCCAAGTAGCCTCAGCAGTGGCGGCTGCCATTGACCTGTATTCAGCCTCTGTACTGGATCTGGCAACAGCCTTTTGTTTCTTACTACTCCAAGAAACCAAATTCATCCCAACAAATACACAATAGCCGGATACTGATCTGCGTTCATCTGGATCTCCCGCCCAGTCCGCATCAGAATAAATAGTGATCTCATGTGCACTTTGCCCATTTGTCTTTCGCTTACCATCCCCAACCGTTCCCTTCAGATATCGTAGTATCCGTTTAACTGCTTCCATATGCCCTTCACATGGGGCATGCATAAACTGAGAAACTTGATTCACCGAGTAGACTATATCAGGGCGAGTAAAAGTGAGGTATTGTAACATACCCACTATGCTACGATACTGTGTGGGATTATCAAATGGATCTCCGTCTTGAGAGGTAAGCCTTTGATGAAGAACGCTAGGAGTGCTTAAGGGCTTGCAGTCTTTCATACCCGATTTATTGAGAACATCAATGGTATACTTATGTTGAGTGAGAGTCATTTTTTCAGAGGAACTGTCGACTTCAATTCCAAGAAAGTACCGTAGTTTGCCAAGGTCCTTCATTTTGAACCTCTGATTCAAGAGATGTTTGACTTCTTCAATGTGCTCATTGGAACTGCCAGTGATGATAATATCATCCACATATATCAACAACAGAGTAATTGTGTCTTGGTTCTTAAATATAAATAAGGAGTGGTCAAGAAGAGATTTCTTAAAACCATATTTTTCTATTTCAAGAGAAAAGCTGTCAAACCAAGATCGAGATGCATGCTTCAATCCATATATCGCCCTTTTTAGTCTGCAGACATATTTTGTAGGATTACCTTCTGCATAACCAGTGGGTTGTTCCATGTAAACTTCTTCTCTCAAATCTCCATGAAGAAAAGCATTCTTCACATCAAGTTGGCTAATGGTCCATTGGTGTTCAATGGCTAAAGAAAGTATGACTCGGATTGTCCCCATCCTCACAACGGAACTAAAGGTTTCATCATAATCCTGTCCTTGCTCCTGTGTAAAACCTTTGGCTACAAGTCTCGCCTTGTATCACTCTATAGTCCCATCCGGTTTATACTTTATTTTGTACACCCATTTCGAACCAACAACGTTTCTATCAGGTGGTTTTGATACGACATCCCACGTACCACATTCATGTAGAGCTTCCATCTCCTCAGTCATTGCTTCAATCCATCTTCTGGAATTTGATGCTTGAGAGAACGTTGTGGGTTCATCTTCTTTATTCAAGGCTGTTAGAAAGAGTTGAAAATCTAATGAGAAATTTTCATAACTGACCCACCTTTCAATTGGATGGCGAGAACGTGTGGATCTTCTAGTATCAACAATGTTGGATGTTGAGGATGCGTCCATGTCTGAATCAACTATGGTGGGTGACTCTCTTTCTCGTCGAGTGTAGACAAGGCCTTTATACCTTCCTGGATTCAAAGTTGAGTCTGTATTTTCATGATCAATCATTCCATCAGTAGACACAAGTTTCTTATCCTTTTGAATGCAATTTGAGCAAGCATCACTAGCTCCTGAGAGAAGTTCATAATTCAACCAAGGATAATAAGCCTCAACTCTATGTTTTGATTCTGAAGAACTAGTACATCGACAATCAAAATTCAATTCATCGAAGATGACATTTCTTGATATTTTGATGCGCTTGCTCACCGGATCATAGCACCTATACCCTTTATAGTCATCAGCATAACCCACAAACCTGCACTTTAAAGCCTTGTCCTGAAACTTATGTCTCCTTGAACTGTCAACATGAACATAGCATAAACATCCAAAGACATGCAAATCATAGTAGTTGGGGTGTATACCAAAAAGAGACAAGTAAGGAGACTTGTTTTCCAAAATAGTCATGGGCAATCGATTTATCACATGAATTGCAGAATGAAAAGCCTTTGTCCATAAAGTGATCGGAAGATTACTGTCATGCATCATGCTCATCGCACTCTCAACAATATGGCGATGCTTCCTTTCAGCAATCCCATTCTGCTGAGGTGTGTGTGGGCAAGACACCTTTTTTCTTATCCCATTACTTTGAAGAAAGTTAGTAAAGTCAATGGAAGAGAATTCGCCTCCTCCGTCACATTGGAAACTTAGGATGTTTTCAGAAAATTGGTTTTTGACAAAGGAATGGAAGTTACGAAACAACTTGAAAGTCTCGGATTTTTGTTTCATGAAAAATATCCAAGAATAGCGAGAATAACTATCAACAAATAAAAGATAATATCTAGTTCCAGACATGGAAGCAACTGGAGCAGGCCCCCAAACATCAGAACAGATAGTCTCAAAAGGTCTTGAAGCTCTTTTATTGATAGAATGAAATGGTAAAACATGACTCTTACATAAGAGACAACTAGAACATTTATTGTCATTGACATTTATTCCTAAACTTGACTTGGGAATAAGATTATTCGAAACAAGCTTTTCAATGAAACTACTACTGCAGTGACCTAGACGACCATGCCAAAGATTTGGCTTATTGATTTCAGAGACACTAAAAACGCAAGTAGGATTTTCAGAAGACAACGATGATTGGAGCTTCAAGTTTGGATCTGCAAAGCTAACATGTGCTGAAGGATCTTCTTGAAAAACATACATATTGCCTTGTCGTTTTCCTCTAGCGAACGTCTCCTTCGTGCAGAGATCCTTAACAAGAACAGAAGAAGGAGTAAATTCAACTGAGGCTTTGACATCATCAACAAGTTTAGAAACTGAAACAATGTTTTTCTTGATATTAGGAGCATAAAGAACATTTGAAAGATTGATGGAAGATTCGGGCAAGGGTATGATGAAGTTTCCAATATGCGAGACAGAGTGGTGTGATCCATCTCCAGTAACTATACTACTTCTACCAATGTAAGGAACAAGTTTTAGGAGCTTACCTGCATCACCAGTAACATGAGTCGCTACGCCAGAGTCCACATACCAAGTACCTTGCTCATTCTGTTTCAGATTCAATTCTGCTAAGGCTGACAACAACAACTCTTTTACTTCTCCATTGGTCCTTGTACTGTCTGTGCCTCTTTTTGCTTCAGTTTGTGTTGATTTTCCTTTATTTAGGGGATTGAACCAGCAGTTGGCTTTGATGTGCCCCCTTTTATTACACAGAAAGCAAGTAGGAATTGGCCTTTGTCTTTGTGAGTTGGTATATGAGTTGGGTGTAGGCAATAATCCACGACCGCCATGGCTACTTCTCCCTTGTACTCCTTTTCCCTTGATATCATAGCTTCCTCGTCCTCGTCCATAAGTAACCCCTGTAGCAAGAACTTCTTGTGCCCCAGTATGCATAGATGATTCTTCAGAAAACCCCTTTAGATTCATCTCATATTGTAACAATTTTGCGCGCAGATCTTTGAAGTTGGGCAGCTCAGGTAAACATAATAGAGAAGTGACAATCATATGATAGTCGTGTCCCAATCCACTGAGGGTTTGCTGTACCAAATCTTTATCAGAAACTGTACTTCCAACAACTGCTAACTGATCTGTGATAACCTTCATTTTGTTCAAATATTCCATGATGGACATGGAATCCTTTCTTAACATTTGAAATTCTCTTTTAAGAAACACAATCCTGGCCTGAGAAACCTGTGAGTATGTCTGAACTAGTCTGTTCCAAAGTTGCATGGCAGTGCAGTCATCTGAAATGGCTACAAGAGCCTCTTGTGACAGTGTTGATGTAATATAAGCAACAAGCGCTTGGTCTCTTTTCATCCAAGCCACAAATTCAGGATTTCTAACATATACGGTAGTAGCTTCCCCTTTGCTGTCCCTTTCTTCTTGTGATAGGAACTTAGGAGGAACTGGAATAGATCCATCCAGGTGTCCAGAAAGATCCTGACTCCTAATGAAAGGTATGATTTGCCTCTTCCAAGTCAAGAAATTACCATTATTTAATTTTTCAGACACGAGTTGACTGAGGAAACTGGAAGAAAGAACTGATTGACTAGGAAGTGAATTCATCTTTCACAGAATTAAGAATGTATTCAGCACAATCTGCTTACACCTGCAGTTTTTTTTTTTTTTAGGAACTAACTCAAATCGATGGCTATCAGACTGCAGAAACTAATTCAGATTGCTGATATGAAACAGAAATTGAAATATTTGATATGAAAATCAAAAAGAAATGTGAATGTATCGGCTTGATCAAGAATGCAGTTGCATCAAAATAGGACCTTGCGTGATTAGATCACGCTGCTATCAACAACAATAAACTGGGTATGCGAGGGACAGAATGAGAAATAGGACCCTGCGTGATTAAATCACGCTGCTATTAACGGCGATAAACTGGGTATTTGGGTAGAAAATCTGGATTGAGTTACTCAAGGGATAGAAAGAAGGCTGTGGGGAAACCGAGGTTCAGCCACCACGTAAGTAAAAGAAAAATAGAAAGAGGCGAAAAGAAGACTGTGGGAAGAAGAAGAAGTCAGATCTGAATATCTTCAGATCTGATTGATATCAGATCTGATAGAGAAGAAAGGTTTGTGGGGAGACAAAAATGGGTCGGTCGTGAACCCCAAAAAAAAAATATGAAATTAGGGAACGGAAGGATATGTTCTTGACTTAGAAGAAGAAATCGAGAATGATAGATCTATTGGACGTACCTTTGAGATCGATTCCAGTTTCAACTGAAGCGTGGCTCTGATACCATGTTAGATTTTGAATCTCCAGGTTCTTCCACGCTTGAGATCTGAAAAACAGAGAGAGAGAGAGAGAGAGAAAGGGAGAGAGAAGTTGAGAGAAACCGATACCCCTTCAGCAATAGGGTCGGCTGCTGTGTATTCCTTCATATTAACATGTGGTTACAAAATTTTAGGGTACTAAAATACCCCTCATTACAATAATCAGTATTACAAAATGCCATTAATGAAGAAGTGGATGTCACGGGTCCTGGATCTTCAGATCCATGACCCGTAACCAGAGAAAACACTTCTTTTCAGCGTGTGCCTCATAGGCCTTGAAGCACATGCCTCAAGGCGAGGCACCCCTCAAGATGAGGCGTATATGCCTTGGGGCTTTTTAAACAAAGGGCGCCCGACCCTAATTTTTGGATCGTCTTCTCTGTTCCTTTGGATCGTCTTCTCTGTGGAAAGCGTCGAATCGAAGAAGTGTTGCTTCCATCGTTAAATGGCGTACATCGAGAAAGGTATTTCGTTCCTCCCCCCCCTTTTTTTGGAGTTTCTTTGGAAAGGGTTGAGTTCTTCGATCGATCGTTTTAAATCCCGTCCTCGACTTCTTCGATGGATCAAAATACTCGAAACGGCTTGTTGTTCTATAAATTTCGGATTCGAGCGAATGCTATCGGTTGGAGTTAGGGTTCTCTTTGCACACCTATGAAGAATTGAAGGGAAACTCTAAGGTTTCTTGGTCTTCTCTTCAATTTGGTGTGGATTTAATGTTCTTGATTTGAGTTTGGGGAAATCAGCCTTTGATTCGAGGGTTTCTGTATATTCTCTTCGATTTTGGTTTGGATTGATGCTCTTGATGTCTGGAATTCAGCCTTCGATCTAGGGGTTGCTCTGGCCTCTCTTTTTTCTTTTTTTTTGAATTGATGCCTCAGATCTTGAATTGACATGTGACGTTATGAATTTCTCTCACAACGCGAGATCCCTCCCACTGATTTTTGGTTTTGTAATCTGTGATGCCTCGAATGCTGTAATTTGATTGCCTGCGTTTGTTTGTTTTCCGTGCATGATCGATGATGTGATATGGTTCATGCCTCTTTTCTTGAAAACGAGGATTCTAAACGAATACACTATGGCTGAGATTGGAGATTTATTTGTTTTAGGACTCATTCTATGAATGTGACTTGCACGCTGTCTCTCTTGCCTGTAGTTGTGCCCTGCACTACTAGGAGAAATAGCACCAAACCCCCAAGAGAAATGGTAGAAGATTAATTTGCAATTTACTCATGGCAGAAGAAAAGAAAATTTTGGTGTTTTGGTAAGGATGGGAGTCTTAAAGTGCAGAATTAGTTGACTTGGGAGCAATGCCGATTGAATGGGCTTGGGAGAGTAGAATATATGTGGCCAATTTGGCAGTACTTGACATCATAGTTGTGGTCCTACCACTATGTCATGTTGCAATATTAAGCAGTTTCAATCATGAAGGTAGATTCTTAATTCATGGTATATTTTAGATACTTAGGTAGATCAAGTTGTTGCGTTAATGTTACTTTTACATGTTAATCTCATATTTTTTCAGTATTTATTTGAGATTTTTTATTTCTTGTTGGTTGTTGCTTCATCAATAAAGCATTTTTTATTTATTTGTAATTTTAGATATTTTTTATAGTTTTTTTTAAGTTTTCAAAAAAAAAAATTAAGGCTTACACTTTACGCCTCACCTCAATATTTGGTGGAGCGCCTCGCTACGCCTCAACGCTTTTCACAACACTGGTCAAAAGAGTTCACAGTAAATCCTAGGAAATTTCCCAAGTTGAAAACAAATTTTGTAGTTTACAGAATGTCCTGTAATTTCTCTAGACAGGGGTCTGTTGCAAAATTTTCATAGATTTATGATGAACAATTTTGGGGTTGTGCTTTTGGAGATTTGTTCCTGACATGCTAGGGCAACTCCAGTAAAAATTCTAAAGCCAAAATTGTTCTCTATGATGTTTGGTGATTTTTTCAAAATCGGGTAAGCAGGGAGTTGAATTTTCCTAAATGCATGTATTAATGCTTAATCATTTTGCTATGTTGCTACTCATGTTTAGTGATGGCTAAGACCTACTCTATGATGTATTATGCATGTTAAATGAATGTGTATCATGTTGAATAATATATGCTAAGAAACCATGTATCATATTACATAAGAATGTGCATTATGTATCATTAAGCATGATCTTAAAATATGATGGATGCATATGTGGCCTTGATGAATAAGCATGGTAGTGAATGAGATTATGCATGTTGCCTATATGTGATTGTAAGCATGAAGACAATGTAAAGTGGTATGCATGACAAGAAAGGTGTAGCATGTTCAATGAACCTAATGAGGTAAAAATTTTATATGAAATGCATTGTTATGCATTAATGTCTCAAGTTGTTATTTTATAACATTATGCATTAAATATGTAGTATGGAGCATGTGCATGGCTCGTGAGTAGGCCCGAGTTCAATGAAACCCATGAGTGCTTGTTGGGCACTAAGTGAAACAAAAAGAAACATAGTAAGACATGCACATAATCACATAAGCCTCAAGGAGGCCGAGCTCAAAGTTACCCAGAGGTGATGTATGTACTCTAAGTTGTTTGAATGGGTTAGTAAACAACTTTATGTTAAGAAAGCATCCCAGAGTGGAGCTTGGTCTAGGGAGCATGTGTGCTAAAAGCACTTGAAATTAAGTTATGAGCCTAATTTTAAATGATACCTAGTGGCCTATTCAAACCCAAGACCACCTTGGAGAGGGTGGAGGTACACTCGATCGATCGACCGTTTGTTGTTTTGGAGAGCAAGGCATCTATGTTGGTCCCCAATCGTCGATCGTAGGGGGTTGAACTACCGTGTGGCCGAGGTGGTATGTCCCGATTCTCTGCAGAGTAGGAATTGATTCTGTATGAACCACTGGGAGTTCTCTCAATCACGGACCCCTCCGGTGGAAAACTCCGAGCATAGTTTTTCAGGTTCTTCTAATCAATGGGGATAATAAATCACATGGCATGCATAGTAGACACACCCAAAACCATGATAGTTTTTCAGTTCTTTTAATTTTTGAAAATCTCAAAGTGCTTTTGATTACCTCATATCCGAGTGTGATTGGATTCAAGATCCTTGGATTTTATGCATCTTTGAGGATCGCATCTACCTAGTTTCACAGCCTTTGAATCAAGCATTTGAGTAAACCACATATCTTGCATGGGCACCATGCATATCCATTCTCAAATCTAAAATCTGATGTATCAAAACATACCATAGGGGCCAGTACAAGGAGTGAATTAGTTACGTGGGCATGAATTAATCACATGATATTCAAGTGTTCTGCAAAGAACTGAGCATGTTATGGCTTGATTCCTGTCCAGTGTGATCAGTATCGGTGAGAATCGGCCTAAATCAGCTGATTCGTATCATATAAGCCAGAAATCAATATATGGTACAGGGCTGATTTGGATCTTCTTTTTTTCAAAAAATTGTTAAAATTATTTTTAATATAATTTTATTTGTGACATCAAAAGTTGGCCGATTCAGTTCGAGTCCCATGCGAAATTGACAACATTGTTCCTGACTTCACAAGGGCCACTGTTTAAGACCAAATCATGGCACATCAGTTTGATTCATTGAGACAATTAAGATCATGAAGGACAAGATGATCACTCCATTATTAAGTGTTTCCGCAAAGGGGAGGTCATTTCAGAAGAATCTAACTTGTCATTCATTTTTAACAGTTGATTGATTTGAATTCTAAAACAATTTGTGGTTAAAAGAGATGTGGAGACTGCGGTTAATTTTAGAATGTTTGCAATTAACACAAGTTTTACGAATGACGAGCTGATCAAGATATTGCGAACAACAAGCATGAAGAAGATGCAAAGGAGGACGAAAGACAATCTGCAGGCCCTTGCAAATTTTCAAATTGGAATAATATCAACATTGAGAACAAAGAAACAAAGAAACAAAGAAAGAAGAAGAGAAGAAAGAGAGACGATGGCCATCCAATTCAAGAGGTGGAAACTACTAGTTATTTTCTTCTAAGAATGACATTGGGCGACAACCAGGTATCCAATTTTCCATGGCTTCTAAGTAATCTATTGAGCGGACGGGGATATGAAGTCAAAGAAACCACATACTTACATCTTCTTGGTTGTATAGTCGTTTTCTATATTCTATAGCAAAGCAATACATCACTCAAGGGATTATATAAGCATGCTCTTCTCATATCGTACGTCAGAATCCTAAAATAATTTTTTTTGAAAACATATAATATTATGCGATTCACTTCCCACCCTGCAACTTATAGCAAAAAATTGGAAATTTCCGTCACGTCACTTAAAATAAACAAAGAAAATCATATACCAAAAATGCCACCATTTTTTCTGCCAAGTATCTCTTCCCCATTTCATGATTCAACTAAAGTAGGCATTTTTGCAGCACCAGCCAAAGTGGGTAACTCCCCCACCCGGTCCCCCCAGTCCAAAAGCTGGAGGAGGGACACTTCAATAAACTAATCAAAACCATATCAATATCCCTACTCTTAAAACCGCACCTGAGCAACAATCCTTACACAGACTGGAAACCAGAGACATGAACTCCATGCAGGAAGACGAAGGGCAAAATGGTCATTCAGAGAAAGGGTTACATCTCAAAGTAATTTCATTAGCTACAGCCTACCGCCTAGCAGAGGACAAAAAAGGTAATTTGGCGAAAGCCGACGGAAGAAGAGCACTTACCGGTGTTGGCCGTGACCCACCCGCACCTCCTCTTCTCCGGCGACGGGGCCGGCACCGCATCGACGCCTCCTTCCGGTGTGACCCTGCCGGACCTCACCTCGTTCTGCTTCCTCCGGCACCCGAGCCTCGCCTCGACGGCGCTCCGTCCGGCGGCAGGAAGGCCGAGCGACGAGTCGGAAGACGCGCCGGACGACCACGAGGCTGAGTCGAGGGAGGAGTCGTCGCAGCAGCGGGAGACGAGCTCCGGCGTCCTCCTCAGGGGCCTCCTCGGCACCGGCTGAACCCTCGCATTGCCGTTGCCGGCGACGTTCGGAGACATGAACTACAAAACCCTAACTCCGAAAAAAGCAACCCTCTCTCTCTCTCTCACTTGCTTTTTCTCCCTTTGAGTACAACTACAAACTCTCCTCGGATTCCTGTGTTCTCTCTATTTCTGGTTTTTTTGGGATATTTATTGTTCTGGATGTGGTCTGAGCAGGAAAAGGGACGCGAGAGAAACCGAAGGACGAGCGGTGAATTCACGGCTTTTAAATTTTACGAAACGGACCAGTGATCGGGTTCACCGGCTTTCGCCGGTGGACTGCTTACGTGTCGGTTTCTCACAGGAATGGTGGATCTCAACCGTATCTTACGCAGAATTTTATTTTTGAAAATGCCCCTATAATTTCGGGAACCTACCACGCCCAACCGTTCCCTGTTTTCTCGCTTTCATCCCGTGGAATTAAACTTCGGATTGGGGCCTACAGACAAAACCTTGCCTTGCAAACGGATTGGGATTCGAAATCCAAAAGGAATGTAACTACGCAATGCAAGAGGTCAGAATCCGGATCCAAATATTAACTTGTAATCCATTTGCACCGGTAGACGTTCTTGGCGGTGGAGGTCTTGGAGCAAGACAATTTGTGGGAGTCATTTCGTGTGGGTTTGAAATATGATGCTCAGAAGAGCAAGTGGTTGAGTGAGGGTTTTTTTGTAAATAGCAGATAAGCCAGATACTTTT
Organism: Nuphar pumila; assembly: GCF_984573655.1. Classification (NCBI taxonomy): domain Eukaryota; kingdom Viridiplantae; phylum Streptophyta; class Magnoliopsida; order Nymphaeales; family Nymphaeaceae; genus Nuphar; species Nuphar pumila. The sequence goes on along the minus strand of NC_143254.1, from coordinate 49,583,969 downwards.
TTTAAAGTACCCCCTTTGCAAAGGGCCAAAGAGTAAGAATGTGAAAGATTATGGGGCCATTGAAGTTGAGAAAATACGATTTCTAAGGCTAAACCAAATCATATAGACATCAATGAGGTTGAGACTCTGTTTGGGAGACTTTGAATCCGAGGTATGTTGTGGTTTTCCTTGGTGTGCTTGCTTTCGTGCTATCTGCTGTTTGGGTGCAGTGCTTGCAGCTTCAACGCTAAAGACCACAATGGGAATGAAGTTGGCAGTCCCAACACTATATTTTAACACCAATTCACAAGAGAATGTTTTTGACAACTTCATCTTTTTTTTATTTTTATTTTTAAAGGCAAGATGAGTGTAGCTGAGATGGGTATGCTGAGATCAGGGGCGTAGCTAGGATTCATGTGAGAGGGGGGGTAAACAGGGTTGTTGCAAAAAAAAAATTTATTTGTGTGATAGTCGGGGGTTCGGGGGCAGCGCCCCTGAAAAAAAAAATTTGAGATAAAATAAAAAATGGCTACAATTATTAATAAAAATCTATTTCATATGGACAAATCAAACTATTTGCTGCAGTCAGGGCTGGGCTAAAAAATGGATAAAAATCTATTTCATATGGAATCAGGGCAGGGCTAGGACTGAGCTTTTAAAAAAAAAAAAAATTAACTGTTTGGGGATCCAGCCCAGTCCTGCCCCCCCTTAGCTACGCCCCTAGCTGAGATGGATGTGTGGAAATACAATAAAAGATAAGATTCGGAATGAAGAAATACGTAAGAAGGTAGGCGTTGCACCTATTGAAAATAAGATAAGAGAAAATCGTTTACAGTGGTTTGGACATATTCGGCAAAGGCCTAATGATGCGCCAATTCGAAGGATGGAGAAATGGGAAAATATATTAGTTAAAAGAGGTCAGGATAGGCCTAGGAAGACATGGATGGAGGTGATAAGAAAGGATATGAATGCTTTGAACCTCACTGAGGACATGGCATTGGATAGAAATGATTGGAGGAGAAGGATTCATGTGGAAGACCCAGAATGATTTTCTTTTTTGGTTCATATCGCCGACCCCAATTGTTTTGGGATGAAGGAGTAGTTGTTGTTGTTGTAGGCAAGATGGGGTAAGACCCCACCCCACCCCCAGTTATTATTCAAGGTTCCACCACAAGGAGACGTGCACTGACAGCTCCTCCACACCACATTCTGGCAAAACTATCTTTTTGGCAATACATGGAAATTGTGTTTTCATGGCAATCCCAAATAGAGCATCAGTCGTGATGATTATTGAGAGTTGTAATGGATGGCAGTAACACCTTATTCAATGGCCCAGCCAAGACGGGGATTCAGAAAAAGTTTTTCCTTTTTTAATTATGATATTACGTTTATGTTTCTTGTTTTCAATTTTAGTATTTCTCTAACTTTTTGAAAGAAAAGAAAAAAAAAACTCTAGCTTATTTTTTAGCTTCATTTTGACTTCTCCTTGTATGCTCACAAAAAGAAGAACAAGAAAAGTAACTTAAACTGTGCGATTGTTTGGCATATGTCATCAAGATCTTCCTTGTATATATTAAATGGGCCCTAATGATAGAGACTTATCATGCTGTCCAAAATTTTGGTACCGGAATATTCTAAACAAGAGAATTAAGCATTTACTTTTAAATGATGTCCAAAATATCATCAAACATAACTTTTAAAATTGTATATGTAAACAAAATTTTAGATATAAAAATTAATATAACGTACTAATATTGCGATAAACTTGTCATATATTGAACATAGGTGGGGTTACAAATATCACATATTACAGCAGATTTTATCATTTTCTGAATGTACCAGGATCATAAGATCCTGAAAACTTTATCGATATTTGTGACTATTATCGTGATTATTTGGTGAAAGAAAAAAAAAATTGATTTGGTTGGTAACAAATGAAAGGGTAATTTAGTAAATATTAGAATAGCACGGAGGGAGATTGCTGTGATCAGTTGAGGTTTGGTGGGTGTCGTATTCAAATAGTTTGGTGAACGTTAAGCGTGGGGAGGATTTGGACTTTGGATCCTTTGTTTGGACGTTCCTTACAGTTACAGAAAAGGGACCCCTCGTGAAAACGGAAAGTAACGGCCATATCTCCAACTTTGGCCTAACCACAAGCAGGGGAAGGTTTATGTGCAATGTGATTGCACATTTTTAGTGTGATACTGCACTTCATTTTTTGGAAGCAGATCAGGTCACTGAACATCAGTTTTTTTTGCTCATGCCAACATCCTGGCCATCCATTTTGTATTTTGAAAAGTTAACAGAACAGTTATATATGCTACATGGCATTCATCCAAAATGTCTGTCCATTTTGTATTTTAAAAAGCAAAAAAAAGTCACCAAAACAATTATATGCTAAGTGGCATTCATCCAAAATGCAAACAGACGGCCACCATGTGTTGGCATGATCAAAAAGCTCATGTTCAACATGACCTGATCTGCTTCCCATTTTTTGGATACATCTGTTATTTGTGGGGTTCAAGTAAGGGTGCCAACGGGTCGAGCTTAGTTCGGACCCATGTAGAACCAGACTTGGACCCAAATTTCGGGTATGGTATAGGGTCTAGACTTGAGTCTAATCAGGTACATTATAAGAGAAACCATACCCAGACCCAATAAGTATCACATGAACTAGACCCGATAAAATAAGTATCAGGTACGTTAGATTTGGATTTGGTATTATTTTGCCATTGAAATCTGAATCCGACTAATTCACAGATCATATTAAGGGTTAGTTTGGTTGCTTGCAGGGTGTTGTGCAAATTCATTTTCTAAACATCATGAGAACTCGTATCTCATGTGAGAGGTCTCATTTGCAAAGGCTTACTTTTGGGGTGCTGTGCACAACTCACTTTTTAAGTTTGGTTGCTTTGGGGGTAATGTGCAAATGAAATTCACTTTATAATACTTGGTTAGATCATATGAGATTCACTTACTCATACACTTTGAAAAGTGAATCTCGTTTTAGAAAGTGAATCTCATTTGTGTGATAACTCAGAATCTCATGAGATTTGAGTTCTCATGATTTAAAAAGTAAATCTCATTTGCATACTACCCACGAGCAACCAAACTAACCCTAAATCTCATGAGATCCAACTAAACGTACCCTGATTGTAAAAATCAGGTTTTAGAATAGTCAGGTTAGGATTCAATTTTATCTTTTTCCATCAGACTCCTGATCTGATTAGGTCAGACCTTATGAACGTGGATTCAGGTATTAATACCTAGATCCGACCGTTGACATCCCTATTGGATATTGAGTCCATCTAACACAACCAAGGCATCAGAAACATCATGATGGAATTACTTGTGTTCTAAATGAGTCCCGCAAAAAATTTCAAAGCCGTTGATGGTGCAGTTGATAAGCATCCAAGGCATCTGCTTAAACGAATCCAGGACATACATGTGTCTAATGTCATTCATCACATGGATGTACAACATTAGGGGGCACCCTTTTATGGTTAGAGCTATGCCTCACCTCATATGCTCTCAACACCCGAAGCAGGTTATATGTTTCCCCCAAGAACACACAGGTGTGTGTTCTCGGGTTTGAATGAAAACCACGTATGTAAGCACGTGGGGTGTGTTTCCCCGTGTGTGTCGGCATCACTTAGCACCAGAGTCTGGTTTATTTGCAAAGACTTAATTACCCTTTCCTGCTATTAGCGCCATGAAATGATGTTTAGAGTAGAGGACAAAAATGTCCTTCCGTTAGAAGAGATAAAGGGTTAAAATCATTATCGTTTTCGCTCTAAGGAGTAAACGATTTTGCTTTAACAGGAGCTCCTCGCAATATGTCACCCTAAACGTTATGGCTCACCCTTTGACGATGCACCATCTGTTGTAATACGAGCTCCCTTTGACGTCGCAGCCTTTGACGTCGTTTATTGCCGCCAGAGCACCTCTTTTTGTCGTCTACTGTCGTCGAAGCGTAGTCGGAGCACCGTTGCCACCATCGGCTGCATCTACCTTCTAGGTGTTTTTCCTCCACTGTCGGATTAGCAAAACTTGTGTCATTTGGGTGAGTTTTGTGTAAGGTTTCATTATGTAAACAAATTGATTTTCGTTATGTAAATTTGAATGCTAAATCTTACAACTGGTTATACTATTCTTGTTAAATAACACCTATTTTTATACTAAAACAAATTGATTTGTACCTATCCACCTTCTGGGCATCGAAAAATAGTTAGCACGATTTGTTCTTATGAAAGCCAAACATTACAATGATATGTACTTATTAGGACTAAATTTCTACAACGATTTGTAAGTTTGAATTTAACAATGATTTATATGTTTAATGCATTAGCGATTTGTTCGATGCAGCAACGATTTATATGTTTCAAGCAGTAGCAATTTAGCCGATTTATGATTTGTGATTTATACATTTAAAGCAGTCACGATTTATTATTTTAATGCAGTAGTGATTTATGATTTACAATGATATGTACTTATGAAGGGTTTGATTTCTACAACGATTTATGGTTAAATTTATGTGTTGTGCAGGTTAGCAATGACTACAATTCGCAAGACATGAAAGCCTTCGCCGTTGGAGGGGATGACTCTTGGAGAAATCATCCGCCAATCCGATATATATGAGGGTTATGTAAAGTACCAAAATATAATGAACATTGAGAATGAAAAAGACAGGAACAAATTGTTGGATATTTATTATGCGGAGCTTGATCCATCAGATATTAAAGATGAAGAAGAAGAAGGATGACAAAGAGAAGAAAAAGCAAAGAAAGAAGGAGGCGGAAAATGAAAACTATGCACACTTATGAGGCAAAGGGATTTCTTCCTGCCGACCATGCAAAATTAAATCTACATGCACATCATTCTTCGTGTTATCTGTCATGATCATCAGTTGCATCGCACTATACTATGCATCAAGTTGTTATTTACTTTGCTAATAAAAGAAATGACTTATCGTTATTTACGATAGTGATTCACGTGACAACAATTTGATGATAGCTACGATGTGGTGAAGTGATTTCAATTTTAATCACTAAATGAACAACGATTTGAATACGCAAATCGCCACCACAATCACGCAATAATGTAAATGCCACACACACACACATTTCAATATCATAATACAAATATCTTATAAGTCGACACTAGCAAACACATAATATGTTACAAATCAATATACATATCGCATAATATATTACAAATCGATACGAAAATTCAGCATAATAGCTTACAAATCGATATTAACAAACAAAACATCTCTCAAATCGATAGTATGTTACTACAACCGCGATTTGCATTATACTATTCTAATATTTTCTATATAAAGGCAAATTGTTGTGGCCGACATATACGTCATTGCGTAAATCGCATAAATCGTCAACTGAAATCCAGGTCTCACAAGGCATATCAATTTTTGACAACGAGCGAGATGTGGAACGACGTTTTATTGTTGAAGCCCAAATGTTACAACGATATGTACTTATGAAGGGTGTGATTTCTACATCGATTTAAAGCAGTGATTTATACGTTTGAAGCAGCAATTTGTATGTTTAAAGCAGGAACGATTTATATGTTTGATGAAATAGCGATTTATACTTGTCGACGATAACATTTCACGTAACAACTATTCAATTATAGGTACGAAGCTTTGAAGTGATTTCCATAAAAATCGCTAAATGAGCAACGATTGGAACATGCAAATGGCCACCTCATGTCGCTACAATGTTAATTCCTCATGCACAGTTTTCAATTACATACTACAATATGTAACAAATCGACACTTGAAAGCACTTAATATTTTACAAATATGTACATATATCCCATAATATATTACTATATCTAACCCTAAACCCTTAATATCTTACTAAACCCTAATCTTAAACCCATAATATATTACTAAACCCTAAACCATAAACCCTTAATATATTACTAAACCCTAAAACCTAAACCCTTAATATATTACTAAACCTTAAACCCTAAACCCTAAACTCTAACCCTAACCCTAAAACCTAAACCCTAAACCTAAACCCTAACCCTAACCCTAACCCTAAACCCTAAACCCTAAACCCTTTAAACCTAAACCCTTTAACCCTAAACCCTAAACTCTAAACCTTAAACCCTAATGCCAAAACCCTAAACCCTATACCATAACCTTAAACCTTAACCCTAAACCCTTAATATCTTACTAAACCGTAACGCTAAACCTTAAACCCTAAACCCTTAATATCTTACTAAACCGTAACGCTAAACCTTAAACCCTAAACCCTAAACCTTAAAATCTAAACCCTAAACCTAAACCCTCGATTTATATGTTGATTTTGTATATCGATTTATAAGTTGTCAATAGTCATTTTCATATTGATTTGTATGATATTTGATCATCGATTTACGTGATACTATGACAATATTTTCGTAACAAAGGCAAATCGACTAAACATTACAATGATTTTTAAGATATCAATAGGAATTGCCATATCAATTTAAGATAATGTTTTGATTCTTAATATTGATTTAAGATATTATTTTTATTCTAAATATCGATGTTTAAGATATCAATACGAATTTCCAAATCGATTTAAGATATTATTCTGAATCATAGTATTGATTTCTATGTTGATTCTTAATATCGATTTACGATATTGTTTTGATTTTTTATATCGATTTAAGATATTGTTTTGATTCTAAATATCAATTTTTAATATATCAATACAAATTTCAAAATCGATTTAAGATATTGTTTTGAATCTTAATATTGATTTCTATGTTGATTCTTGATATCGATTTAAGATATTATTTTGATTCTTAATATCAATTTGTATCTTGATTCTGTATATCGATTTATAAGCTATCAACAGGAATTTCTATATCGATTTGTGGCTGACAAAGATGTCATTGCGTAAACTGCCTAAAACGTGAACCGCTTAAAGGTATATGTTATTTTATTATAAAATCTTTGGTGGGTCTCATAAGCATTAAACTCCTCTGCTATAAAAGGAGATCCTCGCAATATTACCCCATGAACGTTCTACAAAAAATCTAACACTTCGTCTTCTTTTGCCGAAGCACCCTTTGTCGTCTCTGTGAGTTTTTGTATTGTGCATGTTACCAATGACTTACATTCGTAAGAGAAGAAACACTTCATCGTTAGAGGGAAAATCTCTTGATGAAATCATCAAACAATATGCTTCGTATGAGCAATTAGAAGCGTACTACAAAATAATGACGATTGAGAATGATAAAGAAATGGTGCAATTACTGGTAAAGTATAGAGCGGAGCCTAATCCGTCAGATATTGAAGATGATGATCCAACGAAGAATGATGAGGACGAAGTATAGATGAAAAAGAAGAAGAATGAGGACAAAGATAAGCAAAAAGAAAGGAAGGAGGAGGATAATGAAAAAAAGCAAAGGAAATCAAGGCAAAAGGAGGAGGTGGACGATAGGGAAAAGCAAAGGAAGAATAAGGAGAATGAGGAAGAGAAGCGAAAGCAAAAGGAAGAGGAGGAGGAGAGGGAAAGACAAAGAAGGAATAAAGAGGAGAAAGAGAAGCGAAGGTAGAAGAAGGAAGAGGAGGAGAGAGAAAAACAAAGGAAGAATAAGGAGGAAGAGAAGCGAAGGCAAAAGGAGGAGGAGAAGGAAAAGCAAAGAAAGAATAAGGAGAAGGAGGAAGAGAAATGAATGCAATTGAAGAAGAGGAAGGAGGAGGAAGAGAAGCAAAGACAGTTGAAAAAGGAGGAAGAGGAAGAGAAGCAAAGACAAATGAAGAAGAAGGAAGATGAAAGGCAAAGGAAGCAGATTTAGGATAAGGAAGAGAAGCAAAGGCAAAGGAAGGAGAAGGAGGACGAGGAAGAGAAGGAAAGACAAAGGAAGGAGAAGGAGAAGGAGAAGAAGGACGAGGAAGAGAAGAAAAGACAAAGGAAGAAGAAGAAGGACGAGGAAGAGAAGGAGGACGAGGAAGAGAAGGAAAGAGAAAGGAAGAAGAAAGAGAAGGAAAGAGAAAGAAAAAAAGCAGAGGATGGACGCGAAATAGCGATGGAAGAAAGAAGTACAAAAGCAAAGGAAGAGAAGGGATGAAGAGAAGAAAAGTGTGACCAAGATACGTTAATCGCTACTGGATGTCACGATATACTGTTGTAAGTATTATTATGTATAGCGATTACTATGAATAGCGATTACTTTGTATACCGATTACTGTTATAGTGATTACTATGTATAACGATTACTATGTATAACGATTACTGCGATAGTGATTACTATGTATAGCGATTAATTATGATTTGATATTTTGTGTTACAGGCAGGTCAGAAGAGAAGCAGAGCAACAGGTAAAAAACTGAAAGGGCGGTGTCAATGGTCTGTAGTTCTATCGTGGTACAGAAAGCTGAGTGAATATCAGAATGACCGATTACGAAAGATGCACTTCGGCAGCCTTCTGGACCAACATTATTTTGAAAATTGCTGGAACACCATGACCCACCTGGTCAATAAGTAGAACTATAAGACGAACACGTTTCAGTTTAAGGTTTTTGAGATGACCACGACCCTAGAAGATGTGGCACAGATTACGGGTCTCAAGTGCCATGAAAATACTGACCTAACAAGGGATTCAAACTATAACCCAAGGTACAATTGCACGGCCCTTCTAGGAATGTCGATAGAAGAATGGTGTGAGTGTATTTCTGGTGGAGGCAATTCCTCAACGATGAAAGTTTATTTTTTCTATAATAAATGAGAAGGTCGGTCGGTCCGCCGCATGTGCATCTGAAGCAGCTGACCAAGAGTTGTGCGGCTTCCTTCTTTATTTTTTTGGACTTACTTTATTTTTCAATTGTTCTGGTTCGAGAATAAGTTACTTGTTGCAGCATTTTCTGGAAGACTTAGATGAAGTCGACAACTGAGCATGGGGTGCTCCTATGCTCGCACACTTGTACAGTCAACTTTACCATGCAAGTAATGGTACAAAAACCGTTGAGGGGTTTTGGCCATTTGTTCAGGTATTTGTTTATTAAATATTTAGTACTTGTAGACTAAGCTTGTTGAAGGTTATAGTCTTACTAATATATTGTTTTTGTAGGTCTGGATGTGGGAGCATATTATCGCCTTGCATCCTCAGTGTGGCCCTGCAGTTTGTGGTTTTCCGAAGATCGGCTAGTGGGCTTCAATAAATGTCAAGGAGGAAAATGCTCAGTTCATTTTAGATGGACTGTAATTAAATAAGGTAAATTGTTTAAAATTGTTGTAATGTTTAGCATTCTTAAGTAATCATCATTTTAGTATCGCTTTAGGATTTTGTCTTCCTTAGTACAAATCGTTATCTCCTTAGCATCTAACTTTCATTAGCGTAAATCATTGTAATGTTTAGCATTTTTAAGTAATTATCGCTTTAGAATTTTGTCTACCTTAGTACAAATCGTTATATTCTTAACATTTAACTTTCATTAGCGTAAATCGTTATAATGTTTAGCATTCTTAAGTAATCATCTCTTTAGGATGTTGTCTTTCTTAATACAAATCGTTATCTCCTTATCATCTAACTTTTAGCGTAAATCGTTATAATGTTTAGCATTCTTAAGTAATTATCGCTTTAGGATTTTGTCTCCTTAGTATAAATTGTTATCTCTTTAGCATCTAACTTTCATTAGCGTAAATCGTTATAATGATTAGCATTCTTAAGTAATCATCACTTCAGGATTTTGTCTTCCTTAGTACAAATCGTTATCTCCTTAGCATTTAACTTTTATTAGCGTAAATTGTTATAATGTTTAGCATTTTTAAGTAATCATCATTTTAGTATTTTGTCTTCCTTAGTACAAATTGTTATCTCTTTAGCATCTAACTTTCATTAGCGTAAATCGTTATAATGTTTAGCATTCTTAAGTAATCATCGCTTTAGGATTTTGTCTTCCTTAGTACAAATTGTTATCTCTTTAGCATTTAACTTTCATTAGCATAAATTGTTATAATGTTTAGCATTCTTAAGTAATCATCGCTTTAGGATTTTGTCTTCCTTAGTATAAATCGTTATCTCTTTAGCATTTAACTTTCATTAGCATAAATCTTTATAATGTTTAGCATTCTTAAGTAATCATCGCTTTAGGATTTTGTCTTTTTTAATACAAATCGTTATCTCCTTATCATCTAACTTTTAGCGTAAATTGTTATAATGTTTAGCATTCTTAAGTAATTATCGCTTTAGGATTTTGTCTTTTTAGTATAAATTGTTATCTCTTTAGCATCTAACTTTCATTAGCATAAATCGTTATAATGATTAGCATTCTTAAGTAATCATCACTTCAGAATTTTGTCTTCCTTAGTACAAATCGTTATCTCCTTAGCATCTAACTTTTATTAGCGTAAATCGTTATAATGTTTAGCATTTTTAAGTAATCATCGTTTTAGTATTTTGTCTTCCTTAGTACAAATCGTTCTCTCTTTAGCATTTAACTTTCATTAGCGTAAATCGTTATAATGTTTAGCATTCTTAAGTAATCATTGATTTAGGATTTTGTCTTCCTTAGTACAAATTGTTATCTTTTTAACATTTAACATTCATTAGCATAAATCGTTATAATGTTTAGCATTCTTAAGTAATCATCGTTTTAGGATTTTGTCTTTCTTAGTATAAATCGTTATCTCTTTAGCATCTAACTTTCATTAGCATAAATCGTTATAATGTTTAGCATTCTTAAGTAATCATCGCTTTAGGATTTTGTCTTCCTTAGTACAAATGGTTATCGCTTTCAACATTTTGCATGAATAATTATGTCTATATCTAAACCACAATCTCGATTTTGCTGGTTGTTTGGAGACCGTATGAAAATGGGGAGGATGAGGACAAAAAGGTTTTTGTTGTGGTTGCGAGACTGTCTATCTACGATATTTGACTCTTTAACAAATATGAAGCTGAATTGCAGCATGGTAGTAGAGTACTCCTACAAGCTGGCTTGAGACAGTCGGTACCAAAAGTGTCTCTGCTATTGAGAAAGAAGATGAATAGTGGTGGGGCCAGGAACGTGAATTGGTATGAACGCTTTAGGAAACAATTGGATAGCTGAAACAAATGAGGTGTCTGTGCCATACCATATGATTATAAAGAACGACAACATGACCCCAACTATTTCAAACAATATTGGCAACCCATACGTTTAAATCGACAGATTGAGGAGAAGCAACCTGAAAGTAAGGACACTCTTGTCCCCGATCATATTGTCTTCCAGCATAGACGTAACGTCCCCCGTGTCCCTTTGGCACTTTCTGTGATTCCCTCTGTTGCAGTACACGATAGGGAGCAAACATTGCTCCTAAAGGAGAATGTATCATCCGACAAAAGGTTAGCGATGCTGGAGAGTGATAATAAGGAGTTACGAAAGGACGTAGAGAATTTGAGGAGACAAATTGGGTCACTGGTTGAGATGATTACCAGTGGGTTTAATAAGATCAAGGGAACGAATAGGCTACCGAATAAAGAGACTCCACCAAGGCAAATAAAGAGATGAATTGTATGTCCATCTGAGTGGTCAAGTGCCACTGAATAAACATATGTGATTTGTGTATCCGACAATTCTATGTTGTAATTCTATCATTCTTTGTTGTAATTATATAATTCTTTCCTTAATAAGTATAACACAAAAGTGCCACTGAAAAATCGACAAGAATACATAAACTTAGGTTTGTAATTATATAATTCTTTCATGATTTGTACTTACGTTTGCTAAATCGTATAAAATCACTGGCTTAGGGTTTATTATGTATCACAATTCCTGTGATAGCGATTACTCTCTATAGCGATTACTATGTATAGCGATTATGAAGTTATCATGATTTGTACTTATGTTTGCTAAATCGTATAGCGATTACTAGTTTTGAGTTTATTATTTATAGTGATTCTTGTAATAGCGATTACTCAGTATAGCGATTTTGAAGTTAGCATGATTTCTACTTACGTTTGCTAAATCGTATAGCGATGACTGGTTTAGGGTTTATTATTTATAGTGATTCTTGTAATAGCGATTACTCTGTATAGCGATTATGAAGTTAACATGATTTGTACTTACGTTTACTAAATCGTATAGTCATTACTGGTTTAGGGTTTATTATTTATAGTGTTTTCTGTGATAGCGATTACTTAGTATAGAGATTATGCAGTTACCATGATTTGTACTTACGTTTGCTAAATCATATAGTGATTACTGGTTTACGGTTTATTATTTATAGTGTTTTCTGTGATAACGATTACTTAGTATAGCGATTAATAAGTATAGCAATTATGAAGTTACCATGAATTGTACTTATGTTTGCTAAATCGTATAACGATTACTAGTTTTGAGTTTATTACGTATAGTGATTCCTGTAATTACTAGGTATAGTGGTTATGAAGTTACCATGATTTGTACGTAGGTTTCCTCAACCGTTAAGTGATTTCTGGTTTAGGGTTTATTATTTATAGTGTTTCCTTTAAGTGCAAGGAACGTCACATAAGATTAGTTTAGGGTCTAGAGTTTAGGTAAACGTCATCTGACACGCTACTGATGTTATGCAACGTGTCATTCATTTACACGTACTAACGTTGTTTCGATGATACTAGCAAATGAAACAATGTCTTTTAATTAATATGAAATGTAATTTATTTATTTATTGTAATCTTTGGGCATAATTTTTGAAAACTGGCAAAATGTGAAACGACATAAAATGAAACGTCGCTTAACTTCGGTAGTGTGTTCCACAAGAAACACAAGACGTTTCCTTTAAGAGAAAGGACTTGCATATGCAACGTTTCATTTTCCTGCTTCGTGAGCAATGAACAGAAAAACTGACGTTTCAGTTAACCATCGTCGTCGCAAAAACTGTATTGATGTCGAAGGACACTGCGATTCAGTCGACCATTCACAGAAAAGGGTACCTTCGATTCCTTTAACCTGCTTCATCTTTTTTATGTCATTTACAGTTCGCTTACTGAATATAATGCAACAGTTCTTTTACTGAATATTCGGCTAATTTCAGTGCAACATCCACAAAACAAGGTGCCAGAAAACTCAGCAAAGTGCTCGAAGAGAACATCAACCAGATGCGAAATGAATTTGTAGAAGGACACACTATCAGTAATTTTGTACGTATTAAATCACTATTAGTTATTCATTTACGTATGTTGTTGTCGTGTATATTAACAAGTGCATATTTGTTGTAAACAGACTATACATGATTTCATCATGTATATTCAAAGCAAGGGATTATTCATGCCAGTCCGCGTCGTCACCCCTTATTTTATGGTATATCAGTTATCTTATATGTTTATTTTCTTTTTTGATTTACTGCTGTACCTACATGTTTTAAACTTACTATTATTACTGTTTCGTTCAATAGAGTATCGTCCGTCGAATGCCATACACGGCTGGATTTCTAGATGGACTATAATACTGGGGTGACGATGACCAAATGGCAGACTTTTCGTCAAGTGAAAAGGTTTATGACTATATCGATTTGCAAGATATTAAATCGATTTAAGATATTATTTTGATTCTTAATATCGATGTCTATGTTGATTCTTAATATCCATTTTAAGCTATCAATAGGAATTTACATATCAATTTAAGATATTGTTTTGATTCTTAATATCGATTTATATGTTGATTCTTAATATCAATTTAAGATATTACTTTGATTCTTAATATCGATTTCTATGTTGATTCTTAATATCAATTTTAAGCTATCAATAGAAATTTACATATCGATTTAAGATATTGTTTTTATTCTCAATATCAATTTATATGTTGATTTCTAATATCGATTTAAGATATTGTTCTGATTCTTAATATCGATTTATATGTTGATTCCTAATATCGATTTAAGATACTGTTTTGATTCTTAATATCGATTTATATGTTGATTTCTAATATTGATTTATATGTTGATTTCTAATATAGATTTAAGATATTATTTTAATTTTTAATATCGATTTCTATGTTGATTTTTAATATCTATTTTTAAGCTATCAATAGGAATTTACATATCGATTTATATGTTGAATCCTAATATCAATTTAAGTTATTGTTTTGATTCTAAATATCGATTTATATGCTGATTCTTAACATCAATTTTCAGATATTGATTCCTATATTGTGGCAATCGGAAAAGCATTAGGTCTTATATGTGTTGGATGTACGAAAACCAAAAATATGGTTATACAACTCCTTGAACTATAACATTACTGTTGACCATGATATTGTGCATTTGGTAATTTTCTATCTATAAGATTATTGTATCTTTTATTGTGGCCCAAAATTTACTTGCTTTTGTATAAACCACAGGTTGGATTTTTCAGAGACATGTTGGGTGTCGACATTGGCCCGTAGAGGCTTCACGTCACCGATGATGCTCCTTTACAAAATAATGACATCGATTATGACATCTTTGTAATAAAGTATATTGAAGCAATATACTATAGACGAGTACCAAAATTCACCGCTATATGTTGTACACTTAAACATGTTTTATTATCCTATATTATTGTTGACTACATTTCTATATTGGTCTAACTTTCGGGGGTTTTTTTTCAGGATGAAATTCCTGGATTCCGCACAAACCTATGCAAAAAAGTGATGGATTTTCTAATTGTGAAAGATACAAAACCCCAGACTGCAAGATTACCTAGAAAGCAATGAAGGATGTGAGGCCCCTAGGAGTAAGAGAAAGTTGTTTTAAACGTCTATATGTTCTCAAAGATAACGTGAAGAGGGCTATGTTCTACTGCTGAGAGAGAGAGATAACAATTTTTGGTTCAACATTCAATTTCCCGAACATGACAAATTTTTTGTGTATAGACATTTGTAACAGATTTTGTAGACTGTGTATACAAATTTTGTAAGACTGTGTACAAAATTCACATTGATCCATAAACCAAAATTATGCACTAACACACGTGTGTTGAATGCGCAAATCACCACCTCAATTACGCAAATCGCAACAATGTCAATTCCGCAGGCACACATTTCAAAATCATAATATAAATATCTTACAAATCGAAATGTCTTATAAAATTATGCACCTAGCACTTGTTAATATCAATTTGTAATATATTATGCTAAATTTTTGTATATCGATTTGTAAGATATTATATGTTTTCTAGTGTCGATTTGTGAGATATTGTTTTGTTTGTTAATCTCGATTTATAATATATTATGTTGAATTATCGTATATCAATTTGTAAGATATTATGTGTTTTATAGTATCGATTTGTGAGATACTATTTTGTTTGTTAATATCAATTTGTAATATATTATGTTGAATTGTCATATATCGATTTATGAGATATTATGTGTTTTCTAGTGTCAATTTGTGAGATATTGTTTTGATTGTTAATATCCATTTGTAATATATTATGCTGAATTTTCGTATATCGATTTAGAAGATATTATTCTGAATTTTCATAAATCGATTTGTAAGTTATCAAGCCAAAGAAAAGTGAAAATTCTTACAAGCTTTCTTAGAAATGAGAACTTTTGGGTCATTAATTGATGAAATAGGGAAAGGTTCATCAACGGATTCAATCTTTGGCTTCTTAATGTCAGTCTGATTACTGTTTTTGTCAGCACACCCTCTCTTTTCTCGAGCAAATGAATGAGGCGAAACTGCCTCCGCAACCCGCCTTCTTAGGAATGAAGCTTCCCGATATAGTGTCGATTTGGTGATATTGTTTTGTTTGTTAATATCGATTTGTAATATATTATGTTGAATTATCGTATATCAATTTATAAGATGTTATATGTTTTCTAGTGTCGGTTTGTGATATATTTTTTTGTTTGTTAATATCGATTTGTAAGCTATTATGTTGAATTATCGTATATCGATTTGTAAGATATTATGTATTTTTGAGTGTCAATTTAGTGATATTATTTTGTTTGTTAATATCGATTTATAAGATATTATGCTGAATTGTTGTAAATTGATTTATAAGATATTATATATTTTTTGGTGTCGATTTGCGAGAAATTATAACTTCATAATCATAAAAATACATGGTTACACGAAACTCATCGAGACGATAAATCATATATTATGTGTTTTCTCGAAACAAGCAGGTTTGTGAGATATTATTTTGTTCGTTAATATCAATTTGTAATATATTATATTGAATTATCGTAAATCAATTTATAAGTTATCAAGACAAAGAGAAGTGAAAATTCTTATCAGCTTTCTTAGAAATGGGAACTTTTGGGTCATTAATTGATGAAATAGGAAAATGTTCATCAGTGGGTTCAATCTTTGGCTTCTTAATGTCAGTCTGATTACTGTTTTTGTCAGCACACCCTCTCTTTTTTTGAGCAAATGAATAAGGAGAAACCGCCTCCGCAATCTGCCTTTTTGAGAATGAAGCTTCTCGATATAGTATTGATTTGGTGATATTGTTTTGTTTTTTAATATCGATTTATAATATATTATGCTGAATTGTCGTATATCAATTTATAAGATGTTATGTGTTTTCTAGTGTCGGTTTGTGATATATTGTTTTGTTTGTTAATATCGATTTGTAAGCTATTATGTTGAATTGTCGTATATCCATTTGTAATATATTATACTCAATTATTGTATATCGATTTGTAAGATATTATGTGTTTTCTAGGAACGAGTTTTATGATATTTGTAGTATGATTTCTATTATAGAATTACAACAAAGATTTATAACATTATAACAAAGAATTATAGATTTACAACAAAGAATTATAGAATTACAAGAAAGAATTATCGATTTATAACAAAGAATTATAGAATTACAACAAAGAATTACATAATGCTAAACATTACAGTGATTTACACTAATGAAAGTTAAATGCTACAACTATTTTGTAGCTAAAGAATCCACACGTGATTCCTGTGTTGCGTTGCTCACTTTTGAATTGAACTGAGCTTGTCATTAAACAAAACAATATCAGGCACTACATTAAGTTTAACAAGAAATGCAAACATCCTCCCAAAATTGTTAAATACCAAAAGACTTGTCAAACTCATGTCATCATTCTACTCAAATAGGTCAGAGGGATTGAAGGTTTCAACGTTGTAATGCACGTCTGTAGGGTATTGCTGCATGTTGAAAATTACACAAGTTAGATATTGTTAAGTTGCACGTAATATAATTTACATGGGAAGCAGTATACTGTATTACATACTTGTTCATGCAAAGGGCTTGGTTGCTTAAGGGTTGGTTGTTTCTTACACATTTTCTTGCAAACCAATTCCAGTGCACCCTTTGTCCTCTAACGACTGCGATTAGAGGCAAGTTTCCTTTAGATACCCTTCGCTAGGTGAATATTTTCATCATGATCTACAAGGTTTACTCCTGACTTGTCGAAGATGATGTTGACGCTTCAACGCAATTTATCATAAGGGTTAGAGGAAATATGAATTCTACCTACGTTGTTCGATCTTGTTTTCTTATATTGGTCTTCATGAGCTGCAACATACTCATGGTGAATTAACTGTACTTTTTCAAGTAATTTCCTTGACACTTTTCTCATACATACATAAACTTCTTCGCTTTTAGATGCCAAATCTGCAACATGCATAAGTGACCTACATAGTTGTTGGTAACGAAAGACTATGTGACACTTCTCATTAACACCAGATGGACTGACATTATTTCAATCCAACAGTTCAATCTTTGCTTGTCTCGTCCATCTTCATATTATATATGACTCAGGCATTTCTTGTATCTTCTTTTGATTAAGTGTCTTTAATGCATGACGACATAAAATACCTTTGAATTCAAACATTTTGCACATACATTCAACTGTTCTGTTGTCAATATTGTACGTAACATGTGCTTCTTTCCTTTTTGGTTGCTCTTCGCCCTCCCATACAACATGGTATTTGTGCATATTCCCATATTGCATACGTCCTTCTATGTTGCAATTCATGACCTGTATAACCACTTTCTTAGTCCATTCAAATACAATTAGTGTATACAGATATACAAGTCGCATCAATATTTTCATGCCCAAAGTTACAGGGCGAGTGTTGAAGCATTTCACATCTTATTCAAGTTCATTTTGTCTAAGACCGTCTATAAATAATTTATATTGTTTCATGAAGTGAAACATTGTTAAACATGAATACAAGGTTTTTTTTCAGTATGACATGCATAGATTCAGCTCTTTGTGTTTTTATCATATCTGCACAAAAGTATTATCTTTCATATGCTAATGCTCACTTCTCTCTGTCTGCATATAAAATTTGTAACCACACACAATCTTCAAGGTCGTACATCTGAAGCATTTGCTCCCAATCAGACAGAAAAGTGACCTCATTCATGCTCTCAAGTACACACTTTCTAAACATTTTATCAAACCATGTCTTCTGATTAAAAATGTGTCCTATGTTCTTTGTTGCATTTTGAAAGATATACCACAAATATAGGCAATGATGTGCATATAGCCATACATGAGACACTGCAGCCACAATTGCATGATCACCATCTATAAGTATATCTCCAGGGTGCTTCCCATTCATTATCTGTGTAAATACTCTGAACAACCACTCAAAGGTTTTCTTGGTCTGGTTATATAAAAAAGTGTCACCTAATATGCAACTCTGTGAGTGATGGTTCACTGCAACAAACTATGCAAATGGTCATTGTTCTCTATTAATCTTCACTGTCGTATAAAAAATAAGCACATCATTGAAGCATTTACAATCTACTCTTGACTTTGAATCTGCCCAAAACATATTCACAGTATACCCATCTTCATCCAGTTGCATTGCACTAAAGAAACCAGGACCATTGCTTGAATTCTTCTGTAGGTAATCAACCAAAGAACATATTCCTCCATCCTTCATGTTGTCAAACCTCTTCCTTCTCAAATGATTTCTTAGATCTATAGGTGTGAATGATACATTCTCGTGACCACCATCTATGCGCGCGCACAAATTGTATGTCTTCTTTGGTGCAATGTCGGGGCTATCAACTATTTCAGCAATTGCAGCATGCACTTTGGTTGCTTTATGATGTGACCTTAACATAAGAGTCATAAATGAAGGGGCTAATTCATGTTTATGATCATTGATTAAAGTATGAACTACATATTTCTCATTCGGAAGTCTTCTTAATACCATTCTCGTTAGACAGCCACATCTTGAATCTGGCTTGCTCCTTGTTGGATTTCTACTTGACTTCTTCCAACCTTGCTTAGAACAAACATACAATGCACTTGACAAAGATGCAGGCACCTCAAGTCTACATGATAGTACACTTGACTCGGTTCCCGTAGAGGGAATGTAATTTAATAATGAGAAAGTTGCATACAAATTTTATAATGATTATGCTTTAAAACTTGGCTTCAATGTTAGAAGGTATTCTTGGGCAAAAAATGCACAGGGTGTCGTTGTGAGAAAAACTCATTATCGAATTGTATTTCGTCTGATGGAATATCATTATCGAATTACATTTCGTCTGCTGGAATATTCAAGTCTAGAGTGAATCCATGACTTCACCCTTCTTATCATGTGCATCATTAGTGCACATATTCACTTCTTCAAGTGCATCGATAGTACGGATGTTCGTTGCTTCATGACTTTCCAGTGATTGAGACACATCATCTTCACTGCAATTAGTTGATATACTCAACACTGTCATGAGCAAAATATCAAATTGTGTTAGCCAGCACATACGTTTACAACAATTCAACATAATATATTACAAATAGATATTAGCAAATAAAACAATATCTCACAAATTGACACTGGAAAACAAATAATATCTTACAAATTGATATATGAAAATTCAACATAATATATTATAAATCAAGATTAACAACCAAAACAATATCTCATAAATCGATACTAGAAAATACATAATATCTTACAAATTGATATACACCAATTCAACAAAATATATTACAAATCGATATTAATAAACAAAATAATATCTCACAAATCGACACTAGAAAACACATAATATCTTGCAAATCGATATATGATAATTTAGCATATTATATTATAAATTAATATTAGCAAACAAAACAATATCTCATAAATCGACACTAGAATGATTTGAATGTATTGAAATGTATTGCAATGACTTGAATGATTTGAATGTATTGCAATGTTTGAATGTCTTGTATGAAATTATTTTTGATTTGATTATGTATCCATGATGATATAGAGTTGTGTAACTGATCAAATTGTATTGCAAGTTAAGGATAAGTTATCTATGATTAGCAAGTGATGTCATATCTTATGTTTTCATGTATTGCAATATTTGATGTGAATGATTTGAATGTATTGAAATGTATTACAATGATTTGAAGGTATTTCAATGTTTGAATATATTGCATGACATTTTTTATTTGTTAGAATATGGTTCATGGAGGTTACAGTGGTCAAGCACCTAGTGGTAGCCAGTCTCGGCCTTCATCTTCACGAGCTGATTCGATAGGTATATCATTTAACTAATTATATACGTGATTAGTTTAAATGTGTATTGTGTGAATTTTGTAACTCATTTTTCTATAGATGATGCTTTGCCTGCACATGACCCACCTACACCAATTGTTCATACAAGTCACAAGACAATGTTGGATGCAGGGTCTTCTCAGTTTGACACACGATGACTCATTCAAATAGTGTATATCTAAAATCGATCGTAAGTATTTCATTTTCACTTATCCTATACTTATCTTATAAATATTGTATATTGATAGTTAATATATACCAATTCATGTACAGCGCGAGATTCGAACCACAAGAGGTAATACAAGAGATTAGGCATTCACTAGTTCAACATCTACCAAGATCGATCACTCAATAGAAAGAGTACCCAAAGGAGGTGTTGGATAGATTATGGTCTTCATTCATGGTATACAATCGTTTCTCATAGTTAATATGTTTCATATTTAATTTTTTGTTATAGTCATGTTTACTAACTTTCTGAAATTATTTGTAGGCTTTGAATCGCTTTGCGACTATGATGGAGGAGCATGACGCGAGAAATGTATGACAAAAGGTGGTTGCTAGTCGATTTGCAGACATGCTGCACAATATGAAGACTGCAGTAAGAAAAGCATCTGGTGGGATAGATGATCCACTGCAGTGGAAGGGTCATGACCCTCCTACTATCAGGTCAGATGTTTTGGATGCAATGTGTGACAAGTGGACAGGGCATGAATTTCAAAACCGTTCAGCAAAAGCTGCACAAAACCGAGCAAAGATGCCCGATGCCCATCTACACATAGGTGGATGTAGGACTTTTGGGAGCCACCTGAAGAAAATGGTAACTCATTAATATATATTGTCAATTTTATAAGTATTGTTGCATACCTGTTAAATAAAATTTTTATCATTTAACTTCGCAGAAAGCAGAAAAAGGAGGTATTGTGTCATACAAGGATGTGTTTGTTGAAACAAATAAACGTAAGACCACGGGAGAGTTCGTATCAGAGAAGGCGAGAACAACAATATGTATTTATTGTATTACTAAATATTGTAATATACAAGTTATCATAAATATTGTAATTTTTAATTATTAATTCATATTCTAATCATTACTTTGTTGGAATCATACGAGCAACAGATGGTAGAGCGATATGGTGATGACTCCACTTAGCATCTTCCTTTTGATCCTACAGCATGTGTGACTGCAACAGGTGAACCCAAAAAGGGTCATGTGTTCTAGTTTGAGAGTAATATGAACACCTCACCAATCGTTGCCTCCTCCAGTCACGACTCTTAGACTTCTCCCGTCAGCATCAACTCCAAGCATTTGACTGACCTGCCTAATTCTTGGGATGGTGTCCGCCAGCTTGTTAAGGACACAATGCATGACTATTTATATGAAGCAATTTCCGATGTTGTCTATAATAAATTGTGTAGCTTTTTTCAGGACAGGAGAACTTTGTCTGCAGGTGCCTCTTAGGTATGAAAGTTTCATGTGATTTGTTTTATGTTGTTAGATTTCAAGCTAGTATATGCATGATTAGAACACATTTGCATGATTGAATCATTATGAATTTTTATGTCAGCTTTAGAACACATTTGAATTCTGTTAATATCCTTCACTTTATTGCTAGCTAGATTATGTGTAATTCACTCATGTTACTTTGATTGCCTTAACTTAGATGCATTGCATATAATTTATTTCATTATATTTTGTTTATCAATACTAACATTTATTTTCTCTTGTAGGATGCTGGAGACAATCAACATAGAGGAGCTAAAGAGGCAAATCGAGACAATGAAGAAGATGACGCACAAAATCTTGGCGATGATTAGATTCATGTGTTGAATTTGTTGTACCTTCTTGTTGTTTCAAAAGAAAATCTTTATAAATGTTCACTTGTAAATAATTAGAACTTGGTGAGGATTATAGTAGATCGATAAATTATTTTAGTTATTTTTTATATGTATTTTTATGTGTACTTTGTTTTTTATACACAGAAAATATAAATTGTACAGGAAATATAAATTGTATCACGAGAATTTGTTCTCGATATTTACGTTTTAAACATTTTTTTTTAAATTTTGTTTATTGTTTGAGATGGATTAGCGATGGATATTATCTATCACTATTTAGTATTAGCGTCTAATTTAGTGACAGATTAAGGACAAATATTTATCCGTCGTAAAAGTGAATCAGCCAATATTTTTGTGATGAATTTTAATCCATCGATAATTTTGTTGCTACAATAGCGACAGATTAAAATCCGTCGCCAAATCAAATCTTCGCATATTAACGACGTCCTTGCGACAAATCATGACATTCACTAATTCATCGCAAATTAGTGATGAAACTTGTGACAGATAGTTTCCATCACTAATTAGCGACTAAAATTTTACGATGGAAGCTATCCGTCGCTAAACTGTTTAGGGACGGATTGAGGTTGTCGCTAATCCACATATTTTTGTAGTGTTAGTTGATGTTTGATGATGTCTTGTCCAGTTCATAGAGACATAAATGCTTCATATGTGATTTTATAGCTGTACTTTATGCAATTTATCACTGTTTCGTGTGACATGATTTTTTTTTTTAAATTTAATTTCTCTTGATTTTTGTGGTTTTTTTAGATTTTTTTATTAAAAATTTATGGTATATTTATGATACGATACTATATGGTGTTAGTTTGGGTCCGACCAATACAAGTAATGATACAATACTTACAACCTTGCTACCACCCCTCTCTTACCATCATTGCTCTTTTTGAAGTGTGTACTTTTAATGAAAAGTATGATTGTGAAGTCGTTCAAGTAGAGGGATGTCAATTTGGGGTTTGTATGTGGATTTGATTTTAGTTGGGATACATAATTTAGTGTTTTGATTTGATTTGGAGTTCTTTTTTTTAGAGTTTTGATTTGGGTTCCTAATTTAGGTTTTTCTTTGATTTGAGGTTCATAATTTGGGGTTTCGCTTTGATTTAGAGTTTTAATTTTGGGTTTTGATTTAGTTGATTTAGGGTTGTAATTTAGGGTTTTGATATGGAGTCATTTTACTAAAGACAGCTGAATACATAATCACTCTGAAGATGTCCTTGCTTTATGTTTTCTTTAAATTACTTTATTATATAGGCATTTAGATTATCTCCTTGCTCTTTGCCAATTTACTAGATTGCTTGGTGTTTTGTTCTCAGATGCTTGCTACTTGAGCATGTCAAAAAATGCATTTCACTTGTTCTTCATTTCCTGCTTATTATACCCTTTCAACATTTCATATATCTTCAATCATCGGGATATGATCTTTCCGCATGCTTCTTAACTACCATGCACTCCACTGCAGTTTTATGCTTTCTTGTTATGTGCACCAATGCTTTTTTTTGTCACGGCCATATGCTTAATATGTTGGGACCGTCTGGGGGTTTTCCGGCAAGGCCTCATTCGGCGTCCCGCAGCGTGGCGATGGCCCTGCATAAAAAGAAAAACAACAACAGAGCGTACCTGATGCCGCCATTGATGTAGCTACTGTGGTCGTCAGAGTTTTTCTGCTCAGCCGGACTGCAGCTCTTCACGAACCCAAGCTATCAGATGCAGTCGGTGAGTAGACCTTCGATTTTCTTCACCCAGGGTCGCTCATGATACCCTGTTCTTATATGCATAAGGTAGGAACGGTTACGCACCGTTCCCCTTTATCTTATGCTGATTTATCGGCAGGATCATCCCTCAACGGGGATGTATCTACATTGTGGATAACCATCACGTTAATCATGGTGGTTAATCCAACATTCTCCCACTTGATCCGACGATAAATCTTTTTAACCAGAAAACCTTATGGAAATAACTTGATGAATAGATTGGCCTTTATAATCTATTCTAAAGGTCCTTAGTTGAATCTCTAATCCTTAGGAGATTGACAACAACCATAATGAGAATCAAAAACTAAAAGTGATCACTTTATTTATGTGCATATGTCAAAAAGAGTTTAACAATCCCATCCTCATTACATGTTCGGAATATAATCTCGGTGCTAGCCCTTTAGTAAGAGGATCAGCGATCATCTCTTTGGTACCAATATTAACAATATGCACTAAATGATTCTCCGTCCTTTCTTTAACAATAAAATACTTTAATTTCATATGCTTGCATGACATAGTACTTTTGTTGTTGTTCGAAAAAGGACACCGCAGCTTCATTATCACAATAGACCTTTAGTGGCTTCCCAATGGAATCGACCACCTTTAACTGTGATATGAAGTTCTTTAACCATATAGACTGCGAAGTAGTCTCGTACAATGCAATGAATTCTGCCTCCATGGTGTGTGCAGCAGTGGTCGTCTGCTTTCCACTCCTCCAAGAGATCGCTCCCCCAGCAAGTAAGAAGACGTACCCAGTAGTAGACTTTCTACTATCAAGGCATCCTCCTAAATCCGCATCTGAGTAGCCAATGACCTCGAGGTGATCAACTTTATGATACGTTAACATATAGTCTTTTGTCCCTTGCAAGTACTGCAAGACTTTCTTAGCAGCCTCCCAATGGGGTAAACCTGGATTAGACTGAAATCTGCCAAGTACCCCTACTGCAAAAGAAATATCTGGTCGAGAACATGTCTGCGCGTATTGCAAGCTGCCAACAACTGATGTATATGGATAAGCACTCATCTGTGCTTTGTCAATATCGTTCTGTGGACAATCCCTTAAGCTCAGTTTGTCACCTTTTGATATGGGTGTAGAAGTAGAAGAACAATTCTCCATCCCATATCGTTTTAACACCTTTTCTATATAGGATCTTTAAGAGAGGCCTAGAAACCCTTTTGCTCGGTCTCGACGAATCTCAATGCCAAGAACATAAGCAGCCTCACCCATATCTTTCATATCAAAATGTGATGTAAGAAACTGTTTTGTCTCTGAAAGCAACTTTATATCATTGGTTGTAAGTAAGATGTCATCTACATACAACATCAATATAATGAACTTACTCCCACTTTCCTTAAGGTATATACATTGATCAATAATGTTTTCTGTAAACTCGAAAGTCACAATGACTTGGGAAAATTTAATATACCACTGTCGGGAGGCCTGTTTAAGTCCATATATTGATTTGTTAAGCTTACAAACCAAACGATCATTTTCAGAGAAACCAAGAGGTTGTTCAATGTATACCTCTTCATTCAGATCCCCGTTGAGGAACGCTGTTTTCACATTCATCTGATGTAGCTCTAAGTCATAATGAGCTATGAGGGCCAGAATAATCCTCATTGACTCCTTAGTTGAGACAGGAGAGAATGTCTCATTATAGTCAATGCCCTCCATCTGGGTGAATCCTTTAGCAACCAATCTCGCTTTATGTCTCTATATGTTAACTTTGAAGTCCTTCTTGGTCTTAAAGACCCATTTACACCCTACGGGCTTTACTCCTTTAGGTAATGTGACAAGATCTCACACTTGATTTTCAGCCATAGAGTCTAACTCTTCTTTCATGGCTTCAATCCAGTGCGAAGATTGTTTGCTTTCAACAACTTCCATAAAATTCAACGGGTCATCATCCATATCTATGAAATCACCAGGCTCCTGAAGGTACACCACATAATCAGGATATATGGCAGATCTCCTAATCCTTGTGGATCTCCAAACAGGTCGTTTCTCAGGCTCAGATGGAACCTGATCATCCTGTTTGTGCTCTTCCGCATTGTCCACAATAGGTTCACTTTGGATTTGTGCATTAACAATTGAATGATCAACCACACCATCATTAGGAATAACAATGTGGTATCTTTCGATGTTTTTCTTAACAGGTGATGAAACTGAATTCTGTATTTCCTCAAAACTAATACTTTGAAGTGCACTTAATCCTACTGAACCATCTTCTAGGAATTTAGCCTTATCCGTTTCAACAATCTGTGGTGAGTGAGATGGGCAATAAAACTTGTACCCTTTTGATCTTTCTGGATAACCAATGAAATATCCACTGGTTGTTCTTGAATCAAAGGCTTTAATGTGGGGGTTATACAGTTTAGCCTCTACAGGACATCCCCATATGTGCATATAAGACAATGATGGTTTCCTACCTGTCCACAACTCATAAGGAGTTTTAGGCACAAATTTTGTAAGAACCTTATTCAAAATATGCACAACAGTCCTTAAGGCTTCGCCCCACAACTTTATGGGAAGTATTGAATAATTCAACATAGCCCTGACCATTTCTTTAAGCGTACGATTTCTCCTTTCAGCTACACCATTCTGATAGGCACTACCAGGCATGGTATATTGAGGCACAATGCCTTCCTCTTTAAGAAATCGCGCTAATGGTCCTTCTCTTTGCCCCATCTTAGTAAACCTACCATAATATTCGCCACCTCTATCAGATCTGACTATCTTAATAACCTTATCGGTTTGTTTCTCTACTTCTTTCTTAAATTCCTTAAACATCTGAAAAACAACAGATTTTTCGAAAATCAAGTAGAGATACATATACCGAGAATAGTCATCAATAAAGGTGACGAAATATTTTTCGCCTGTGTAGTAGGGAGAAAATGGTCCGCATACATCCGTATGGACTATTTCTAATATCTCACTACTGTGTTTGGCACCCTCTTTATATGTGTTTGTATGCTTAGCATTTATGCAATCAATACATGGGTCATTGTCAGTAAAATCTAGAGATTGCAAGATCCCTTCATTTACCAGTCTCTTTATTCTCTTTTTAGAGATATGACCCAACCTTCAATGCCAAAGCATGTAAGATTTATCATCTGTCATGCTACGTTTACTTCCAACCAATGCGTATTCAGAAGTCGAAGACTCCTGAGCTTGGATCTTCACATTCAATCTATATAAACCATCATAAATTGATGCAAAACCAATTTCAATTGAATTTCTGAATATGAACAATTTGGAATTTTCAAACTTAAAACAATATCCAAATTTATCCAACTTTGAAATTGAAATTAAGTTTCTACTATACGATGGAATATAAAAGACATCATGAAAATCTAAAACTACGCTCGTATCCAGAGTAATCCTGCAGGTTCCAACACCCTTCACATGTGAACACATCTTGTTTCCCGAATAGATGCTTTTCTCATGCATTGTTGGTTCCCTTCTGCTCAGGAACAACTGTAGACAGTTGAAAATATGAACAGTAGCACCAGAATCAATCCATCAGCTATTTTCAGGAATTTGTAATAAATTACATTCATGAGAAACAAATGACAAATTACCTCTCTTTTCTAACCACTTCTTATACTTTATGCAATCTGTCTTTATGTGTCCCTTCTTCTTGCAAAAGAAGCACTTTATGGGAGCAGAGTTAGATTGCTTGTCTTGGGATGACTTATCCCCAGTTGGCTTCTTCCTAGTATTTCTCTTAAATGCATTCTTCCTTGGTCCTACCTTGGACGTATGAGAAACCATATGTGCACTCTGCACCTTCTCACCTTTCATCCTCTCTTCTTCTTCAACACACTTGGACATAAGTTCATTAAATGTTCATTCATCATTATGTGTGTTGTACGAGATTTTGAAAGGTCCGTATTCCAAGGGTAAGGATGTTAGGACTAAATGCACTAGGAAAGAATCAGAGATGGTGAGCTTCATGTCATTCAGCTGAGACGCTATGTTTCTCATCTCCAAAATGTGCTGACGAATGTTCCCCCCTCCAGTATATTTCATAGATATCAGTTTTGACATCAGGGTACTGGCTCTGGCCTTGTTTGAACTCACAAACTGTGCCTCAATGGCATTCATGAATTCCCTCACTGTTCTGCATTGTGGGATAGCACTTCGAATGTTCTTAGCTACTTTAGATTGCAAAAGCAATAAGCTAAGCCTATTCGAGCGCTCCCACTTCTCAAAAGCAATCTTTTGATCAGCAGTACTCTGATCAGTGAGGGCAGCTAGATCCATATACCCTAATGCAAATAAAATAGTTTCTTTCCAATCACTAAAATTAGATCCATCTAGAAAATGTATAGAGCTAGAGCCATCTAAAATCACAGAACTAGAAACTGCATGACAAAAGACATGTATCAGGAAGCATTCATACGAGACTAAAACTTTAGTGGAAAAAGCAAAATAATAAAGGTCATTGGTATGCTTCTTTCCAGGCGAGTGAAGGGGGTCATCGGAGTCCTACTTTGGTAAGAGCTCCGACACGCGAAACCACTTCGCCTACCGACCATATTCGGTAAAACTAAGGCTCTTGTGAAGATAGACCATCAACACAAGGTACCTTTGGATACTCATGTGTGATGTATCTCGACACATTTACCTTATTCTACCCTACTTAAATTTCAAACACGATAAAACTACCTTTGGGTCATTTATCATTTCATGAATATAAGTACAATATTAATATTGACTAAAAGCATATGATAGTACAACATTTTGACAACATGCGTGTATTCAGTCACTTTGGTGACATGAATACACTAAGTTATCTGACTATCCTTAATGCCAATATTATATATAAAATAATATCTTAAAATAGTCCGTAAACCGAATAGACTAGACATATGACTCTCGAAATGATTCTAAAACTGAATGAACCTGTCATATGTTTCACGAACCGGTCTTAAAGCACTCTGAACCGGTCTGAAACAACCCCGAACCGGTCATCCAAGGGTCTGAACCGGTTCTGAACCTTATGAATAGGGTAAAAAATGAACAAAAGTTCATTAAAACCCTATAACCGTATGCCAAAACCCCTGTATTTTCTTATATTTAAGAAAACAAGGTCTTAGCATCTCGAAACCGGTGAGAAACTGGAAGGAACCGGCCAAAAACGGCTCCGAACCGGTCCCGGAAAGGGGCTGAGTCAGTCCCTGATCCGGTTCAGGCCAAATAGTGCCTGGACCCTCCTGGATCCGGGTCAGACCTGACTACAAACTGGATCCGGGTCAGACTCGGGGTTATCCGGATCCGGGTCAGACCCGATACAGGCTGGATCCGGGTCAGACCCGGTGCAGGCTGGATCCGGGTCGGACCCGGTACAAGCTGGATCCGGGTCAGACCCGGAGTTATCTGGATTCGGGTCTGACCCGGTTTAAGACCTGGATCCGGGCCAGACCCGATACAAACCGGATCCGGGTCTAATCCGGCTCAGATTGGATCCGGGCCGAACCCGGTAATAACCGGACCCGGTAACCGCTGGATCCGGGTCTGACCCAGGGTTTACCTTATCCGGGTCGGACCCGAGCGCCCCACCCGAATCCTGGATCCGATCCGAATCAACTTTATGGATCGGATTCGGGTGAGCGGGTCCAGTTCAGAAAATGAACCCGACCCAAAACAAAAAAATTTTGAAAAAAAAGGGCAGAAAACCCGATCTTTTTAGAAAAGAGTGGTTTTCCCTTTCTTTTTATTGCCGGCGACCAATGTCGCCGGTCGGCGACCAACGTCGCCTGCCGGCGTTGCCCCCTGCCGACGACCAACACCGCCGCTCCAGATGGTGTTTCTCCTCCGGTGAAAACAGCCATCCATCCGCCGGCCAAAACAGATGCCGCAGAAGCCTTTTCAGAAATCTGACGACTCAATAGTCGTCGGCGATAGTCCCAGCAGCGCTTTAATGGCGGATGAAGGAGTGAAACGCCGACGGTGTCCTCGCCGACAGAAAACCCCCAAAACAGAGGTAACAATTTTTTTTTTTTAATCAGTAACGACGACAGTCGCCGGTGCCAGCGATAGGCGCCGGTGACCAGCAGCAGCGTCACCCCACGGTGACCTGCTTTGCTGGTCGACCCAGAGCACACCCTGCAGTGGAAGCGGGGTGTGGGCCCATAACCCAATGTTGGGACCGTCTGGGGGTTTTCCGGCAAAGCCTCATTCGGCGTCCCGCAGCGTGGCGATGGCTCTGCATAAAAAGAAAAAAAAACAGCAGAGCGTACCTGATGCCGCAATTGATGTAGCTACTGTGGTCGCCGGAGTTGGTCGCCAGAGTTTTTTTGCTCAGCCGGACTACAGCCCTTCACAAGCCCAGGCTACCAGATGCAGTCGGTGAGTAGACCTTCGATTTCCTTCACCCAGGGTCGCTCATGATATCCTGTTCTTATATGCATAAGGTGGGAACGGTTACGCACCGTTCCCCTTTATCTTATGCTGATTTATCGGCAGGATCATCCCTCAACGGAGATGTATCCACATTGTGGATAACCACCGCGTTAATCGTGGTGGTTAATCCAACATAATATGAATGTATATTTTCTGTTTCTACAATTCTATTATATGCTACTGTGCTATAGTACATGTTATGGCATGGAAAAATGTCAAATACTATTTTAAGTTATTATAAAAATATACAATTTTCAGTTTCCTAAATTGTTCAGAGAGTGGTTGAAAGAACACTTGTTGAACACAGGTTGCCATTGCTGTCAATTATCCTTAGCTGCTATCTGCTACTTATCCATGAATTCAAAATGAGATGTTGGATATATTGACTTACTCTGTAAATTTCTACATTCTAATCAAATGCTAGAACTATAATTGGCTAGAGAGATCATGTAGGGACTTGATTTTTTTATCTTGTATTGATATTTCATCATTATGCTTAAATTTTCTTCTTGTTGTTGGTTCAAAATTTTTATTGATAAATACACTTTAAATTTTGTATTGAGATGTACGCTGCTAGTTTTATAGTTTGGAGCATCATAAATGAAAATTAATTTTTTCACATTAGGAGACTAGTTATTCTGATTGTGCAGCTCAGTTTAAAGTTTAAACTACCAAATATCATTGGTTTTTGGGTTTTGCTCTTCTCATTATATGCATTCATGTCATTGAACAGGTTATGCTGCATTGACTGTTGTTCTACCGCTGAAGTGTGTTTTAAAATGTCACCTAAGACACGGAAGGCAGTAGGAGCTGCACTCACATATGCTATTCCATAAGATGTGTCAGCAGTTGAACGTGCAGTAAGCCCTCTCAAACAAGCAGTTTTTTTCCTTTTTTTTTTGAAAGGCAAGCTGGGGTTAGGCAGAGCCCTACCAGTTATACAACTATATCATTGGGTTTTGAACCTGCAACATTCCAACACAAGGTGACGTGCACTGGCTGCTCCTACCAGACAAGTGGAGGCCCCGTTGGTAGGCAGTTTTTGTCTTGGTTGATACCCAAAGCAGTAAAAAATCAAAGATTGGATATTTGATGAATTCAAGAGCTTATGTTGATGATGTCCAAAGCAGTTTCTTTATGTTGCATTGTCAAACAACTGAAATGTTCATGTTCTTATGTAGTGTAGGTAGCAAAATGTACATGACTTTTGTATTTTCCTTTTCTTATTGGGATCAAACTTACTAGATATCTATTATTTGAAATTAGTTTCAATATGAATGATTGTATTATTTGAGTCATACTCATTTCTGGCTTGTACCATATACCTCAAAAGGAATAAATGGCAAATTGAGTTCATATATGAATGAATCTATTATTTGACTCTGATGGACATTGTTGGCTTGTACCAAAGGATCTGCTTACCTGCATAGAGCCATGTATGTACATATACACCTGCATTATATAATTACCTTGTGATTTGTGAAGTTGAAGATTCATTGGAAGGATTAATGGGCCCGATGTGGGTGAAAAATTGGTCACATTAGACCTAGTTCTAACCCAAACCCATCCGTACGTAATATGTATCCAGTTCTAACCTGGATTGGGTCAGATCTAGTTTTTTATTTTATTTTAAATATTGGTTCTAGTTTTAAACCTAAATCTGACTCAGGTCTCACAATGAAGTTGTGAATCCACTTAAAATTTAAGAGCCAGTCATAAAGGATTTGCTAAAAGAGAGTTACACTATTGATTTTCACGTAAAAATTGGACCAGATTAAAAATGAGTTTAAACTAACTATGATGCCTATTTTTGGGTTGGCTTCAATTTTCAACCTGGACCAGAACCAAAATATATTTATCCCTAGTCTGACCCAACTTTAGAAATATGCCATTCAAAACCCAAAATATGGTAAGATCTATTTCGTATCTGGGTCAGAACTCTGATCCGTTTTGACCATCGTAAGTTGGTAACATCTAAGGGTGGGTGGATGTAAGCTCATTCAACGTAAGAGGGTAGTTTGGGTTTTTTGTAATTAGAAGGGTAATCACGTACTTCTGATGATTAAGGGTAAAATAGGAAATCTGAACACTTTAAACCATTTCCCAACGCTGTCTTTAGCGGAAGCTAACCTGAGGTCCTTTATTTGTCCATTGTCAGAAAAAATAGGTCCATATCAAGAATTTCAAAAATGATGATGCATGACATGTAATTTCAGGTAAAAGTTGGGTTGTTTATATCAAGAAATTACCCAAGCCCACGGACAAAAGTGTGTTATTGATGACATAGGAGGAAGCAGATCAGGAACATGAACTTTCTACTCATGCCAAAATCGTGATCGTTCATTATTCGTTTTGGATGAATGCCACATGGCCCCTAACCCTTCCGTTAAGTTTCAGCTATTCCGTCAAATTTGAATGAAAACATAAAAATAATAAAAAATTAAGCATACGAACTACGAAAAGGTGCTGCCTTTCGGGGTCTCTCTCTCTCACCCGCCATTAACGAAGAAACCTCATCTCATCTCTCGTTCTCATTTCTTCTCTCTCCTCTCTCTCTCTGTCGTTCTTGTCTCTCCTTCTCATCTCATCTCTCTCGCTCTCCATTAACGATAGGAACCTACCTTTCTCTCTCTCTCTCTCTCTCTCTGCGATGCCATTTTGGGGTTGCAGAGGGCGTCTCTCTGTAATGGGTTGTTTTCTTTCATGGCTTTGTAGCTCTTAATTTCTTATCATCACATCTTTCATTATTTAATTTATTTTTTTGATGTCTTTTTTTGTGGACAAAAAAAAATCATTTTTCTTTTTTCTGTAGAGATGTTTAAAATAGCATATTCTCAGAGAGAGATTATGAGCAAGGATTCAGAAACCCTAAAGTCAGGATTGATTCCTTTTTTTTTATTGGGCAAAAAGGTCAACTTTGTTCCCTCTATTGGGGTTCCCATGTTCTGGAGGAATTTCTATTGAGGCCCATACGAGGCGAGTGCCAACATTTTTCTTTGGTTTCTATTTGATTTCTCGTGTACCCAATCAAAAATTTTTCTCTTCTTTTTCTGAGGTCTATCTGCGAGTTCTTAGTGTTTCCTTTTTCTCCTTTGTTTTTGCTTTACTTTCCTAAAAAATTTCGCATATTATTCATTTTCCCCTGAGTTTGGATTTTTATTGGTTTCCATTAAGGAACATGTTTTTATATCAATAAAAAATATATATTTGAAAAGTATAAAAAATATAAAGAAAAATACAAAAAATTTAAAAAGTGATAACATAACATATTTAATTTGTTACTTGATAATGCAGGTGCAAGATAGGGTCTTCAATCTGAGCACTTAGAAGGACTTACCATCGTCATTAGCCTCTTATGCTTGTAAAATATTTAATGTTTAGTTTACATTTTTTATAAGATTGCCTGGAGCTTGTGTTAGATCATGAAATGGGAGAGAAACCAAGCCTTCTGCATTAACATATAATTATGTGAAGCTCATGGTTACATAAGGGTTTATGAGAACGTCTCCATAACTAGGTCTGGATCCACCTTTTTTTTTTAATGACAAAGAACCTTGCCAAAGTGAGGAAAACCCCAGGTGGGTCCCCATAACCACGTCCCTTAATAAGACTTTTTTTATGTGTTGTACTTTTGGACTTCAATTTCAGTGTATGAATGCGCATGGACTTTTTCCTGCATTTCTGCTAGTACTGGTTGGTGTGTTATAGTGTTTTCTTCACTATTGTTATCTTTCTTGTGTTCGGTTTATTAGATCATTAGTTATCTTAATTTATTTTATTCTTTTGAAAATTTGTAGTTTGCAGCTTGTCTAACAGATGTTAGTCATATTTGTCATTATTTTGGTTGTAGGTGGGAGTTGATACCTAAACATATGCACTTTTGGTTTTGAGTTTAAAGTGATGATGATGCTTGCTTATGCTGGAATCGGATGGGTGGCAGAAGCAATGGAAGTGATTCTTCCTTGTTTTGAAAGAAAATTAATGAACTTTGTACAATGTAATACCATATTCTAATGATCTATATTTTCTATTTTTCTTTTTAAATTTTGTGTGCTTAGATGACAACTTCTTCAGTATACCTGAAACCAGATATAATTTCATATATGGATGCAACTATTTTGCCCAATTATAATTTGGCTTGTTGTAGTTGTTTTGCACTTGATCATTGGTTTATTTTAGCATCTTTGCATTTGCTCTAAACTTTAGATGTCTGGTTTGTTGATTCTTTATGTTCAAGTATAGTCGCTCCTACAAGGGTTTCACTCTGTTGTTGTGGTTCTGCAAGGAGGTACTAAATGACATACATTGTATATTCGATTGTGCGGGTGGCAGACTACGTCCCTTAATGGGCCCACCTCTTTGTGAGGCAAAACCATGGATGAGGACACGACCAACCTCCTTTATGTGCCCTATCCAACAGTTCCTAACCAACAACCTACATATGTTGGACATTAAATAATTAACTAAGGTTGCAGCAATTCTTCTTGGAAAATGATACAATGAACAAATCACGCGCATGCCAAGGCCATGTTTAGAAGTGGAAAAAATTGAAAAAAAAAAACTAGTACAATAAGATAAATCAAATAGAATATTCTCTGGTACAATAAACAGATAGTGACATAGAATCTTCTCATGCTATTCCAAACAAGAGATAATTGTTAGATCTCTTATTACATCTGTGGATCAATGTTTTATTTCTCAATCAAAACTAAATTGCCAGTTTCATTGAACTAGAAATGGCCCAATGCTATCTCGCAGATTGCAATAAGAGTCCGAAGGGTGAAGATTTCATTTAGGCATTCTCAATGGAGCTTTTGTTGAAAGCAATTGCAGATTGCTCAAGCTGTGTTGTTCAACAACTCAACACCGTCCAAGGACAAATCCATAATCTAAGAGTAGAAGATCATTGCTTAAATTACCATAATTCAACTCCACTGAAGCACCTACTTGTATATGTTCTTTGGCAACCACCTGTATATGCACAGAGGAAAATGCATAAAATCTAAATGTAAGAAATTAGCTCAAGATTTGACCAAAAATCCTTCCATACTTGGATCCATTACAAGCTCTAGAACACAAATGCAACAATGCACCAAAGCAACTAGTTCTCAAGCTTGAATACAATACAAGGGTAGAGAAATGAAATGCTGTCAGCCATCCGCATACTCACCTCAAAAAAAAAAAAACTTGATATATACAAAACTTTCAGACACCCAATTACCAACAAAGTGGAGAAAAAAAAACAAAAAAAGACAAAAGAGGGAATGTGCATAATAATGGTAAACATGACAATAACTTTATATATACATTAATTACCGAGAAGCCATCGGCATACTCACCTCAAAAATTTCAGACACCCAATTCACATAAACCGTGAAAAATGAATAACGTGCAAGAAATTTTAGGAAAGTAAATCAGAAACAAAGGGGAAAAAGGAAGAACTAAGAACCCAAGTTCTATAATTATGGTTCACGCATAGACCTCAGAAAAGGAAGGGAAAAAAATTCTAATTGGGTACACGAGAAATCAAATAGAAACGAAAGAAAAACTTTGACACTCATCTCATATGCGCCTCAATAGAAATTCTTCCAAAACATTGGAACGTCAATAGAGGGAACAAAGTCGACCTTTTGTGCAATAGGAAAAAGGAATCAGGAATCGATCCCGACTTTAGGGTTTTCGATTCCTTGCTCAGAATCTCTCTCTAAAAATGATATTTTTATCATCTCTACAGAAAAAGAATAATGATTTTTTTTCTTTTTTATCTGCAAAAAAGACCAGAAAAATAAATTAAATAATGAAAGAGATGATGATAAAAAATTAAGCGCTAGAAAGTCATGACTAAAACAACCCATTCCAGAGAAAGAGACGCCCTCTGCAACCCCAAAATGGCATCGAAGAGAGAGGGAGGTTTCTGTTGTTAATGGCAGACGAGAGAGATGAGATGAGAACGAGAGACGAGATGAAAGAGGTTCCTTCGTTAATGGCAGGCGAGAGAGAAGAGAACGAGAGACAAGATAAGAGAGGGGACCCGATTTTTTATTATTTTTATGTTTTCATTCAAATTTGACGAAAAAACAGAAACTTAACTTTCAGACACCCAATTTTTTATATTTTCTTACAATTTTCCTTAGTTCTTGCTATTTTTAAATTCATTTTCTATTTTTTATATAATTTATAATTGGTTAAAAATTCTTAGTAAATTGGCCCTCATATTTACATTAATTTGGTATCATGCCTCGCGGTTAGAATAACGAGTGCAGAGAATGCCATGGAAACGGGCGTGGAGAGTGAAGAATCTGATGTCCAATATATTTGAAGAGGCAAAACAAAGATTGATCGTAATGAAGCATAACATAATGCTGATAATGAAGATACTCGCAAAATATGAGTTGCCTACTAACCAACAGACTGGTGAATCGGATTAGCAATCAACACATCCAATGGAAACTATAGTGAGCGGTGCGGTGCTCACCACCCCCTTACGCCTCCTCTTCTCGTCGCCATCACCTCCATCCAACGGTATGTCCTCCATCACCACCATTAGGGAACCCACGATCGGTGACCCCTACCCCACCATCACCTACCCTTCTTCCATCTCCACCCTTCAAACATCGGTTGTCTTATCACCGCCATCACTTCCGCATGCTGCCTCTTGCCTCCCTTCCTTTGCCAACCACCCGGCTGAAAAGAGGGGTTCCTCCAGCCAATGTCCAATCAACGAATCACCATCGACCAGCTTTGACTGGCAGCACCTGTCCTCGACACCGAACCTTGCCAGACCAGCACCCAATTGCCCCTCTCTCCTCATCTACCTACCGGCCCCTCTTGACAACATGATGCCGGAAGGGGCGGGCCGGCAGGTGACTGCTGCCTGAGAGGAGGGGCTCAGTTTTACCGCCCCTCCTCTCCATCCGTTTGTGCATAACACGGGCGTGAACTGACTAGCTCACCAGCGGCTTCCTGTCTTCCCATCCGGCGATCAACCACCAGACCGAAGGGGCCGGCAGCCGACCATCCCACCGATGGAGGATCCTTCCTTCTGTCGGCATGGTGTTACCACATGCCAGGATAGTTCCTCCACCCTATTTCCCAACATGGGTGCGAGGCCACCTGTTGCCCTAACAGACCAAATCGATTTTGTGAATCGATTCAGTTCTGCTGTAACATACGACATTGGTCTGACTTGGAATCAAACCGGTTCAGAAGGATTTTTGGTCGGTTCAAAGGAGTCCAGTGTCGATTCAGGGGTTTAACTGACTGGTTCCTGCATCCAAAACTTGTTCTCACTATTTTTTAACCTAAATCCAGCTTTTATGTACCCAAAATTCAGTCGAGTTTGGTCAAATTTTATTTTGGATCAAATCTAAAACTAACTAAACCAAATCCAATTTGTTTTTTTTTTGACCTTTTATTTGATTTAAACCCAACGTCTCAAACCCAACCCATATTCTTAGCATGTTTCTCTTTATTTAGATCGTCGGCAAAGCTGGTTCGGCCACAATCCACTCCTCTTCTGAATCAATGCTTTATAGATGTGCACCTGTTGAGGATTGCATCACTTTTGTGGTTCTAAAAAGTTGAGTGAGATTGAAAGAAGTGCAAACGGGATTCAAAATTGAGGAAAAGTCTTTTTCAACCCGAAGAGAATGATGCAAGAGATAATTTCATATGCACATGGTTCATTTTGGATTCTTTTAAGATTTTGAATCATTTTCTTTTGCTTAAATCTCTTGTAATAGATGTAAGATCTAAATACTTGATTCATATTCCAACTTTGTAGTTTTTTTAGGATTAATAAGTTTCTTAATCAATGCTTATCAAAATTGGTATGTTAGATCTACTTAGATTATGATTCTTTTCTTTAACAATATAGAAAGATATCTAGGATCCTTTGGAGACTAGAGTTGGATTCTTGAAATTGTTATTTCTATTTTATTTCAGTTATTTTCTATTTTTAGTTAATTTCTGCATTTTTGTACAATTCTTCCTTCGTTCTTGCTATTTTCAGATTTATTTCCTGTTTTTTTTTCTAAACAATTCATAGTTTGTTAGGAATAACTTATAAATGGGTCCTCCGATTTCTTTGAAAGTTTCTGGTATAGGGATCGAAATCCAGCAACTTTACCTCTGAATTATGATGCTGGGCCCATAAAGAAATATAACCTCTAACGATCTATCCAAAGCTCCGGTAAGCAGATCCCTACACAAATTGTACTTGTGACCTCCAGCCTCCATGGCATCCCAAGTTTCCATGGGTTCAAGATCAGTGTCCTACCTGACAGTTTTCAAGTGCCATTATACATTACATGGTTGAAATCGTCTTCACTGTTAAGATGAATAAAAAAATAGCCCACTCTTTATCAGCTTAAAATCTGATAGTAGCAATATTATGCCAAAAGTTTTTTTCAAGGGCTAGTGAATAGAGTGGGAAGTCCATTCTGTTGTATCTGACTATATATCTCCACCCTCAAACCTTGCCAACAACGTCCATTTTCTTGTGACACCCAGCAGACATAATCAGACCTATGAATGAATGATTGTTATGGGAACGATGTCTACATCTTTCACATGGTGCATCCACCCGCCACTTGCGATCATGATAGTCTGGTTAGCTGCCCCCTTCCCTTCAATGACTCTCCTCTCCTGGATCTCCACCTAGTTTCATTCCATCATCACTCACCTTCCTACCATGCTCTTCCTTTGAGAGCCTTCGGACAGAAAACCATCCAAGGTTGGGCTCAAGTATTTTTTATGACATCCATGAATGCAACAACCACAATTCGTCTAAAACATGAAGCTTTTAGTACATTTTTTAGTTCCATTCAATCTCTTGATGGACATCATCCAAGGGTTTCTTGGACACTTTTTTTGTCCAAGCTTCCTTGGACATGATCTGCTTAGTTCTCAGGTCTAAAGGTCCTTGGACAGGACACTGTTGAAGGTATCGTGGATGTCATCCATCATCAAAATGACCAGCATTTAAAACCGGGTCAGGTTCAGGTGCCATCGCATGGCACACTTTGAGTGTGTCTATTCCCCTAGCTACCCTCCATCTGCTTTTGGGCCGGGACCCACAACTGACAGACTGTCAGCAGCATCATATGGAAGGCAGCCAGGTGCATATAGGCACACTCAAAAGTGTGCCATGTGATGGCACCTGATCCTGGTTCATTTTAAAACCCCATCAAAAGGAATGGTCTATACTTAGACGGGCCCTACAAAATTTTCAATGCCATTCACTCGTAGACGAATGACATGAATAACCGAGAAAGAGACAGCTGAAATTTGTTCAAAACTAAAAGAATTAGATGGGTTTCGAGTGCCACTTGTTTTAACGATGGACGGCATCCAAGGTACCTCGATTAGTTTTCTGCACAAGGTCTCTTAGATTTGATATTTTCTCTTCTTTATTCTCAAGAATGCATTTTTAACTAGAGAAAACACCTGTTTTCAAGAGTCTTAATATCGTAAGTTTCTCAAAGAAAAAATATTTACTCATAGTTTTAATCAACAATTGGCATAGTGGAAAATTTAATAAATATTTTCGCTATATGTTTGTGTGGTTAACGCTCTTT
The DNA here is from genome assembly GCF_984573655.1 of Nuphar pumila. Taxonomy (NCBI): domain Eukaryota; kingdom Viridiplantae; phylum Streptophyta; class Magnoliopsida; order Nymphaeales; family Nymphaeaceae; genus Nuphar; species Nuphar pumila. The sequence goes on along the minus strand of NC_143254.1, from coordinate 49,543,945 downwards.
ACCCTCACGAGTAAGAAACCCCTTAGTAAAAACTGTATTATCTTTAATTTTTTTTATGTTTTATGCACGGCTAACCCTGAAGATGTAATCTACATGTTTGGGTTAGTAGAAAGCTGTACTTGGATCATATTATTTTGATGTGTATGCAAGATTTTGCAAGAGATAAAAAATCATCTGCTTACAATGTATCGATTTTGAACCCTCATAAAATGATATTTTTATTTCAAAAAAAATAGGATACAAGAATAAATTCCTGTTATTTTGACTATGCTGGACACATTTATGAGGCTAGATTCGGTCAAAAAATCCTGCTACTATAAGTTCCAACTAAGGGGGTTCTTACACATCAGGGTACCGTATACTTTGTGTGTGTGAAAATATATGATGTTGCTGACAGTATCATTTAATCTAATCTAAAACCATAGCCTAAACTTTATATCATGGTTTAAAAACTCGCTAAGTTCAACTGGGTCATTTACTGGGTCAACCGGGTGACACTACAAGAAACCTGTGGATTAGCAATGACCTAAATCGGTCGACGTTAATCCGTTGCTAAACTGTTTAGCGACAGATTAACGTCGGATAACTTTCATCATGATTTTTTTGACGCTAAGTAGTGCCAGAACTTATTCACCGTTAATTTCGTCGTTAATTTGTGACGGATTAGCGACAGATATGATTCATCGTGAGTCCTTCGCTATTTTAAATTAGCGATGAATAATATCCATCGTTAAATTTTAAAAAAAAAATAAAAACCGGCGCGTTCTTCGGCAGAGAGCAATTTTTTTTGCACATAACCGACGCGTTCTGACGTCGGGACACTCTTTCGCAGCGAACCAGTCACGGTGGGAGAAGGGGTCGTAGTGGAGACGGGATCCGACGAGGGAGAGGCGGGACGGGCAGTGGAGACTGCCGAGGGGCACCGTCGGGAGGAGCGGTCAAGGCAGGTAGCGTAGCCAGGGTTGACGGGGGAGAACTTGCAGGAGGCGTCGGGTTGGACGACGACGCGGAGGATGGAGGTGTCGTTGGTGCCCGAACAGTCTCCACCGAGAGGTGCTTGAGAATGGAGGATGGAGGTGCCGTCGGGCTGGACGACGAGATGGGGACGGAGGGATCGCTGTAGAGCGGCTGCAGAAGCTGCGCGTGGTGCGAGAGTTGCCTGAGAAGGTCGACCTACGTGGTGCGAGAGGTCGCTGCGCGTCGTCAGAGGAAGGTGGAGATGGTTTAAATGGAACAGGGGGAGGGAAAAACAGGAGGAAAAATTTTGAATGGGTGAAAAGGAAAATTTCGCGCCTTAGGCGGGACAGTTTAAATCGAAAATTAGCGACGAAATTAGCGAGGGAATTTTTTGTCCCTAATCCGTCGCTAATTCGCGACGAAAAAATTTTCTCTCTAATTCCGTCACTAATTAGCATTTTTTTAGTATTTTGGCGACGAAAAAATTTTGTCGTTAATCTATCGTTAATTAGCGACGGATTTAGCGACGAAAATATTTCTGTCGCTAATTTTGCAAATATTTCAAATGTTAGTGACAAATAGTTTTCGCTCGCTGATCCATCGCAAATTTACGACAAAAAAAATCCGTCACAAATTTTCGTCGCTAATTAGCATTTTTCTTGTAGTGTGAATAACCCAAAAATAAACAAAACTCTTAGCATCCAGCTGAGTTTTAGCATGACTTGGCTAAGTCAGCCCATGACTCGGCTAAGTCATACATTTATATTATATTTTGTATATAATTATATATATTATATGAAATATTACATATAAAAATATTGTTAATTATATATATTATATGAAATATTACATATAAAAATATTGTTAAGCACTTTCTCTTAATGTGCACCGCTAGCAAGCAAGGCAAGTTTCTAGAGTACAAGAAAGCACAACCAACATGCCGCGACTACATTTTTTTAGCTATTGATTGCGGTGCCAAAGCAAGCCACCAACCAAGTCACTAACTTACAGCAAGCAATATACATATATTAATAAATTAATACATTAAGTACATTATATTATAAAAATATCATATAATATATATCATATATAATATCTATACATATTTTATATAATATATAAAAAGTTAAAGTGTCACAACTCAATCAAGGACGAGCCGAGTGAAGAATCACTGGGTTTTCAAACTATGTTATATCCTCAATTTAATACAATAGATGCATTTAGGTTGCATGAGGTAAAAACAGTAATTTTGAATGACAAATTGGTTAATTATAGATTATGACTAGTTTTGACCGCATTCTATATTGTTTGAGAGGATCGGGGCTGTAGCAGCTGGGAGGGAAGAGCAATCCAATTTGGCTTAGAGAAACAGCACCCCATCAAATTTAAGGTGCCCACCTAGATGGGTCCTACAAGTCTTTCTCACGCCCTTGGACTGCTGCAAAATGTACTGGTGTGTGAAAATAGTTGAAACACTTTTTCTTTTTTTTTTTATGGGTTTTTCATCTCGGTGATGAACGGCATCCAACGCCTCTTGCAAGCTCTTCTCGAAGGATCGGCTCTCCACTGCTTTGCCATTTTATTATTTGGCTTTTAGCGGTCTTTTGATGTCATCCATGACCTTGTCAAGAAAGACGTTGACGTCATCCATGACTATGACGGACAAACATGGGACTGTCCATACAATGGGCACAAGATGACGCATGCTGTAAACCGGATCCGTTTCATATGTCATGGATATCCAACAAAGTCACAACGGATGAATCGATCCATTATCCGCTCAAACCCGAAACCTATGAGATCCATCAATACAACAAAGCCCTATCTAATTAAACGCCCAAACAAACCATATTCAGTTTGGACGTAGGCGTTATTGAATCTGAGATTTTTGTCTCTTGGCCCGAACCTCTCCGATCTAGGCCAGAGATTGCAACAGGACCAGGATCCAAACCACGCCCCACTACTTGCTGCACAACGACACAGCTAAAAGGATACGGGACACGCTATTTTTGTGTCTTTCCAGTAAAACTAGCGGGGTATATTGCAGTATCCCTGTGACGCAGCAGTCTACTACCATACAAAACACACAATCATATCTATATGGATCCGACCTGAGACTCAATTGACGGACCGGTGGAGACTCAGGCCATTCCGGGTACGCATTCGAATCCGAACCGTTTCAAAACCTGCGTGCCCCGGCAGTATGCAGCTGGCGGTGGGCAGATTCCAAATTACACAGAATCAAGTTAGCGACACAATGGAGCCCACTTGCCCTCTCCTGCTCTTGTTAAAAGCCTCCCTCAGTGTTGTGTGTTGGACTCTCAGCCATGGAGTCGAAGCCGGAACGCCACTCCACAGTTAGGGTTTCGAGGGTGGAAAGGGAATTCGAGGACCACCTGGAGGCGTACCTCGCGAAGAGGGACGGAGTCGACAAGCTGCTCAAGATCTCCAGGTACGCCGCGAAGCTCGCCCTCGCGTCCTCCATCGCCGGCGGCGGCCCAGACCTGAACCGACGGCTCAGGAGCTTCGAGTCGAGCCTCGGCGTCAGCCGGAAGGCGCTCCGGCTTGGGAAGTTCGTCCAGGACCTCAACGCCCTGAAGCGGGCCCGGCGTTTGGATTCGGGAAAGGGAATCCTCGGGCTGATCGCCCACGGGGGCCAGGGCGTCTACAGCTTCCTCGATCAGTTCGTGTGGCTCACGAAGACAGGCTTGATCGACGGCCGGCACGCCGCGACGGTGCAGGCGATCGGTGCCTGGGCGGATCTCGTCGGCCATGTCGGCAGCATCACGTTGAAAGCGCTGGACTTGAGGGCGATCCTCGAGGAGATGGCGAGGTTGGAATCGACGGTGGAGAGGTTGAGATCGGAGGGCCTTGCGTTCGAGAAGGAGGCGCTCGAGGCGAGGCGTTTGGGACGGAAGGCGTCGATGAGGCGGCTCTCGATCCTTCAGGATGTCACGGACGCCCTCATGACAATTGGTGATCTGCAACACGGGGAGGGCTTCCTGTCCAACCCGATCTTCCTCGCTTGCGCGGGCCTTCTTTCCGCTTTCATCAGCACTCACAGGAGTTGGATGTCGTGCTGAGCGGATCGGTTTCGAAGGTACCGAAAGATCGAACCCTGAAAACCGGGAAATCTATAAAAGAAAATGGAGGGAATTTTCCTGTTTTGGTTCGAGTTGTGATGATGTATATTGTTGTATATCTTAAGTGTTGATGATTCTGTGATGTGAACTGGCTGTGAATGGTAATGGTACGCGTACCAAAAGGGAAAAAAAAAACGGCCGATCTTCGTTGTATATAAAACGAAAAGAGGGTAGGCTGGCAGTAGGTCAGAAAAGTGGTAGGTAGTTACGACCTACTCCCCTAAGGCCGGAAATGGTAAGGCGGTGCGCACCCGCGAGAGGAGCGTTCCCTTTCTCCCGCATTAAAACCAAACAATCCCCATTCGCCTCTCTCTCTCTCGGGCAGTGATCCCTGCGGTGGTTCTTCAAATCCAAAGGCAATCGATTGGGTGAGCTTCAATTTCTTGCTCGATGCTTAAATACATAACAATTTGATTCGTTATCATTGTCTTGCCCTTGACCTTGAAGTTGGGATTCTTTATAGTTCTAAGCTACCACCTCTTGTATGTGAGTTCTCTATCAGTAGTTTGACGGTTCGTGTATAAAAGTAACCTTGTGTATTTCGTATACCGTATTCACTCCTACGGTATACTGAACTCTGATTCTCTAAAGTAATCGGGTCTCTATCGTAGTTACCGAACTCTGATTCTCTGGAGTAATCAAGACTCTATCGTAGTTATCCAGGATTCGGGACTCTCTAATCATCCTTATCTGGATAATGATTACCTTGTATCGGTATTTCAGAGGAAACTGTCTACCTCTTGTATAAATACGTTAGCTTGTAATTGTTCAATTTCTCAATAGTGAAAGAAAAAATACCTCTCTTTCCAACACGTTTTTCTTCGTGGTATCAAAGCACAGGACATAGTACGGCATCTTTAGCTTCTTGAAAGCCAAATCGTCCCTCTACCTTCAGCAACCACTACTCAGGTTCTTCTCTCTGTTTTTTTGCAGCACTTCCTTTGTCGTTATAGTCGCCCACTGCGTTGTTCCCTCTTGTGCACCCGCTTTAGATGGATAGCAGAATTGAAAATATGTCAAGCATGAACTCTGAAGAGATGGAGAGCTCTTTTTTTCTCCATCATTCAGATAATCTCAGCATGACGTTGGTATCCCAACCATTGACCGGCGATAACTACATCAGATGGTGCCGCGCAATGACCATGGCATTGTCTGCAAAAAACAAATTTAGTTTTGTAGATGGGTTCATAAAAAAAACTGATTTCTCCTGAAAGGACAGTTGCCACCTGGGAACGATGCAATAATATGGTCATATCATGGTTGCTCAATTCTTTACATTTGAATTTATCCTTAAACGTTATTTACACCGAAACCGCAGCTGAAGTATGGATAGAGCTTCACAAACGTTTCTCCCAATCGAACGCTCTACACGTATACCAGATCCAACAAGAGATTGTTAATCTGAGACAAATGCAAAACCCCATAGCAACCTACTACACAAAGATGAAAGGTCTATGAGATGAGATGTCCACATACGTGACTGTTCCACCATGCACTTATGGGACGACGAAAGCTATACACAAGCAGCAAGATCAAGAATGACTCATGCAATTCCTAATAGGTCTGAATGAGAGCTACAGTCTCATAAGAAGCCAACTGCTCTTAGTGTCGCCCCTACTAAGTATATCTAAAGCCTTTGCGCTGCTTGTACAAGAAGAAAGACAACGTGACCTCAAAGTCATGACCAACCAGAAACCTGTAGCCGTAGTTATAAAAGGTTATAATGTTCAAAATAGTGCAGATCATGTCATGAATCGCTAGAATCGTATCTGCCCAAAATGTAACCACTGCAGAAGAATTGGACATGTCAAGGCAAAATGTTTTTACCTCCATTGCTTTTCAAATCGATCTGGTGTTCTCGTCAATGCTCGTCAAAGCAGTCAGACAAACACAAGTGCTATAGATTTAGAAGGCAATAAGCCAGTCCAAAGCCCCAGACAATTCACCCAGGAACAACTGGACCAAATACTAGCTGCAATAAGCCCAGGTAATCCAAAACCACCATCTACGGTCAGCCTTACAGGTAATCTCGATGTCCCTTTTGCATGTTCCATAACACATGAACATTAGATTATAGACACGGGTGCGACAGACCACATTACCAATTCTTTGTCAAACCTAATGGTTCCTAAAATCACTGATTTTTCTCCTATTGGATTGTCAAACGGTTCTTCTACTCATGTGGTGTGCGTTTTATGAAAACAAATTTTAAAACAATATTTTAAGAAAAACAAGTGTGAAAGCCAGACACCAAATAATAAAAACCGGCTCGCACGAGTGGTGGAGTCCGGGCTGATCACAGGAAACGAAAAATACTTTGTATTAAATCACACAACTAAACTATGCTTTATTGCCAAAAAGAAAATCAATTAATTGAGTAAATAAGGAAGAGAGTGCAACCTTCTGCGGAGGACTTTAAACAATAATTGAGCAGCCTTATTACAAACCCAATTAAATGAATAAATAAAAGAAATAAAATCCTAATTTAAAAATAAAGAAAAAAAGTCTTCAGTGCTTGAGGGTTTTGTAGTCTTGAGACTTGATTTGCTTCCCTTTATCCTTCCCTCTTTGTACACTTTTGTATGGTTTAATAAATCAGAGGGAAAGTGCTGCCTTGAGGTGCGTGGATGACCTTTCTGAGGACCTGAAGGGACCTTAGAAGGCACTTTGAGGGTACGCAAATGAGCTCACTGCACGTCCAAACACTTTCATGCAAAAATCAAAAACACAAAATACAATAGTACGAAGAAAACTAAACAATAAATTAATGGTTAATGACTAAAAAAATTCAGCAAAAATAAGATTCAACTAACTAAAAACAAATTAATAATATGAACTAACTAGGAATCAACTAATAACCTAACACTAAAAGACAAAATAGCAAAACAACCTAACTAACTAGTAAAAAACTAACTTGCAACAAACTAGTTCAAGAAAGCAACTAATGACAAATTAACTAAACTAATATGAACTCTACGCTGCACGATTTTTCAGAACTAATAAATAAAGCTAAAATATAAAATTAGCCTAAGCTATGCTAAAAAAAATCAAATGAAATCATAAAAGAAAAAACCAATTATCATAATTTAACTAAATATGCATGATAAATAAAATAACTATCCAAAGTACATAACATAAATTTCTATTGATATAAACTAACTAAAGTTAATTAATAAGTATTCTAAACAAAATTGAAACAAACTACTTAACAAAACTAGCTATGTTAACAACTTGAGTTAATTGAATGAAATCTAAATGCAAGAATCAACTAATATTTATCAACTAATTTATCATGGTTTTCAGAATAAATAAAACAACTACTAATCTAATAGCATGATTCAAATAAAACTAACCTAAATGAAACTACTACTAACTAATGAGAAGGACTGGACTTAAGTTGTATATGCTAGGATTTAATTCAACTAATGTTAACCCACTAAAAGACAAAAGCGATAGTTAAAACAAAAAAACATGATTCAACTATTGTTTAATTTAATGAATGAATGGAAACTTTCTGGAATTAATAGACTAACTGATAAAAGAAAACAACCAAACTTTATTCTAAGCTAGTCTAACAAAAAATGATAACTTGATAAAAGAAGGCATAGCGGCTAAATAAAAAAAATGTTATTTAATTGATCTAAAAAGCATTGAAATAAAAAAAACATAAATCACGCTATTCTAAACTAGATCTAACCTAAAACTAATCAAGAATCAAGAAACGATAAAGAAAAACCTATGTTAAACTAACGATCTACCTAAATCAAGATTATTCAAAACTTCCTAAACTTTTTAAACTTTCTAAATACTAAAAACTTCCTAAACTAATTAAAATTAGCTAATTACACCCTAATCTAACTAAACTATAATTAAAAAAAATTTGAAACTAATAAAAATACTAAAAATGCATGTCAAGCTTTGAAATACATGATTTTCTGATAATTTCTATTCCAATGTGTTTTTTCAAAACTAACGATAAATACGGGTTTTTAATGCAATTTTTTACTGGATCATGCACAAATTGAGATGATTAAATTGCAAAATGTATGCATGATTGTGAACACCCCAAATTTTTTAAAGTTTTGTGAAAATGACCCTTTTGCCCCTAACCCCGTTTTCTGAGGAAATCAAGTCATTTCTTCAGAATCTCTGAATTAAAATTCATATTGATATATTCAAAATCAACTCTGGATCCGAATCCAATATTTTAAATTCATATTTCCTCAAAATCAGGATCAAAACCCATTTCTGAAGAAATTTTCTCAAAATAAGTTTTTAAATTCTCAGAAAATTCTCTTTTGTAAATATTTTACAAAAAACACAAAAAAATTAGTTTAATCTTTGGTTTCTCATAAAACTTTAGGATTTTATTCTAAAAACGCCAAAAAAATAGAAAAACCAAAAGAAAATGCAAAAAATATATATATATATATATATATATATATATATATATATATATATATATATATAGAAAAACTCAAGAAAAGAACAAGGAAATGAAAGAAGAAGATACAAAAAAGTGAACTTTTAAAAAGCCCCCTTTTGAAAAATCGAAATTTGTTAAAGATCCCTCTTTATGAAAAATCTCGAAAATGAGAGGGCCCCTTTTGCAAAATCTTTTTTTTAGGGTTTGGGAACCCTTCGTAAAAATCGGAAGAGGGAGACGGCGCCTCTCTCTCCCTCTACCTCTCTCTCGTTCGCTTGATCCGGAGCTTCTCCAATCGATCGATCGATCGATCGCCCTTTGATTGATGATCGCCCTTCATCTTCAACTGTCTCCCCTTCTCGAATCACCTCTTTCTCCCTCTTTAAAGGAGCACGCAACGCCTCCTTCACACCCACCGCTTCTCACCCCCGCACCCTTCTTCATGCACCACCGCCTTTCACCCTACCATTACCATATTCTGCCTCTTTTCTTCTTCCCATTATCTTGGTTTTCACCCTCCTGATCAGTTGAAGGAAGCCGATCTATCATCCCAGCCATTGGGGGGATCCATTTTCTTTTTATCACACAACGATCAACGATTTCCTTCTCCTCACCATCGACCAACTGGAGAAAAGCTCCGCAACGTAAGGAAGCACCCTCTGCAGAAAACGGGAATTCCAAATAATTTGTCAAGGCCCGGTCCGATTATATTCCAGCTGCAGATTTCTAACCAAACCGCAGGTGAGTGCTCTCTCTCCTTTCTGTAATTTCTACCTTTCTCTTTATTTGATGCCCCACTGAAGCACTCTGGATAGCATCGAGTTGCTCACAGCAACGTCGATCTATCCATGTGCGATATTAATGAAAAATCCCCATTCCAACATTTGCTTTCCCCTGTTTACGATTTAGATTTGATGCCCTTATGCGATCTGTTTTGATCTTCATTTTTTTTATCCCTGCAATGTATTGTGTATTCAATTCCTATATATATATATATATATATATATATATTTACCTTTGGCTGCCATTTGGTTCTCTAATTTTCTTTTTTTGATAATCACGATCGGTTGCCATGGTTAATTTTTAGCTCTCGATGCCCTATTTTAAATATCAGATTTGCTTTTACTGCGCCTTCTGAGTGAATTTGGTCATCCTGTATACTGTCTTCCCCATTTGCTGTGAATATATAGTTGCGTTGCTACATGATCGATCCACAACAGGGTTTATTCAGGCTTTCAAACTTGGTGAAACCAAGTCAGCTACCTGTTAGACGGTCTTTCCCATTCCACAAATCACCTATCTTAATGTCCAGCGACTTTGAGCTATAACTGGGCTCTAGGGCACAATATCTTCAAAATCAGGTGACGATCTTATGGCTCTGTGTTCACTTGGGACATGCCGACACCGGCAACAGTTTGAATCTCGATGTAGATCTGAATATACACCATTGCTGGCAATCTCCTTAAAATTTTCCGGATACTAATTTCTCATCTCTATGAAGAGGAAGATGCATTTTGATGATCCCATTGGATTCCTTGTGAGCCACCAGCACTGGAAGCCTTATCATGTAATATATTTTGGTGGGTTCAAACTCTCTGCATAAATGCTTGCGTTCACTTTATCCAAGGAAAGGGTGATCATCGGAAAAGAAGGGGTTTTCTTTTGGAAGTCATGTTATTTCGGATCTGGTATCTTTGTCTGGTTTGATAATCATCTGTGGTTGAGACTCAGGAATGTTTTCATATCTGCTTAGTATTTTCTTGAAGTCTTGAATGATGAAATCCGGCATGCAAAATCTGATAAGGGATATTTTCCTTAAAAGATTTCATGAATGAGATCCAGGAAGGATAAATTATGATGTTTGGTAAGCGGATAGGCATCAGTTGCAGTTCCCCTTTGTTTGCTGAATTTGAGCTTCACGTTTTGATATCTTTGACACTAAGCATGTTGCCATCTTGAATATTTGTCATAACATAAGCTTGATCTCCTTTTTTTTAGCTCTGCCTTGTAAACTTTCTTCTCATTAATGGTCATTTTTGTTATTTCAAGAACAAAAGTCATTAATTTTTCACATGAAATTCATGCATAGGTATGTTTAGCACCTTCGTCCTGTTAGAATTCAAGGAACAAGACTGATAGTTCACATTGCATCTGTAAGGTATGCATTTTACTGTAGGCATATAGGCAATAGGCAATAGGCATCCAGAAATTATGTATCTAGGTTCCATCCACCAATGAAACACCAAGCCTATGAGTGAAGACAATTCTGTAAATAGTGAACAAAGCATCAATTAGGCACCAACTGTACCCAAACTCTGTCCAAGCCCTGGTGCTTTTTGAAATCAATAGGAATCAATTTCTTTTTTTTTTTGGCTAAAAGTGACAGGATCAACACTATCTGATTCTGAAGCTATGCTCATAGTGTTTACCCTTGGGCCATGTTAAGGATTCAACTGGGGATTTGGTTATGTCCACTCATTGATAAGGGCATTACTATCACTCACAACCACCATTGGGATTTGCTAAATCCCCCTCTCTGCATGTATAGTTCAAATGGCACACACAGCTTCACGTACTCCTTATTTGGTACAGCTGCCACACTGTTATACAGTCACCCATTTTACTTGCCTACAGTAAAGGCAATATCCATACAGCTGCTTAGTTAACCTCTGCACCATCATGTTTTCCACCTGTCAATACTCACAACATTTTTTTTAGCATTGCTGCGATTCCGTCCTAGGCACCTGTAGAAATGCTAAATCATTTCCAATACCTAAGCTGAGACCTTCATTCATTTCGATTGTGTGTTATTTTGTACTTGTTAAATACCCCAGCTGCACCATAATCCGATTCATAGCAGCACTCACACACTCTGTCTTGTTATCAGTCAACCACCATCATCCCCTGCACTGCTGCAGTGTGTCGCCACTCACTGCTTCCACCAGCAGATAATATTGTATTATATATATTCCCCCCCCTTTTTGTTCATATATATCTGTAAATATATTGGCAATACATATTAACTTCTGCCATACTCTTTACCTTTTGCGCCAATAGCACAGTTAGCATCCTATAAACATACGGTACCTAATATCTTCATACCTACACCTTGTAGCTAGCCCCACAGCCACTACATGTAATTCCTACTGCTACCTTTGCCAAAGTGATTTGCAGCCTCCCCTGCCACACAGAATTTCTGTGCATCCACGTTTATTCTTGATCCATCATCAACATTCTTCCACCAGCTGTTGTCACCAGCTGAAATAAACACCTTCACTGCTGCACCTAGAAATTCACATTTCCCAAACACTATGTACCTCATTTTTTTTATTTATCACAAATTGCCTCCATTACTAAAAGGGGTTGCTTGCAGCAACCTGGACATAATCTGTCCCTCAGCACATTTCTCCATTAAATATACCCCTATATGTATATATTCCTATACATAGATATACACATTTATGTGAATACACCAATACCTGTATGTATATATATATATATATATATATATATATATATATATATATATATATATATATATATATGTGTATGTAAGTATATAGATATCTTTTCCATCCTTTTTATCATTGTCATCACTTGATTTCCATATATATATATGATTTTCCCTTTTACTAACCTGGTTGTTTTACAGGAAATAAAAAAAAAAATATATATATTTACTTAAGGTTGTACATTTAATTTTATTCATTGTAATAGTTAGATTGGAATAAGAATTTACCTTTCCTGCTTTAGGTAGAATGGATGAACATTGTAAATATCATTGAATTACTTGTTGTTCATGCATTTTTTTCCTTTATTTCTCAAATTCTCATAATGGTGAAAATACGAATGGCACGTGCATCATTTTGTAAGAGGTAAGTTAATTCTAAGTTGACGATTTACATCAACGGCCATAGTCGGGGTGTAAACAAACTTAGAATTTTTATCTTTTACAAAATAACAGTGGATCCACACTGGATCCATTTTCAAAATTCATCATATTTTTCTAAAAATATTTTCTTCTTTTATCAGAATTTAACTTAAAATTAACCTAAAATATATACCAATGGCCATAGTCAGGGTATATTGAGGGTTAATTTCATTTTAAATTCTATAAAAGCACCAAAAGGTATTTTATTTTTCATCTGAATTTAGATATGACTATTATATAATACATTCAATGACCATAGTCAGGAGTGTATTATATCATTAGTCTTATTTAAATTCACTTGAAGAATGAAATATGATTTTTAAATCCAATTTCAAACTTCTTCAAATTCATTCATCATATAGGATAGAATTGCATCATATTTTCAAAACTTCTTTTTCAAAATTCCAAGTGTTTCTTCTTCTTCATCAGATTTTATCCAAATCCAATTCTATCTAATTTTAAGATTCAAAATTTCAATTTCAAAGTCCAATTTGACTTCGAAACTCCAAAATCACTTTATATTCAAAGTTCAAATTTCCAGCTCAATTCAAAATTCAACTTCAAAGTTCAATTTAACTTTGAAGTTTCTAATTCATCTTTTGATTCAAAATCCAGTTTTTCTTCAAAGTTTTGAATCAAAGTTGAGATTGACTTTGAATCTCAAAATCCAAACCTTCTCAAGTTCAATCTGGGTTTTCAAAACCCAGATCATCTTTAAAGGTCCTATTTGGACTTCTCAAAACCCAAATCCAAAGACAAATCCTAGTCTCAATTTGGATCCAGATTTCCAAGTATAAACTCCATTCCACTTTGGATCTCCCATCACAGATCCAAATTCCATTTAGGATCAAAATCCCTATCCCACTTTGGATCTCCCATCACAGATCCAAAATTCCATTTAGGATCCAAATCCTTATTCCACTTTGGATCTCCCATCACAGATCCAAAATTCCATTTAGGATCCAAATCCTTTAGATCTCCCATCACGGATCCAAATTCCATTTAGGATCCAAATCCTTATTCCACTTTGGATCTCCATTCATAGATCCAAATTTCTCTTAGGATCCAGATCCTCATTCTACCATTGGATCTCAGATTCAGATCCAAATTCCAATTCTTAGGATCCAGAATCCAACCCTACTTTGGGTCTCAGATTCAGATCCAAATTCCAATTCCTAGGATCCAGAATCCAATTCTACTTTGGACCTCGGATCCAATTCCATCTTAAGATCCAGAGTTCAGCTCTATCTTAGATCTCAGATTTCAGATCCAAATACCATCTTGGATTCCAAGTCTTGAATCCAATTCCCCTCAAAATTCCAATTCCAAATCCCACCTTAAATTCCGAAACCAATTCCATTTCATTCCAGATTTCAAATCAAGTTCTCATTTTTTTCAAAACTCAACTTTGAACTTTGTTCAGAATCCAGATCTTGGATTCGGATTTCATCTTGAAATTTCAAATCAATTCCATCCATGTTCCAATTATATTCATATTTCCCAATACTATCTTTTCTTCTGATTCAATTCTATTTTCATTTCTATTTTGATTCAAAGTCCATTTATGACTTTGAAAATTCCTTTTATCTCAAAACTTCAAAATCATTTTTCAAAAATCCAGATTCATATTCCCAAGCTCTTGATTATTCAAAAAACTTAGAACTTTAATCTTAAGTCCTAAGTTAGGAATCATTTCTTCACTTTATCAGATTCACTTGGAAATTCTTCAAAATATTTTCAAAAGAGCATACATCTTTGCATTTACACAAGCATGATTCATTGTGCATTTAGACTTAGGATAATTTCCTAGATAATTTCTTAGCAAAGCAAAAGGCATAAAATTCGACCATTGGTTCGATTACCCTTGGTAAAGGCGCCAGAAACGGTCGAACCTCGTACCGACGAGCGAATCCCGTCTCCCAGTTTTCCCGCAAATATTTCAAAAATGGAGGCGAGTTATTTCAAATATCTTCAAAATTAAGGTCAAGTGAGACCCGCAAAATAATTCCTCTTCTCTCTTCTTTTCTTTTCTCTTTTCTCTTTCCATCTTCTATTTTTCTCCCTTCAAAAAGGAGGACATAGAGGTAGGAATGGAAAAAGAGAAGGAAGAGAGAGAAACCATTACGAGAGGAAAAATTTTTGCGATGACCACAGGTTTGGCGACCGTGATGGGACTCGTCTTCGTCCGGTTGAATCTATGCCTTTTCTTTTGCTTCGATATTATCTAAGTCTTTATTCTTCATATGTCAGCTTCATTTCCATGCAAACCCTAGAAAGCCTAGATTCTGTCCTAAGCTGACATCATTTGCATATAGGATTTAAGTATGGTTTGGTAGGACCATATTGAGGAGATTATTCCATGCTCACATTAGACTTAGGTCTGAAATACAACTCTCCTCAATTTTAGGGATTGAATGCAAAAAAATGTATGCAAGTGTATGCTTCTCTTCATTTTAAATCTATCTCTTTAGGACTTGCATTAGAGCCATCTGATTTCTTGCATGTTGAGCATATTTTGAAAACCTCCTTACCTATATTGTCCCGGTCTTCACGTTGCTGGGCTGTCTCACTGAACCATAGTTCGGGAGAGAGCCTCACAACTAGGCCACTTATTTGGGTTCGCGCCCCCCTACCACGTACCTAAGGGCCATAGTCCGAGGTATATCGGTAGGTGCTCAAGGATGTTGGGAAGTCATTACCTTAGAACCGGAGAAATATTTCTATGCCACGTACTTCGAGCTTCAGCTTGAGTATATCGGCGTATCTTGATTGGAATCAGATGATTTGAACCCTAGAGTTAGGATTAAGTTCCTACAAGCCATTTTCAAATATTGCATTTAGAGTCAGCCTTTAGGGAGTGCTGTTTGTGCATCCTTGTTTGTATATCTATGATTGTATGATATTTTATATTCCCTATATTTTCCAAAACCCTGGGTATATTATTATTCAAAATTTCCTCTTTGTTTTAAAACCCAGGTGTATTTTCCTTTTTCTTCTCTTAATTTCTTTTAATTCTTTTTGATCCTGCTTGCAATTCTTCAAAAATTTTGAAATCCTTTTCTATATTCTATTTCTTACCCTCATTTACAATAAAACATCTTTTGTTAGAAGATGTCCTTTTCAAAATTAATCTTTTGTTCATATTTTACTTTTTCAGAAAAACAATGCGGTTGTCGCAAATTTTGGGTGACAACCCGATCCCTCGTAATGGGATATTTTCATTGTCAAATTGTGATTTCTTCCTTTATTAAAATTTCCTTCCTAGATCTTTTCTAAAAAAACCCTCCATTTATTCATCAGTGAAAACGTCAACGTTTCATCATGGTTCAAACGAGAGCGAGAAGAAGGGCAGCTCAGCAGCACAATGACAACGAAGTAAACTCTTCCAGATTGTCTCGAAAACATAGATCAGAGGAAGATGATGTTGACCCGGCAATGTATAAGATCTTTCAAAAAAATGATGGCAAAGATGATGTCTGAGCAACGAGGGGCAAGTTCAAAGAAGACATCCTCTAAGAGCAAGACCAAGAGAAAGCCAGTGAAGAAGCATGTCAGGATCAGCAAGAAGAAGGTCCAGCAAGACCGCACCTCTGAGGGTTCAGAGTCAGGAGGAGAGGATTCCGAAGAAGAGCAGTTCGTATTCGTCCCGAAACATCTGCGATAAGTCAAGAAGGTGGCAGAGGAACCTGAATCAGTCAACAAGCCTAAAGATGGAGTCCCGGCAGAAGACTCAGTTCAGATATTGACGAAGATGGTCAAAGACCTACAGACTCGAGATAAGGGAAAGAGAGTATATACCAGGCAAGACTTCTACCTTGGTTTAGATGGGGACAACAGCTTGGAAGATCTCCCCCGAAAATTTATTAAGTTCGATGGGTCCGGCAACCCAAAGGCCCATCTCGCAATGTTCTTTGCCGAATGTGCCAGGTTCAGTGAAGACAATCGGACCCTCTTCTTATGCTTTCCTCGCAGTTTGGAGGGCGTCGCAGCTAAGTGGTATGCAGAGCACATCAACCCTGTCGAGCTGCGTGATTTTGATAAAGTTGTCAACCTGTTTATAGAGAGATTCATGTTCAATACTGAGGCACCGCCAACCCTCAATCACTTATGCAATTTGAGGCAGGATGACAACGAAAAGGCCATAGATTTCATCCGTAGGTGGAGAGATACTTGCAACAAGATGAGGACCCCCGTCTCAGAGGAACATGACCTTCAACTCATCCTCAATAATTTCTCTCAACCTCTGAAAAGCCTCATTTTCCTATACCCTTCCAAGTCATTTATTGAGTTGACTGAGCGAGCTGAATGGCTCGAGATGGGAATAAATAACGGAGTCTATGATGGCACCACTCTGGCAAGGGGCAATCAAGATGCAAAGAAGAAAACCCATTTCACTCTTTCCGCTGGTCCCTCATCCGATAACAAGGATAACAAGGAGGATCATGTTAGCAATTCAGAAGGATTCAGGGGCCAAAAAGGAAGATCTTCCAACAACAATAAGCCTTCCCAACCTAATTCTCAGCAGTGAGAAAAGAATCAGGAAAAACCAAAGCGCAAGGATTGGGGTCCTAACCGCGAATTCACCCCTTTGGAGCAGACACTCGATGAGGTTCTGGAATATATGCTCACAAAGAATATGATTCGTCTGCCAAAAGCTGGCGATCCTTCAGTAGTCTTGGGCAACTTCAAAGAATAGTTCTGCAAGTATCATCAAGCAATGGGGCACGACACAGAGCACTGCTTCGTTCTGAAAAATATCGTCCAGGACTGCATCGATAAACACCTTCTGATAGAGGAGAAAACTGAAGAGCAGCCCGCCGCCCTGACTTAGCCTTTTTCAAATCGTTCAAAAGGCTGATGACACTAGAGTCTTTTCTGTTATCCCCCATTTTCTTTCCTGTAAGGGCAAGTCAGCCCAAGTCTTTTTACGACCTTCCGTTCAAGGATGCTTGTAAATATTTCAGTCTTTACTATCAATTTTGCTTATAAGTGCAATGACAATTTCCTTCCTATCTTTGAGGTTCAATTCTTATTTCTTTTTGCTATATTGGGGCATTAAAATTTCTTTTTCAAAAATTCGGGACAATCCTGACATCATTCATGAGAGAAATGATATTACCTATGAGGGTCTTTCAAAAATCATGAAAATTTTAGTTTAAATATTTTATTACAACCTTTTTCAAAGATCAACCCTTGTGTTGATCATATTTTTCTACAAATTGATTTCAAATCATTGCATTTCAAAGATCAACCCTTGCGTTGATCATATTTTCTGAAAATTGATTTTTGAATTATTGCATTCCAAATATCAACCCTCGTGTTGATCATATTTTTCTACAAATTGATTTCAAATCATTGCATTTCAAAGATCAACCCTTGCATTGATCATATTTTCTGAAAATTGATTTTTTATTGCATTCCAAATATCAACCCTCGTGTTGATCATATTTTTCTACAAATTGATTTCAAGACATTGCATTTCAAAGATCAACCCTTATGTTGATCTCATTTCCCAAAAAATTTGATTTCATTACATTCAGAGATCAACCCTTGTGTTGATCTCATTTCCCAAAAATTGATTTCATCACATTCAAAAGATCAACCCTTATGTTGATCTCATTTCCTAAAAATTGATTTTCATTACATTCAAACATCAACCCTGGTGTTGATCACATTTGATTTCGAATCATTAGATTTCAAAAGATCAATCCCTTATGTTGATCTCATTTTCCAAAATTTGATTTCATTTCATTCAAAGATCAATCCCTTGTGTTGATCTCATTTTCCAAAAATTTGATTTCATTCAAAGATCAACCCTTATGTTGATCGTATTTTCTAAAAAATTAATTTCAAATCATTACATCCAAATATCAACCCTCGTGTTGATCATATTTTCTAAAAATTGGTTTTCAAATCATTGCTTCAAAAAAGTTAACCCTCATGATGATTTCTCATGAATGATCCCCTTTCAAAAGATCAGCTCTCGCAGAAAATTTTTCTTTCCAAAAATGGTTTTCTCGTATTCTTCTCTCATTTTGACGATCCCACATGCAGGCAGGATCAAATCTTTTTTTTTCAAACTTTATCAAAATTTTCATTTATCAAATCTTCTTTTCAGTCTTATCAGTTTTATTCTCTTTATCAAATTTTATTTTATTCATTCATTTTATTAATTCTCTTGTCAAATTCTTATTTTAAAAATTACCCTTTCAGGTTAAGGGATAAACCTGATGCCTCCTTTCAATGAGGTATTATTTTATTACTTTCTCTCCCCTTTCAGGTTAAGGGATAAACCTGAAACCTCATCCTACGAGGTCATTATTTCTTCAAAACAAGGAATAGTCTTGAATGTCTTTCCTCCTCCTTTAAAGCTTCATTAATCTCTGCCAAATCTCTTCTTTATCAAATTTTCAAGCTTTGCTGATTCTTTTGATTCTTTATCAAACCTTTTATCAATTCTTGCTAAAATTTTATTTCTGCCTCATTCAGGATAAGGGGTTAATCCTGAAAACCAGGCCACATACAGCTTAACTATGATGGTCCATTTCAATCCACAAGTTGAATCCTTTCTTTAGGTTGAATTCCTATAGAATCAAAAGCCCATAGGTCGAACCCCTGTTAAACCAATATGGCTCACCGGTTAAATCCCTCCTGAACCAAAATTCCTTCTTAACCCGATTGATCTTTAGGCTGAACCCCTACTGATCATCAAACTTTAGGTTGAAGTCCTACTAATTCGCAGTCCTTAGGTTGAAATCCTTTAGGACCATTTCTTTCGATCTTTAGGCTGAATCCCTACTGATCAGCGAGCTTTAGGTTGAAGTCCTACTGATTCACAGTTCTTAGGTTGAAATCCTTTAGGACCATTCCTTCCCTCGATCTTTAGGCTGAACCCCTACTGATCCGCGACCTTTAGGTTGAACACCTACTGCTTCGCAGTCCTTAGGTTGAAATCCTTTAGGACCATTCCATCCCTCGATCTTTAGGCTGAACCCCTACTGATCAGCGAGCTTTAGGTTGAACACCTACTGCTTCGCAGTCCTTAGGTTGAAATCCTTTAGGACCATTCCTTCCCTCGATCTTTAGGCTGAACTCCTACTGATCCGCGATCTTTAGGTTGAACACCTACTGCTTCGCAGTCCTTAGGTTGAAATCCTTTAGGACCATTCCTTCTTTCGATCTTTAGGCTAAATTCCTACTGATCAGCAAGCTTTAGGTTGAAGTCCTACTGATTCGCAGTCCTTAGGTTGAAATCCTTTAGAAACCCTTTCTTCTGATCTTTAGGCTGAACCCCTACTGATCAGCGAGCTTTAGGTTAAAGTCCTACCGATTCGCAGTTCTTAGGTTGAAATCCTTTAGGACCATTCCTTCCCTCGATCTTTAGGCTGAACCCCTACTGATCCGCGACCTTTAGGTTGAACACCTACTGCTTCGCAGTCCTTAGGTTGAAATCCTTTAGGACCATTCCATCCCTCAATCTTTAGGCTGAACCCCTATTGATCAGCGGGCTTTAGATCGAACACCTACTGCTTCGCAATCCTTAGGTTGAAATCCTTCAGGACCTTTTCTTTCTATCTTTAGGCTTAACTCCTACTGATTCGCGATCTTCAGGTCGAACTCCTACTAATTCGCAGTTCTCATTTTAAATTCCCTTCAGATCATTCATAAGTCAGTCTATAGGTTGAATTCCTACTAATCCATATTCTTTTTACGGTTCTTAGGCTGAATTCCTATCGAACCACATTCATCTTTCAAGAAGTAAACCTGTAGGATGAATTCCTACCAATCCATATTCTTTTGCAGTTCTTAGGTTGAATTCCTATTGAACAAAATTCATTTTTTTTTAGGCTGAATCTCTACTGATCTATATTCTTTTGTTGAAATCCTATTAAACCAAGATTCATTTTTTTCAAAAATCCAATCTGTAGTTTGAATTCCTACTGATCCATATTTCTTTTGTTGTTCCTAGGTTGAAATCCTATTGAACCAAATTCGTTCTTCAAAAATTCAGTCTATAGATAAATTCTTATTTGCCACAAATTCTTTTGCAAAATTCTTAGATTAAATTCCTATTGAATTAAAACTTCATTTTTCAAAATTTCAATCTGTAGGATGAATCCCCACGGATTCAATATTCTTTACAACTCTTAGGTTGAGTCCCTGTTGAGCCAATGTTGTGTGATAAAACCAGTATTTTCATGTTATTTCCTCCAAAATTTCAGCTAAAGGATGCATCAAAATCTATATTGAGTGATTATTTCACAAAAGAATTCTGGAACATTATGCCAATCTGCTAAAAACAGTTGTTGACTCCAATATTCTTGCTACACAAAAAGAATTTCCTTAGATTACCTCCTGTATTTCCTTACAAGAAGGTGAAACTCTTTGCGAAAAAGAGGTAAAATTCAAATCTTTTCCTGTTGATCAACCAAAAGGATGTAAGAAATATCCTCGATATGATCAATGAAAGAAATCTTCAATGATATTGAAAAGCCAGAAGTGAATTTATATTGATCTTGGCTATGGCGCATGTTTTAAAATGACTTTCTGGCAATCAGGTAGTGGAAATATCTTGAGCTATAAATCCACTCAACCCATATCTTCTCATTTCGTTTAAAAAGTTGTAATCAAATATCCGCAAAAGGGATCTCTCAATTGTCGTCAAGATGAAGGCGAATTAAGCGAGTAGACCCCCGGGGCCAAAGAAGATTTGAAACATCTCCAAGATGACGGAGTTTGTGACGGATCCTTCCAGGGAAAGTTCAGATCACCGTCGAGATGAAGGCGAGTGTGATGAACCTACCGACAAACCCTAAAAGATATTTGATTCCAGCTATTATCTAAAGAGCTTTTTAGCCAACATCATCAATAGAATCCCTGAGATAAAAGAAGGATCAGAACATCTCCAAGATGAAGGAGTTTGTGACGTCCTCTTCCCTGAAAAAGAGAGAAAAGTCAGGACCCATCCAAATGAAGGATGATGAGAAAAATCGAGAAAGCCCAATGACTCAAAAAGAGTGCAAAAAGATCATCGTGGGAAAACACCCAGATATCAAACTGCCAAAGTTGCCAAAAGCCATCTTTTCTCATGCAAAATTCCTTTATCAATATCTTTTCATTACTTGCTTTTATGAAATTAAGAATATTTCTTCTATTCTCATATCAGGGAAATGAATAGCTTCCTTGAAGAAAATCACCAACGTTAAAATTTTGAATTTGACTCTTAGAACCGAAAAGTTAATCTCATTTGGAGGAAATACTCTAGGTAAAAGAGGGAATCTCTTTGCACAGACGTGCACATTTTCAAGCATTTGAATCAACTATAATTTTTATCTTATTGGCAAAAATTTCTAGTTATTCCAAGAATGAAATGAACATTCAATATTCATTCTGATGCAACCTAGCGTTGTTTATATCTCCCAGAAGAGTTGCCTCATTCGGTTGAAGTATCTCTTCCAGTCCCATCACGATTTCCTCATTTCTATTATTTGAACACATCATCTTCGAGGATTTCGTCTCCCCAAAACCATTCAGGACAAGATTCTAAGCCTGAGAAGCCATATTTTCAAAATAAATCTTCCACACCCAGTTCAGATCTGCTGACTGGGGCATTTTCAAAATTTGGAGTGTTGTCTTTGCCACTAAGCTCGGCTCTCAACCGGCTTAGTAGCAAAGAGGGGCATCTGTGAACACCCCAAAATTTTCAAAGTTTTGTGAAAATGACCCTTTTGCCCCTAACCCCGTTTTCTGAGGAAATCAAGTCATTTCTTCAGATTCTCTGAATTAAAATTCATATTGATATATTCAAAATCAACTCTGGATCCGAATCCAATATTTTAAATTCATATTTCCTCAAAATCATGATCAAAACCCATTTCTGAAGAAATTTTCTCAAAATAAGTTTTTAAATTCTCAGAAAATTCTCTTTTGTAAATATTTTACAAAAAACACAAAAAAATTAGTTTAATCTTTGGTTTCTCGTAAAACTTTAGGATTTTATTCTAAAAACGCCAAAAAAATAGAAAAACCAAAAGAAAATGCAAATATATATATATATATAGAAAAACTCAAGAAAAGAACAAGGAAATGAAAGAAAAAGATACAAAAAAGTGAACTTTTAAAAAGCCCCCTTTTGAAAAATCGAAATTTGTTAAAGATGCCTCTTTATGAAAAATCTCGAAAATGAGAGGGCCCCTTTTGCAAAATCTTTTTTTTAGGGTTTGGGAACCCTTCGTAAAAATCGGAAGAGGGAGACGGCGCCACTCTCTCCCTCTACCTCTCTCTCGTTCGCTTGATCCGGAGCTTCTCCAATCGATCGATCGCCCTTCGATTGATGATCACCCTTCATCTTCAACTGTCTCCCCTTCTCGAATCACCTCTTTCTCCCTCTTTAAAGGAGCACGCAACGCCTCCTTCACACCCACCGGTTCTCACCCCCGCACCCTTCTTCATGCACGACCGCCTTTCACCCTACCATTACCAAATTCTGCCTCTTTTCTTCTTCCCATTATCTTGGTTTTCACCCTCCTGATCAGTTGAAGGAAGCCGATCTATCATCCCAGCCATTGGGGGGATCCATTTTCTTTTTATCACACAACGATCACCGATTTCCTTCTCCTCACCATCGACCAACTGGAGAAAAGCTCCGCAGCGTAAGGAAGCACCCTCTGCAGAAAACGGGAATTCCAAATAATTTGTCAAGGCCCGATCCGATTATCTTCCAGCTGCAGATTTCTAACCAAACCGCAGGTGAGTGCTCTCTCTCCTTTCTGTAATTTCTACCTTTCTCTTTATTTGATGCCCCACTGAAGCACTCTGGATAGCATCGAGTTGCACATAGCAACGTCGATCTATCCATGTGCGATATTAATGGAAAATCCCCATTCCAACATTTGCTTTCCCCTGTTTACGATTTAGATTTGATGCCCTTATGCGATCTGTTTTGATCTTCATTTTTTTTATCCCTGCAATGTATTGTGTATTCAATTCCTATATATATATATATATATATATATATATATATATATATATATATATTTACCTTTGGCTGCCATTTGGTTCTCTAATTTTCTTTTTTTGATAATCACGATCGGTTGCCATGGTTAATTTTTAGCTCTCAATGCCCTATTTTAAATATCAGATTTGCTTTTACTGCGCCTTCTGAGTGAATTTGGTCATCCTGTATACTGTCTTCCCCATTTGCTGTGAATATATAGTTGCGTTGCTATATGATCGATCCACAACAGGGTTTATTCAGGCTTTCAAACTTGGTGAAACCAAGTCAGCTACCTATTTGACAGTCTTTGCCATTCCACAAATCACCTATCTTAATGTCCAACGACTTTGAGCTATAACTGGGCTCCAGGGCACAATATCTTCAAAATCAGGTGACGATCTTATGGCTCTGTGTTCACTTGGGACATGCCGACACCGGCAACAGTTTGAATCTCGATGTAGATCTGAATATACACTATTGCTGGCAATCTCCTTAAAATTTTCCAGATACTAATTTCTCATCTCTATGAAGAGGAAGATGCCTTTTGATGATCCCATTGGATTCCTTGTGAGCCACCAGCACTGGAAGCCTTATCATGTAATATATTTTGGTGGGTTCAAACTCTCTGCATAAATGCTTGCGTTCACTTTATCCAAGGAAAGGGTGATCATCGGAAAAGAAGGGGTTTTCTTTTGGAAGTCATGTTATTTCAGATCTGGTATCTTTGTCTGGTTTGATAATCATCTGTGGTTGAGACTCAGGAATGTTTTCATATCTGCTTAGTATTTTCTTGAAGTCTTGAATGATGAAATCCGGCATGCAAAATCTGATAAGGGATATTTTCCTTAAAAGATTTCATGAATGAGATCCAGGAAGGATAAATTATGATGTTTGGTAAGCGGATAGGCATCAGTTGCAGTTCCCCTTTGTTTGCTGAATTTGAGCTTCACGTTTTGATATCTTTAACACTAAGCATGTTGCCATCTTGAATATTTGTCATAACATAAGCTTGATCTCCTTTTTTTTTAGCTTTGCCTTGTAAACTTTCTTCTCATTAATGGTCATTTTTGTTATTTCAAGAACAAAAGTCATTAATTTTTCACATGAAATTCATGCATAGGTATGTTTAGCACCTTCGTCCTGTTAGAATTCAAGGAACAAGACTGATAGTTCACATTGCATCTGTAAGGTATGCATTTTACTGTAGGCATATAGGCAATAGGCAATAGGCATCCAGAAATTATGTATCTAGGTTCCATCCACCAATGAAACACCAAGCCTATGAGTGAAGACAATTCTGTAAATAGTGAACAAAACATCAATTAGGCACCAACTGTACCCAAACTCTGTCCAAGCCCTGGTGCTTTTTGAAATCAATAGGAATCAATTTCTTTTTTTTTTTGGCTAAAAGTGACAGGATCAACACTATCTGATTCTGAAGCTATGCTCATAGTGTTTACCCTTGGGCCATGTTAAGGATTCAACTGGGGATTTGGTTATGTCCACTCATTGA
This sequence comes from Nuphar pumila, assembly GCF_984573655.1. Lineage (NCBI taxonomy): Eukaryota > Viridiplantae > Streptophyta > Magnoliopsida > Nymphaeales > Nymphaeaceae > Nuphar > Nuphar pumila. Next base: position 49,518,979 of record NC_143254.1, on the reverse strand, counting down.
TAAGGGCATTACTATCACTCACAACCACCATTGGGATTTGCTAAATCCACCTCTCTGCATGTATAGTTCAAATGGCACACACAGCTTCACGTACTCCTTATTTGGTACAGCTGCCACACTGTTATACAGTCACCCATTTTACTTGCCTACAGTAAAGGCAATATCCATACAGCTGCTTAGTTAACCTCTGCACCATCATGTTCTCCACCTGTCAATACTCACAACATTTTTTTTAGCATTGCTGCGATTCCGTCCTAGGCACCTGTAGAAATGCTAAATCATTTCCAATACCTAAGCTGAGACCTTCATTCATTTCGATTGTGTGTTATTTTGTACTTGTTAAATACCCCAGCTGCACCATAATCCGATTCATAGCAGCACTCACACACTCCGTCTTGTTATCAGTCAACCACCATCATCCCCTGCACTGCTGCAGTGTGTCGCCACTCACTGCTTCCACCAGCAGATAATATTGTATTATATATATTTCCCCCCCCTTTTTGTTCATATATATCTGTAAATATATTGGCAATACATATTAACTTCTGCCATACTCTTTACCTTTTGCGCCAATAGCACAGTTAGCATCCTATAAACATACGGTACCTAATATCTTCATACCTACACCTTGTAGCTAGCCCCACAGCCACTACATGTAATTCCTACTGCTACCTTTGCCAAAGTGATTTGCAGCCTCCCCTGCCACACAGAATTTCTGTGCATCCACGTTTATTCTTGATCCATCATCAACATTCTTCCACCAGCTGTTGTCACCAGCTGAAATAAACACCTTCACTGCTGCACCTAGAAATTCACATTTCCCAAACACTATGTACCTCATTTTTTTTATTTATCACAAATTGCCTCCATTACTAAAAAGGGTTGCTTGCAGCAACCTGGACATAATCTGTCCCTCAGCACATTTCTCCATTAAATATACCCCTATATGTATATATGCCTATACATAGATATACACATTTATGTGAATACACCAATACCTGTATGTATATATATATATATATGTATGTAAGTATATAGATATCTTTTCCATCCTTTTTATCATTGTCATCACTTGATTTCCATATATATATATGATTTTCCCTTTTACTAACCTGGTTGTTTTACAGGAAATAAAAAAAATATATATATATTTACTTAAGGTTGTACATTTAATTTTATCCATTGTAATAGTTAGATTGGAATAAGAATTTACCTTTCCTGCTTTAGGTAGAATAGATGAACATTGTAAATATCATTGAATTACTTGTTGTTCATGCATTTTTTTCCTTTATTTCTCAAATTCTCATAATGGTGAAAATACGAATGGCACGTGCACCATTTTGTAAGAGGTAAGTTAATTCTAAGTTGACGATTTACATCAACGGCCATAGTCGGGGTGTAAACAAACTTAGAATTTTTATCTTTTACAAAATAACAGTGGATCCACACTGGATCCATTTTCAAAATTCATCATATTTTTCTAAAAATATTTTCTTCTTTTATCAGAATTTAACTTAAAATTAACCTAAAATATATACCAATGGCCATAGTCAGGGTATATTGAGGGTTAATTTTATTTTAAATTCTATAAAAGCACCAAAAAGTATTTTATTTTTCATCTGAATTTAGATATGACTATTATATAATACATTCAATGACCATAGTCAGGAGTGTATTATATCATTAGTCTTATTTAAATTCACTTGAAGAATGAAATATGATTTTTAAATCCAATTTCAAACTTATTCAAATTCATTCATCATATAGGATAGAATTGCATCATATTTTCAAAACTTCTTTTTCAAAATTCCAAGTGTTTCTTCTTCTTCATCAGATTTTATCCAAATCCAATTCTATCTAATTTTAAGATTCAAAATTTCAATTTCAAAGTCCAATTTGACTTTGAAACTCCAAAATCACTTTATATTCAAAGTTCAAATTTCCAGCTCAATTCAAAATTCAACTTCAAAGTTCAATTTAACTTTGAAGTTTCTAATTCATCTTTTGATTCAAAATCCAGTTTTTCTTCAAAGTTTTGAATCAAAGTTGAGATTGACTTTGAATCTCAAAATCCAAACCTTCTCAAGTTCAATCTGGGTTTTCAAAACCCAGATCATCTTTAAAGGTCCTATTTGGACTTCTCAAAACCCAAATCCAAAGACAAATCCTAGTCTCAATTTGGATCCAAATTTCCAAGTATAAACTCCATTCCACTTTGGATCTCCCATCACAGATCCAAATTCCATTTAGGATCAAAATCCCTATCCCACTTTGGATCTCCCATCACAGATCCAAAATTCCATTTAGGATCCAAATCCTTATTCCACTTTGGATCTCCCATCACAGATCCAAAATTCCATTTAGGATCCAAATCCTTTAGATCTCCCATCACGGATCCAAATTCCATTTAGGATCCAAATCCTTATTCCACTTTGGATCTCCAATCATAGATCCAAATTTCTCTTAGGATCCAGATCCTCATTCTACCATTGGATCTCAGATTCAGATCCAAATTCCAATTCTTAGGATCCAGAATCCAACCCTACTTTGGGTCTCAGATTCAGATCCAAATTCCAATTCCTAGGATCCAGAATCCAATTCTACTTTGGACCTCAGATCCAATTCTATCTTAAGATCCAGAGTTCAGCTCTATCTTAGATCTCAGATTTCAGATCCAAATACCATCTTGGATTCCAAGTCTTGAATCCAATTCCCCTCAAAATTCCAAATCCAAATCCCACCTTAAATTCCGAAACCAATTCCATTTCATTCCAGATTTCAAATCAAGTTCTTATTTTTTTCAAAACTCAACTTTGAACTTTGTTCAGAATCCAGATCTTGGATTCGGATTTCATCTTGAAATTTCAAATCAATTCCATCCATGTTCCAATTATATTCATATTTCCCAATACTATCTTTTCTTCTGATTCAATTCTATTTTCATTTCTATTTTGATTCAAAGTTCATTTATGACTTTGAAAATTCCTTTTATCTTAAAACTTCAAAATCATTTTTCAAAAATCCAGATTCATATTCCCAAGCTCTTGATTATTCAAAAAACTTAGAACTTTAATCTTAAGTCCTAAGTTAGGAATCATTTCTTCACTTTATCAGATTCACTTGGAAATTCTTAAAAATGTTTTCAAAAGAGCATACATCTTTGCATTTGCACAAGCATGATTCATTGTGCATTTAGACTTAGGATAATTTTCTAGATAATTTCTTAGCAAAGCCAAAGGCATAAAATTCGACCCTTGGTTCGATTACCCCTGGTAAAGGCGCCAGAAACGGTCGAACCTCGTACCGACGAGCGAATCCCGTCTCCCAGTTTTCCCGCAAATATTTCAAAAACGGAGGTGAGTTATTTCAAATATCTTCAAAATTAAGGTCAAGTGAGACCCGCAAAATAATTCCTCTTCTCTCTTCTTTTCTTTTCTCTTCTCTTTTCTCTTTCCATCTTCTATTTTTCTCCCTTCAAAAAGGAGGACATAGAGGTAGGAAAGGAAAAAGAGAAGGAAGAGAGAGAAACCATTACGAGAGAAAAAATTTTTGCGATGACCACAATGATCAAATACCCTCACGCTTATCGTTTGCTAGTCCTCGAGCAAACTGAAGCAAAAAATAAAAATAACAAACTACAAAAAATAAAACATAATTCACTTTTGTGGGAATCACAGTTGCATTTAGTATATGCAACAAGCCCTTTCAACCCCTAGGTTACCCCAGTGGTCGAGTAAGGTCTCATGAAGGTTTGCAATGATGCTATCCACAAACATCTCTGTCATGTATGCATAAATATTTCAATTTCAAAAAGCATTAGGCAGTTAAATAGTTTGTTTTCATAAATATTTCATGCCATTACACTTTCAAAACATAATTAGATTGAATCATAAATATGAATATGCACAATATTATTTTTGAAAAACTAAGCAAAAGAACAACATTGCATTCATGAGCTCAAAAAGTGAAAAGTGCATACGCTTAGTTGATTGATCTCTTTGTATCTCCTAGTAGCTGGGCTCAGACACAAGTTGAAGTGCTTGGCTTCCATGTCGAAAAAGATAATAAAGGAAATCACTTCTTTGTTTTAAGTTAATATCTGTAGCCTATTTTGTTCAAGCAAGTAAAGTCTGATGGGTGTTTATACCTGGTGCCCTAAAGCCATCTGGTTTAGGAGCCATCGACCTGAAAGCCCGTTACATGGACTTTATAGAGAGCCTAATAGATGTTGATATTGCACATGATAAAGAAGCAGACTATACATAAAATTATGAGAATTGAAGGTCTAGTGATTTGAGCAATTAAGTCTGAGAGATACTTTGTATATGGTGCTCTAACGTCGTCTGGCTTGAGAGTCATTGACCCAAAGCTTGTTACACGGGTCACAAAACAGAAAATTTGATATAGTGCTCAACAAAATAAAGAAAAAGTGTGAAAAATAAAAAAAAATAAAAAAAAAGAGCGTAGCAGAAAAAGTTTACTGCTTAGAAGCAAATATTGAGAAAACATGTGCAAAAAATATTTGAGTGAGGATTAATAAATAATAACTTGTACATATTTGTTTTTCTAAGAATAAAGCATAAATGATTATGATATTTAGAAAAGTAAAAGAAAAAGTTTTATTCTGTGGTGGCACGTAAAATTCTAACATGCATCTATCACCATTTCTTTGAAATCCACATAAACAACCATGTTTTTCTAGATCAGTGCCAGAAAAAATTTGTCATGGGGCTTAAAAATTCTCTAAAAACATTAGATTATGTAAATCATTCATATAAGTTCAAACTCATTCCTTAAAAGCCTAATTTTTATGAGTTGTCATCAAAAGTACAAGTATAAAGACAAAAAAATTGGGTGTGTAAACTATACCCTCCCCCATGCTTGAATGACACTGTCCTCAGTGGCACTCCCCCATGCTTGTATAAAACTGAGTGAATGCATATGAGAGCAAAATAAATAGGAGGAAAGGAGTAGAAGTCACCTTGATCCATACTGTAAAACTTTACCTGATACGCCATGTGAATGACTCTGCATAGGTTTCACCTGTCTACTTGTTATGCAACTCATAAAAATATGCCAAAAATACAATGCATACATGATCTATCATCTAACTCATGAAAAAAGAAAACTATATAAAATAGAAAAACTACTAAGACTACTAATAGTACATCACAAATATGGATTGCCTATCATAAAGTGCTAGATTTTACGTCTTCAGCCAGACGGATCTCTGGAGACCCTTCATCGTCCATGAGATCAATGGACGTAAAGTCGTGCTCAATCAGGAATTCTAAAAAAAATAATGTCATCTGTGACACTATGCACTATGTGTCCTCCAACTCTACCTCTATGTACCCTAAGATGACTCTCGAGACTAGCAGGACGAACGAGATTAGTCTCCACATGAAGGCTATTCTCAAAGGATGGAGAGCCATAAACCGAACAACTAGCAAGATACGCATCCAACTGTGGATTGAATTGCTTCCCTATGACGTCTGTCACCTGAAAGCAGTCGTCATGTCCTGTCGCTCTGTTGGCAGGATCAAAGATACGCAAGCGCAAATGCTTGTTGCCAAAAGAAACCTCCATCTCCCCAATATGACAATCTATACGAGCATGGGCAGTGGCCAAGAATGGTTTGCCAAAAATAATAGGGATATGGTGAGTGACATCAGTGTCCTCTATGCCCAGAACAAGAAAATTGATAGAAAAGTAAAAGTCATCAACCTTGACTAACACATCTTCCAAGATTCCTCAAGGACACTTGGTAGACCTATCAGCCAACTGCAAAACAGTCGTTGTGGGCTTCAAATCCCCAATCCCAAAAGTGTCATATAGAAAACCCACCAAAATGTTCAGGCTTGTCCCAAGATCGATCAATACACGCTCGATAGTCATGTTCCCTATAACACACGTGATAATCGGTGCCCCAGGATCTTTGAGCTTAAGTGAGGCTTGGTGCCGAAACATAAAGCTCACCTGCTTAGTCAAGAAGATTGTCTTGGGCAACGACCTTGATTTTCTCTTCTGCGTGCAAAGTTCTTTGAGGAACTTTGTATAGGCAGGCACCTGTTGGATGGCATCAAGAAGAGAAATGTTTATGTGAACCTGCTTAAACATGTCAAACATTTCATGCATGCGTGCCTCTGCTTGCCAAAATCATGCGATTTGACCAAGGCTTCAGGAAAATGGGCTTTGGGAATATACAAAAAAGGCACAGGTTGTGGGCCCTACCCGTTCTCATTGGGCCTGGTGGAGAAGATCAACTGGTCAATAGGTGTGGTAGTGGGCTCACCGATCGACTCCCGAGTAGGGTGGAATGCCTTCCCACTTCGAAGAGTCATAACAGAATTGGCCTGCTCTTGGTGGGACTCTATGAGGTGCAGGCTGTGGTGCATGGGTTCTTTACCCCTCAGATTGATAATAGACTGACTAGGGAGGCTTCCCTCACTTCACCTGCTCAAGGCTTTAGCCAACTGTCCCATCTGAGTCTCTAGCTTCGCTAATGACTGCGTGTGAGAACTGAAGTTAGCCTTAATGTCAGAAAAAGCCTCGAGCAACTTCTCTTGAAAAGATGAGCTCGATGTGGGCTCCTGAGGAGAAGGCAAGTTAAGATGTGGGTGGGCCTATAGAAATATGGGATGCGAGTAACCTTGTAGGAGGTTACCCTGTCTGTGCTGTGTCTGAGAAGGCATGTGGGGTAGCTCTTGTAAATTTTTCCATGCAAAGTTGGGATGATTTTGTCATCCAGAGTTATAGGAAGGTGTATAAGGGTCGTGCACCGGTCTGGTGAAACCTTGAGCAGCATTCACTTGCTCCAGAATGAATTCATGATAGAGTGGTGTTGTCAAACACTTAGAAATAAAGTGTGCATAGCTCATGCACTTTTCCTACTAGATTTAGCGAAGCTGGGTTGGCCAATAATTGATCTACTTTTCTAGTCAACTAGTCCACTTTGATTTGCAAATCATATTTGGACCCAACTTCAAAAATTCCTCCCTTCTTAGGACTACTAGGAACAGGTGTGGTCCTATCAAGTCGCGAGGACATGACATGATGCATAGCATTTTTGCTCAATGTATCAAATAATGTCCATGCCTCGTCCTCGTTCTTGAGTATAAACATGCCCCCACACGAAGAGTCAACCATTTGCATGTCCTTCTGGGTCAGGCCATCATAAAAGTACTACACCAGTTGCCAATGAGGCACCTGGGGATGGCGATACTTTCGGGGAAGATCTTTCATCCTCTCCCACATCTCATGAAACTGTTCTCCCTCAATATGAGAGAAACTGGTAATAGATTTACAAAACGGGTTCGTCTTACCAATTGAAAAATAATTCTTGAGGAACTCATGCTGCATGTGTTCCCAAGTGGTAATCTGAACAATATCGAGGGCCTTCAGCCAGTGCTTGGCTTTGTCCTTGATGGAGAACGAGAACAACGTCAACCTCAATACATTATCCCCAAAATTGTTGATCTGCACTATATAATAGATCTTAAGAAACTCATCGAGATGATGGTAGAGGTCTTCATTGTTCAGACCATAGAAAGATGGTAGCATTTGTATAATGCTGGCCTTTATCTTGAACTGTGGTGCTCCTACAGCGGGTCTCGCGATGCAGGTGGTCAGGGTGTAAGCATTGGGAGTAAAGTACTCCCTAAGAGGACGGGTCAACTGTTGATCCTGAGCCATGGGAACAGATCGATGGGCTCTCTTAATAAAAGACTCGGGATCCTCAACTATCTTTGTAAGCTCGAGGTCAAGTGAGCGTCACCCTTGCATGCACATGAGGATAGATCGGTGCAACAACCGTTCTAAGACACTGGTTTTCTACCTAACTAATGCGCAGTGCAGCCAAACCACAATAAACCATAAAGAAGGTAAAAGAAAAATGACTAGAAAACATTAAACAAGCACTACACACTTGCACCCAAACAAATATAATATAAAAAATAAACTATAAGCACAGTACCAATCATGCACAATCACCGCTAAGAATATCCTAATAGGTGGGCTGTGCAAGAAAGGTAAGCTGGTATCTAAGGTGTGAAAACACGTGTTTCTAAACTTAAATACAGAAAAGAAACTAAACAATCCTAAATAATCAACAGAGGAAGTAAATTAAACAGTCCTAAGTAAAGAACAAGATGTAAACTAATAACCTAAGTAAAATGAGAACAAACAATGACAATAATGTGAATACTCGTATTAATCGCCGTTCCCTGACAACGACGTCAAAAATTTGGTATGCATTTTATGAAAACGATTTTTAAAACAATATTTTTAAGAAAAACAAGTGTGAAAGCCAGACACCAAAATAATAAAAACTGGCTCGCACGAGTGGTGAAGTTTGGGTCGATCTTAGGGAACATGAAATACTTTGTATTCAATCACACAACTAAACTGCGCTTTATTGCCAAAAAAAAAATCAATTAATTGAGTAAATAAGAGAGAGAGTTCAGCCTTCTGCGGAGGACTTTAAACAATAATTGAGCAGCCTTATTACAAACCCAATTAAATGAATAAATAAAAGAAATAAAATCCTAATCTAAAAATAAAAAAAAAGGTCTTCAGTGCTTGAGGCTTTTGTAGTCTTGAGACTTGATTTGCTTCCCTTTATCCTTCCCTCTTTGTACACTTTTGTATGGTTTAATAAATCAGAGGGAGAGTACTGCTCTGAGGGGCTTGGAGGGCTTTTCTGAAGACCAGAAGGGACCTCAGAAGACACTTCGAGGGTACGCAAATGAGCTCACTGCACGTCCAAACGCTTCCATGCAAAAATCAAAAACACAAAATACAATAGTACGAAGAAAACTAAACAATAAATTAATGGTTAATGACTAAAAAAATTCAGCAAAAATAAGATTCAACTAACTAAAAACAAATTAATAATATGAACTAACTAGGAATCAACTAATAACCTAACACTAAAAGACAAAATAGCAAAACAACCTAACTAACTAGTCAAAAACTAACTTGTAACAAACTAGTTCAAGAAAGCAACTAATGACAAATTAACTAAACTAACATGAACTCTACGCGGCACGATTTTTCAGAACTAATAAATAAAGCTAAAATATAAAATTAGCCTAAGCTATGCTAAAAAAAATCAAATGAAATCATAAAAGAAAAAACCAATTATCATAATTTAACTAAACATGCATGATAAATAAAATAACTATCCAAAGTACATAACATAAATTGCTATTGATATAAACTAACTAAAGTTAATTAATAAGTATTCTAAACAAAATTGAAACACACTACTTAACGAAACTAGCTATATTAACAACTTGAGTTAATTGAATGAAATCTAAATGCAAGAATCGACAAATATTTATCAACTAATTTATCATGGTTTTCAGAATAAATAAAATAACTACTAATCTAATAGCATCATTCAAATAAAACTAACCTAAATGAAACTGCTACTAACTAATGAGAAGGACTGGACTTAAGTTGTATATGCTAGGATTTAATTCAACTAGTGTTAACCCACTAAAAGACAAAAACGATAGTTAAAACAGAAAAACGTGATTCATCTACTCTATTTTATCTATAACAAGTAAAGTGATTGACTATCAAAACAACCAATTTAACACGTTGCTGGATATGATTCTAGGCTAAACACAAATCTGGAATGAAACCATCTATCCTAAAAACAGGAAAATGCAGCACTTACCTAATCGATGATGCATGAATTCACGTTGTAAAAAAAAGAAAACTCTAACTAACTAACAAGTATTATTTACCAATCAACCTATTCTACTAAGCTAATCTATTTAACATCAGATCTGTAACACAATGCAATTAGCCTAAGCTATCTAAGCTAATAGCCTAATCACTAAATTAATCAAGAAACAATGAAACAACTAAGCTACTTGAATTAATTAAAAACGTAAATTCTGGAAATAACACAACTATTGTTTAATTTAATGAATGAATGGAAACTTTCTAGAATTAATAGACTAACTGATAAAAGAAAACAACCAAAATTTATTCTAAGCTAGTCTAACAAAAAATGATAACTTGATAAAGGAAGGCATATCGACAAAATTAAAAAGTGTTATTTAATTAATCTAAAAAGCATTGAAATAAAAAAACATGAAACATGCTATTCTAAACTAGATCTAACCTAAAACTAATCAAGAATCAAGAAACGATAAAGAAAAACCTATGTTAAATTAACGATCTACTTAAATCAAGATTATTCAATGCTTAAATCAAGAAAACGGCTAACCTATATCAAAACAAAATATATATTTTTATTTTTTAGATACAAGAAACTAAACTAAACTAATCTAGATATGCAGATGATGCAGTAATCAAATAAAACTATATGCGATGCAAAACAAAAAACTACAGTGAAACGGGGAAGAAAGAAGCAAACCTGATGATCCGCTTTCAACGAATTGGATGAGAAGAGAAGATGGTTAATCCCAGCTGAACGCACGCCTCTCTGACGAAAAGAAATGTTGCTGATGATAGATTGGATGAGAAGAGAAGAAGAAAAAGAAGAAGAAGAAGAAGAAGAAGAAGAAGAAGAAGAGAGGGGGAGAAATAGGCAAGGATCAAAGAGAAGAGAGGGAGGGAGCAAAGGGAGACATTTTCTTAGGAGGGGAAAACATCCCCTTCTTGCTGGAAATCAATATTTATAATGAGTGAATTAGGTTAAAACAAACTTTTCAAAAAGAGTCCAAAGATTTTCAATAATTTTCAAAAAAAGATCTCTTATTAAAAATGTGTTTATCTAAAAATCAAAACTTCCTAAACTAATTAAAAAGAGCTAATTGCATCCTAATATAACTAAACTATAATTAAGAAAATTCTAAAACTAATAAAAACACTAAAAATGCAGGGCAAGCTTTGAAATACATGATTTTCTGATAATTTCTATTCCAATGCATTTTTTCAAAACTAACGATAAATATGGATTTTTAATGCAAATTTTCACTAAATCATGCATAAATAGAGATGAATAAAATGCAAAATATATGCATGATCATCATGCCACCCATATGGGTTGTGTACGGTTGACACCAAATTTTCTTTTATTAAGTATCCTTTTTGTCCCAGATTTTAAGTTTAACCTTATATCAATGAGTAAATTGATTCAAAACCTTAAATGTGATGTCATTTTCTTTCATGATTATTGTGTTTTTCAGGACCATCTCTCTCGAAGAAGATTGAAGTGGGTAAGCGATGTGGCAGACTTTATGTTTTTGAGACCAGTGATAACCTCTCTCTGAATAATTCTCCTTTTAATTTCAATATTTGGCATTTACGTTTTGGTCATCTTTTGAATACTAGACTATAAATTCTCATAAATAATCAAAGATTATGTGGTTGTGTTCTTCACGTATGCCACAAGGCTAAAAAAACTCGACTTTCATTCCCTAATGGATCCATTATTTCATCAAAGCCTTTTCAACTTATCCATTGCGAGATTTAAGGAGGATATCAAACCACTTCTTTATCCGGAGCACAATATTTTTTAACCATAGTTGATGATTATTCCAGAACGACATGGGTTCACCTTATGCGACACAAATCCGAGACTATAGTCCAAATCAAATTTCTTTTTTCTATTGTCAAAAACCAATTCAGCAGTAAAATTTCTAATCTTAGATCTGACAATGAAACTGAGTTTTTTTTCAATGACATGCAAAACTTTTTAAGAGAAAAGGGTATTGCGCATCAATATAGTTGTGTTGCAACTCCCCAACAAAATGGTGTGGTCCAACGCAAACACATAGATCTATTTAATGTTGCTAGGGATTTGCATTTTCAAGCTTCCCTACCCATTAAGTTTTGGGGAGAATGTGTTTCCACGATCACATACATCATTAATCGCATCCCTTCAAAACCATTATTTGGAAAAACACCCTATGAGTTACTACATCAAAAGATACTATCCTATGATCATTTTCGGGTTTTTGGTTGTTTATACTATGATTATATCATCCATTACTCTCACAAATTTGATAACCGTGCTCACAAAGAAATATTCATAGGATACCCATATGGTCAAGTGGGATACCGTGTGTATGATTTTGAAACACAAACGATTTTTGTCAATCGAGATGTTACATTTTATGAAAATGTTTTTCCTTTTTAAGATCATAAAACTCCAAATGATGAAGAGGAGAATCTCCTACCCATTCCCTTTTTTGAGTCTCAATTCTGTGAGACTCAAGAATCCAATGAAAATACTGTCAATAAAACACCTTCATTTGCTCATAGTGATTCAAGTCTCGACACCATTTTGCCCATTCAAGTCCACAGATCTAAAAGAAACCGACAGCCACCACTGCGTCTCAAGGACTACAGTTGCTATACTATTGCTCCCATACTCCAATCAACTGACGTGAGCGAAAACGTCCATAGCACAAACCATAAATTGTCTAAAGTCATAAGGTATGATCATTTTTTCCAAGAACATCGTGCCTTTTTAAGTACTATCTCCCAATGCTCCAAACCAAAAACATTTTTCCAAGCCATGAAGTTCCAACAATGGCGAGATGCCAACAATACCTGGTCGATCAAGGACTTACATATCAAAAAAAATGCTGTCAGATGCAAATGGGTGTACAAAACAAAGTATCATTCTGATGGTTCTGTTGAGAGACATAAAGCTCGCCTTGTGGCCAAAGAATATACTCAAACTGAAGGACTAGATTACAATGAGACTTTTGCCCCGATTGCTAAACTAGTCATTGTCCACAGTCAAATCGCAATTTCAGTAATAAAGCATTGGCATATATATCAAATAGACGTTAACAACACCTTTTTACATGGAGATCTCAATGAAAAAGTACACATTGACTTACCACTAGTTTTTTCGGTTTAGGGGGAGTATAAAGTTTGCAAGCTGCATAAATCGTTATATGGGCTTAAACAATTCTCGCAACTGGTTTGCTAAACTATCACATTACATGCTTCAAGAAGGTTTTACTCAGTCTAAAGCTGACTATTCTCTTTTTTTAAAGACCACTAATGGAGCACACATCTTTGTATTGGTCTATGTAGAAGATATCATTATTGTAGGAGATGATCTCACCTTAATTGAAAAACTCAAAGTTCACATAAATCAGCAATTTCAGCTAAAAGACCTTGGACGGTTAAAATATTTTCTCAGAATTGAAGTCGCCTGATCCAAGAATGACATCTTTCTATCTCAACATAAGTACACTCTTGATATTCTTCAGGACATGAGATTCCTTGGAGCAAAACCAAGCGAATCACCCATGGAACCCCATATCAAGCTTAATCATGAAGATGGGGTTTTACTAGATGACCCGGGGCCGTACAGACGTTTGGTGGGTCACTTGCTATACCTCACCATAACCCATCCAGATATAGCTTTGCAGTAAATATTCTGAGCCGATTCAGCAGTCAACTACGACAACCTCATATGGATGCCGCCATTCGGGTCCTTCAAAATATTAAAAGTAGCCTTGGGGAAGGGGTTCTAATGTCCTCTACAAGCAGCATCCATGTGACTGGTTATTGCGACTTCGATTGGGCCCTCCTGCCCGATCACTCGTAGGTCCACATTAGGTTATTATATTATGATTGGAGACAACCTTGTTTCATGGAAAACGAAAAAAGCAATCCACCGTGTCTCACTCCTCTGCTGAAGCCGAGTACCGATCCATGGCCTTGGCATGCTGTGAACTTACATGGATCAAATACCTGCTAATGGATCTTGGCAACAGTCACCACCAGACATGACATTGTATTGTGACAACCAGGCTGCTCTTCATGTCGCCGCAAATCTAGTCTATCACGAGCGTACTAAGCACATCAAAATCGATTGCCATCTTGTGCATGAAAAAATTCAGAATGGACTAATCAAAATGAGTTTTGTTCCCACGCATTCACAGTATGCAAATCTCTTCACCAAGGCTCTTGGCATTGACCATTTCTCATGACTCAAGACCAAGTTAGGCATCCTCAATCCGTCCGCTCCAAATTGAGGGGGAGTAAAACTAACCTTGTGTATTTGGTATACAGTATTCGCTCCTACGGTATATTGAACTCTGATTCTCTAGAGTAATCAGGACTCTATTGTAGTTACCGAACTCTGATTCTCTGGAGTAATCAGGACTCTATCGTAGTTATCCGGGGATAGTCATCCAGGATTTGGGACTCTCTCATCATCCTTATCTGGATAATGATTACCTTGTATAAGTATTTCAGAGGAAACTGTCTACCTCTTGTATAAATACGCTACCTTGTAACCAACATGATTATTCAATTTCTCAATAGTGAAAGAAGAATACCTCTCTTTCCCATACGTTTTTCTTCAGTGTATTTATCCGTTTGGATCCCAAGTGAGCAGTAGGAATATGAAGTGCATCCTGTACGACCGGGGGCGATTGTATCCATCCATGTATTTGTTTCTGTTTTCAGAGTTTAGCAGCTATGGTTGGTGTTGATTTATGCCTGTTTTGAACTAGCTGTGAAATGGTCCGAGGTTGTACTGTCAAAGAGTGGCTAGACTTCCCTAGTTAGTATTATAACATTAGTTAGTATCAATCATTGTATCGACATTTCTTTTTCTTAGTTTATCCAGACTTTCCTATTAGCCATCTGCCTAGACTTTGTTAACCACATTAGCCTTTTTGCACATTCTTTTAAATTTAAACCTTGGGGTGGCATGTTTGTTGAAGTTTGATGTGTACAAGCTGTATTGCTGATTTGAGTTTTATTGCTGAACTTAGTGGGTGGTTGGGTATACCCACTTATCCTGTTGATGAACGAGGTAAGCTGAGATATTGCAATATGGAGCATAGTGCTGTGTTCCTGCTCAGTCGCATTGTAACATCTATTAGCATAAAGGTGCTAGCGTTCATTTCAGCTGCTGCGTTGTTAATATAAACTACTTGCAATGTGTTGGATCACTTTTCGGATCACACAGTTTCACAATCGTCATCATGATATAAAACACAATATAAATCAGGAAATACAACAGTGTAAATAACATGATTAACAAACGACAGAAACAATAACAGGGTTCAGGCATGTCGGTTTCCGCAACAGACCAAAATCCAGACGGCAACATATAAACAAACATATGCACAGAACATAAAGAAAACAACAGACACATGTTTAGATTATGTAACAGGCTAAGGCGTACGAAAGTACTCCCCTTAGAGAAGATTCGCCCCCACATACTGTGCAGATCAGGGTCCGGCGTCCTTCCCCAGGATACAATAGCCACGACGAACCGAACGGTGCACTCCGGCGGATCTTCCTTCGAAAACAGCCTCTTCGAACCACAGTTGCAGAACAACCCCTTTCGGGATAACTCACAGGAAAGAGAGAGAGAGAGTAAAAATGGAGATGGGAAATCGCAGAACTCTTCTTCAGAAAGTCTGTCTCAGCATATCCGTAACCCCACCCCTGACCACGCTTTTATAACCCACGAACGGTTATGAAACGTGGAAGGATCCCGTTACAGAATCCGAGGGGACGTGATCCGTTAACGAACTTCGAAAGATCGAGATCCGTTACGGAATCCGAAGTACCATAACGGGCACGGAATCCGAGGAGTCGTGACCCGTTATCCATTCCCATAACCCGTTACCGAATCCAAATCCAAAGAAACTTTGGGTAAAAAGGTACTTTGTCTTGATTGGATATGGCCCTTAAGGGCCAATTACCCGAACCCGGCCCGACACGGCGGGCGGGCATGCGCGCATGTGTGTGGTGGTCATCCCACTCTCTTGTTCTCAAGAACAAGTGTATGAGTTCTCAAGTGACTTATAAAGCCCACAGAAAACTCAAGCACAAGCAATGTGGGACTATTCCACCTCATCAAGACCACCTCTTTCAAAACAGCCCAATTCTTCTTCTTTGAATTTTCTCTCCCTTCCTTCTTACACCTAACACAATGTTCACCCTATGATAAAACATCAATTAACAGCTTATCACTATATCACGGGTATTGCTACTGATGTGCTGTTGCAGTTGGCATTTGATAATCATGCACACCATGGTGGAATTAATGTTAGATTTTACTATCAAATGCATTCAGACGTTCCACATTAATGTTAATATTTAATATTTGCATGTGCTTCTTTTTGTTTATAAATTTTTTTTTGAGATAAAATAAAAAATGGCTACAATTATTAATAAAAATCTATTTCATATGGACCAATCAAACTATTTGCTGCAGTCAGGGCTGGGCTACAAAAATGGATAAAAATCTATTTCATATGGAATCAGGGCTGGGCTAGGACTTGGCTTTTAAATTTTTTTTTTTTAACTGTTTCGGGAGGCAGGACTGGGCTACAGCCCAGTCCTGCCCCCCCCCCCCCCCCCCCCCCCCAGCTACGCCTTTGCTTTGGAGGATGTTGTGGAAGTTGCATTACTCTGTTAAAACCACTAGATCCTTCAGTTCATGTTATTTGAAAATTTCCTTTGCTTCTTCTTTTCGTTCGCACAGATATTGCCCGTTCATCATTATGTAAAACTTTTATGTTGCATCCTGTGGGGTGCTGAAGAAAAAGAAGGTTATCTTCAAAATGCAAACCTGGCTGCAGAAGCCCCCCCTTTCTCTCCCCTCTCTCTCTCACTCTCGATCACCTGGTATGGGTATTTTGGTTATTAATGGGCTGGTTTTTTCCCACGTTTTTACTTTTTAATGATTTTGTGATCGAGTCATTTTCATTTCATATTTCACATTGTAAATGCTTGAAAATTGTATTCTTTTACTTAAATCATATCCTGAATCTGGATCCTCTGCTTTTGGCTGTTCTGGTTTAGGTGGTTTCTTGAACAGGTTGGGAACTCTTAAGTTTATTTTCCAGTGTCTTCTGTTTTGAGCATGTTATATAGTTCATATTCTCCTGTAGTTTCAGGTTGATTGTCTTCTAGACTATTTCGTAATCTCTTTAGTGAATGTTTCTTAGAAAATATTTGATGGTTCTTTATTATCATTTTGGGCTTGTGTCATTGTAAAATGACTATGAAAGCTATTTGAGAAATGTTTCCACATTTTGATTGCAATGAAATTCTTACTCATTTATGATTCCCAGTAAGTGATTTGGTTGCGTATATGTTCATTGCAAGTAAAAAATCATAGGATTATAAGGGCGTCTCACGTACATTTTACAATGTGTAAATCAAACCTTACAATAACCGTACCCATATCATTTGTGATCAGGAATAATTTATGTTTGCATTAGATCAAGTCTAAATGCCCCCGTCAAGTTGTGACATGACAGAAGAGAAAACCCAAGTTACAAAATACAATATGATGATGGTTGAGATTAATGCAGAATATTCATGGATCAAAGGTGTCAATGGGGAGCTCAAATTTAACATAAATAACAACTATAGCTGGAACCTATTCGATTATAAGAGCTTGTGGCGACTAAGTACGATGGTGGCTCTATTGGAGAAATTGCAGCCTTCAATTGATTATTTATGACAAAAATGGTTTGTAAAAACACCAGAAAACTGAAAAAAGGCAAAAAAAGAGGAGAAAGGTGTAAAACCCCGATATGGGACCTCAAGAGTCCGAGTCCGGTTGGTATTATTTTTCAGAGGAAAAGCATAAAGAGTTCACACAGAAAAAACATGGCTAAATTTTTTTTTTTCTTTTTTCAATAACTCACTTTCTTTCACAAAGATCATTATTCATAACATAAAGAAATAACAAATACATAAATATTCAATGACAAGAAAATTAAAAACTACCAAGTGCTCTGCTGAAGTAGAAGTAATCGATCACGTCTTACCTGCGCTAGTGTATTTGAAACTTACAGTTGTAATTATATTGGGGGTGAGTCTACAACCTAGTAAGAAATAATTATAGGTAAATAAAAACTTTAACTTACAACTATAGTGAGCTCTAAAATCCTAGTCTGAGTTTAGTTTTTAACACACCACACAAGTTTGTATGTTTTAATTATCTCCCTTTAACTTTCTCAAACACTTTATTACACCAAACTAACACTAGGTCGATTATACCGGTCATAGCCGTTAATGAGCGTAACAACCTGCATAAAACACTCAAATTCTACATGTTGGTCAGACTATGTCACATGGGTGCGGATAAGTGGGTGCGACACTTTCAAAAAGCTTGGGTGCAACAAAAATATAACAAATTATATATATATATATATATATATATATATATATATATATAATTTTTAAGTTTTAACAATTAACAACAATAACACTAATAAAATAAAAAATAATTATCATAATATCATCAAATCAATTCATCATCATGCATGTAATAAATCAAATTAACAATCTACAATTCTATTCTATATCATAAAAACTAATAGCATAATTAAATCAACTTAAATAAATTATAGAAACAATCAAATAAGTAAAGCAAAAAAGAAGTAAATTATACATTATACTAACAAAAGAAGCAAAAAATGCATAATTACATACCAAAAGTATATCCTACACAATGTATATGACGATGAGATAATGAATCATAATAATTTTTTGCTTCATCATTAAATGCATCATAAGAAGGAAGACTGTGATCAAATAAATTCATGTTTGTAATATTGAAATCATGCTCTCCCTCTAAGTCATACTCTTCTAGGTTTATATCAAAAAAATTGGATAACCCTTGTCTGTATTATTAAAAATTTAAAATAATTTGAAAATATTAAATACAAGTATATTTAAATAAAAAAACTAAAAAATAGTCAAACAACTAAGAGAGCAAATTAGTACCTCTATTCATCATTGGTTCACGAAAGTAGTCAAAGATTTGAATGAACATATACTACATCCTCTGCACGCTTAATGGTGAGTTTGTTTCTTTTCATGTTGTGTATTTGAGAATATGTGCTTCAATTTCTTTCACAACAAGATGAATTAGCAGGCTGAAATAACAATCTCAATGCAAGGCGTTGGAGAAGAGGTGTTTCTGATCTAAATGTTGACCACCATATGATAGGATCTATATTATCCTCCTCTTTCACAAGTAATGCCTGTCCATATAATCTCAAAGATGCAATCTTTCTAAACCCTTGTGTGACTTGATTTAGAATATGTGATTCTGAATAAAATCTTGTCATACATATATTTCTATGCCTTGACAGCTCTGGGTCTAAATTTGGAGGGACACGACCAATACCACTTTCCTGTCATTTTTTTGCATAATATTTTAGATTAAGAGAATGTGTCATGCAATGCAAAGAAGTGTTGATCTTATCTCATTTTCTGACTAAATTTGAATAAATATGGTTAAAAAATTCTGAATCATCCAATATAGGATTTTTTACTTCATGCTTGAAAACTATAACTTGTATTTTTTCAATCATATTATCTCATATTTCATAAACTTTGTAAAGCATGGGCTTATCCTTATCAACACTACAAGAAAAACTCTAATTAGCGACAAAAATTTACGATGGATTTTTTCTATCCCAAATTTACAACAGATTAGCTAAAGAAAACTATCCATCGCTAACATTCAAATTATTTGCAGAATTAGCGACAGAAATTTTTTTATCATGAATTCATCGCTAATTAGCGATGGATTCTCGAAGGAAAAATTTTGTCTTAAACTTCGTCGCAACTTAGCGACGGATCAACAGCAAAAATTTTTCGTCGCTACTTGGTGACAAATTTTTTTTTGTCGTTAATTCGTCGCTAATTTCCCTCATAAAACCCTAATGTGAGCCCCTTTCTTTCTCTTTCGGTTTCATCCCTCACCCGTCGCCCGTCGACCTCCCCTATCGACTCAGTCCCCCTCTCACCACCGCTCCCCTCTCTTTCGCTCTCGTCATTTTTTCAGCCGGCGAGCCTCGTCTGGCAACCCATTTCTGACCTCACCCCATTTTCTTCTCTCGACTCTGGTCTCTCTCATCTACCGACACCAACGCCGGCTCCTTACAGGTAAACCCCGACTTCCCCCTCTCTTTCCTTTTTTGTCGGCTAGCAAGCCCTTTTCTTTCCCTCCATTTCCATTTTTCCTATGGAGGGGCTGAGCCCCCTCCCTGTCTCTCGGTCTTACGGGATGTGAGGGAGGGGCTCGATCCCTTCCCTGTTCTTTTTTCGCCAGGGAGGAGCCGAGCCCCCTCCCTATCTCCCTGTCTTACGGGATGCAAGGGAGGGGCTCAACCCCCTTCCTATTCTATTTTCGCCAGGGAGGGGCTCCCTGTCTCCCTGTCTTACGGGATGCTAGGGAGGGGCTCGGCCTCCTCCCTATTTTTTTTCGCCAGGGAGGGGCCGAGCCCCCTCTATGTCTCCCTGTCTTACAGGATACGAGGGAGGGGCTCTCCCCCCTCCATGTTCTTTTTTCGCCAGGGCGGGGCCGAGCCCCCTCTCAGTCTCCCTATCTTACAGGATGCGAGGGACGGGCTCGACCCCCTCCCTGTTCTCTTTTCGCCAGGGAGGGGCTGAGCCCCCTCTCCATCTCCCTATCTTACGGGATGCGAGGGAGGGGCTCGACCCCCTCCCTATTCTTTTTTTGCCAAAGAGGGTCCGAGCCCCCTCCTTGTCTCCCTGTCTTACGGGATGCGAGGGAGGGGCTCGACCCCCTCTTTGTTTTTTTTTTTTTGCCAGGAGGGGCCGAGCCCCCTCCCTGTTTGCCTGTTTTATGGTCTCCCTCTCGCCAGTAGATTGTTTTGTATTATATTATATTATTTTGTATATTTATGCATTGCAGGTACGTAGCTGAGCTAATTGCATGATGCTTAGTGCTAAGCATCACATGTGATTAAAAATCCAATGCAAAAAGAAATCAGAAAAAAATGCAAAGGCAAAAATAATGCAAATCGGGTAAATACCCGTGGTGAGTAAGTGATGCAAGCGCATCACAGGTTATTTAATTTCTTCGATGCAACACTTTTCTGTTCAGACACTCACTTATTTGTGGATATCTAGGATTGTTTGATGGAGTTCAGAGATCATGCTGAGCATGATTTTAATATATGAAAATAGAAGTGTTCTTATTTTTAGAGTTTGGATTCCATGCTAGTCATGGTAGTAGTTAGCGAGATATTGGAGTGTGTTTGCTGCACATACATGTTTGACATTATTTTGATATGAATGATTTGAATGTATTGTAATGTATGATGTGACTATATTCATGCTTGCATGAAGTTATTTTCAAATTGATTATGCCTTCCATGTGAAATTGCATTATAAAAACATGTTTCAAATGAATATATCATGTTATGAATGGGTTTGCACATGAAAATGAATGATAAGTTATCAATGCTTCAAACATGCTTCAAATGAATGGTTTTGCACATGAAAATATTAAGTTATCAATGCATGCATCATAGTTCTTTTGATTGAATGACATTATATATATATATATATATATATATATATATATATATATGTGTGTGTGTGTGTGTGTGTGTGTGTGTGTGATATATCAAATCATTACATCCACCATGAATGCATGATAAATTAGATATTTTCTTCATCATAACATTCTTATGATTCTCTTTTAACTGGTTAGGATAATATCCATAACATCATAGGACATTGATGTGATATGAATGATTTGAATGCATTGTAATGTTTGATGCGACTGTATCCATGCTTGCATGAAGTTATTTTCGATTTGATTATGTATCCATGGAATTGCATATCATGTAACTGATCCAAATAACATTTTTATTTGTTAGAATATGGTCCGTGGAGGTAACAATGGTCGGGCACCCAGTGGTCAAGGATCAAGTGATGTCTTTGTGTTATATTTAAATATAGGCATTCATTATGTTTTTGCTTATATGTTGATATAAAAATTATTACTTGTTAATCGTCTTTATAGGATTCCAACTCAGTGATAGTCAATCTCAGCCTTCATCTTCACGTAATGCTTTGATCGGTATATCATTTAAATAATTGTATACTTGATTAGTTTAAATATACATCGTGTGAATTTCTAACTCATTATTTTGTAGGTGATGTTTCGCCTACACATGACCCGCCTACACCAGCTAGTCATACACATCATGAGACAATGCCGGATGTAGGGTCTTCTCAGTCTAACACACGATGACTTATTCAAATAGTGTATATCGATAGTCGATCGTAAGTATTTCATTGCCACTTGTCCAATACTTATCTTATAAATAGTGTATATCGTCAGTCGATTGTTAATGTGTATTAATTCATGTGCAGCACAAGGTTCAAGGCACAAGAAGTAATATGAGAAATTAGGAAGTCACTACTTCAACATCTTCCAAGACCTGTCACTCAATGAAAAGAGTACCCGAAGGAGGTGTTGGACAGGTTATTATCCTCATTCATGGTATGCAATCATTTATCATAACTAATGTGTTTTATATTGAATTTTTTGTTATAGTCATGTGTGCTAACTTTATGAAAGTATTTGTAGGCTTCGCATCGCTTCACGACTGCGAATGATGAGAAGGACACGAGGGTAGTATAGCAGAGGGTGGCTGCCAATCGATTTACTGACATGCTGCACAATATGAAGACTGCAGCAATAAAAGCATCTGGTGGGATAGATGATCCACTGCAGTGGAAGGGCCATGACCCTTCTACTATTAAGAGAGACTATTGGGAGGGAATGTGCGACAAGTGGGCGAGTAATGAATTTTGAAACCGCTCAACAAAGGTTGCACAAAACTGAGCGAAGATGCTTGATGCCCATCTACACATAGGTGAATCTAAGACTTTTGAGAGCCACAAAAAAAAATGCTAACTCATCAATATATATATATATATATATTGTCAAATTTATAAGTATTGTTGCATACTTTTTAATTGATTTTTTTATCATTTAACCTCGTAGGAAGTAGAAAAAGGAGGCATTGTGCCTTACAAAAATGTGTTTATTGAAACACATAAATGTAAGAGTACGAGAGAGTTCATATAAGAGAAAGCGAGAGCGACACTGATATGTATTTATTGTATTAATAAATATTGTAATAGACAAGTTACCATGAACATTATAATTCTTAATTATTAATCCATACTGTAATCATTACTTTGTAGGAGTCATACGAGCAGCATATGGTAGAGCGATATGGTAATGACTCAACTCAGCATCCACCTTTTGATTCTACAATATAGGTGACTGCAACTGGTGAAGCCAAAAAGGGTCGTGTGTTCGGGTTTGGGAGTAACATGAACATCACACCAGTCGTTGCCTTCTGTAGCCAGAGCTCTCATAATTCTCCCACCAACATCAACTCTCACCGTCCGATTGACTCTGCTATGTCTTGGGATGGTATCTGCCAGCGTCTTGAGGATAAAATACGTGACTTTTTACATGAAGTCATTCTCAACTTTGTCCATAATGAGTTGTGCAACTTTTTTCGGGACAGGAAAACTTCGTCTGCATTCAACATGAGCTCTGGTGCCCATAAGGTATAAAGATTCATGTAATTTGTTTCATGTTGTTAGATTTCAAGCTAGTATATGCAATACATATATGCATGATTGAATCACTATGATTTTTTTTTACACCTTTAGAACACATATATGCATGATTGAATCACTATACAATTTTTATGACATTCTTATAACACATATACACATGATTGAATCACTATGAAAGTCTTTTGACAACCTTACAACACATATATGCATGATTGAATCAATATGAAAGTTTTTTGACAAACTTAGAACACATATATGCATGATTGAATCACTATGAAAGTTTTTTGACAACCTTAAAACACATATAAGCATGATTTCATCACTATAAAATTGTTTTACTGCCTTATAACACACATATGCATGATTGAATCACTATAAAAATTTTTGATTGTCTTAGAACACATATATGCATGATTGAATCACTATGATTTTTTTTTGACAATTTTAGAACAGATATAAGCATGATTTCATCACTATGAAAGTTTTTTACAACCTTAGAACACATATATGCATGATTATGATACATAACACATTTATTTGACAACCTTACAAACCGTATATGCATGCGTGAATCACTGTGACATTTTTTTACAACCTTAGAACATATATCTGCATGATTGAATCACTATAATTTTTTTTTGTCAGTCTTAGAACACATATTTGAATTCTGTTAATGTCCTTCACTTTATTGCTAGTCTATGTGTCATTCAACCATTTACTTTGATTGCATTAGATTAGGTGCATTGCATATAATTTATTTCATTATATTTTATTTATCAATACTAACATTTCGGTTCTCTTGTAGGATGCTAGAGATGATCAACATAGAGGAGCTGATGGAGGCATGGATGGGGGACATATTGAGAAAATAAAGAGGATGATGCCTCGAATCTTGGCGAGGATTAGTTTCATGTGTTTAGTTTGTTTCACGTACTTGTAACTAATTATAACTTGGCAAAGACTGTACTGGGTTGTTAAATTTGTTTCACTTATAACTTGTGTTAAATTTGTTTTACCTACTTTGTATATGTATTTTTTATGTGTATTTTGTTTTTTATACAGAGGTTATATAAATTCTATAACGAGAAATTTTTCTCGATATTCATATTTCATTTATTTTTATTTTTATTTTTAAAATTGTGACGGATTAGCGATGGATATTATTCGTCGCTAATATCTGTCACCAATTTCAATCAACCGATGCTTTGCGATAGAATTTAATCTGTCGCTAAATTAGCAATGAACATTAGCGACAGATACACATTCGTCGTTAAAGTTTAGCGATGGATTTGCGATGGATTACATTCAATCACAAAACTAAATTAGTCCTTATTTAGCGATGGATTAGTGACGACCATGATCCATCATGAATTCATCGCTAATTAGCGATGGAATAGCGACACATTAGTTCTATCGCTTTTTAGCAACCAAGATTATGCGACGAACCCTTTTCGTCGCTAATCTATTGCTAATCCGTCGCTAAACACATTAGCAATGGATTAGCACTGGATAACATCCGTCGCTAATTCACATTTTTTTTTCTAGTGCAACTTCTCTTAATATTTCTCAAATAGGTTGTGTAAATTGAAGAAAATATATGACTCTGTCCCAAAACTCATCATCAATAATGAATTTCTTAATTTTTTGAGCCTTGACATTATCATCAACACGATAGAATGTCTAATTCTCATCAGTCACCATGTTAACAAAAGCATTCTTCACTTCCTTAATCCTCTTTACCATCACAATGATGGACGCAAAATGTGTTTCAACGACCTTTAATAATTTTAGGTCAGAATGCCTATTAAATATAACATTATCTTGATGGTGATTGACAACACAATTCCTAATGCTTTTGACATTTTTTTTAATTACTCAATCCATGAACATAGAGCATATGCTGGTGAATTTTCTTCTTCTTTGGGGTTGCATATGCTCTTGAGGGTCAGATTCAAGCAGTGTGCTATACAGGGAGTCCAAAAAATATGAGGATACTCACTCTTCAAACTCAATGTTGCACTTTTACAAACTGGAGTATTGTTTATGATGATTTGTATTACTTTCTGATCACCCACTTATTTTATTACTTCTATAAACAACTCCTTCAAATACTCACTATTTTTATATTCCCTAGATACATCAACTGCTTTCAAAAATATTGAGTCACTAAGCGAAGAAACAATGAAATTGATTAGTGGATGCCTATGAATATCTGTCCACCCATCAAAAATAATGAAAACTCTATTTTGCTCTCATGAATATTTTTTAATCTCTAGCAATCTCTCAACATTTTCCTTCTCTTATGCAAGAAATGTGGTTCATAGTTTTTCTAAGCTTGGAGGTACATAGCCACTCAAATTACAATTTGCCAAAAAAGTAAATAAATCCTTCTATTAAGGATTTCTAACTGCATTAAATGAGAGTGAACTAGAATAAAAATACCTTCCTACTTTTCTATCCATCTTCTCCCCTCCATATATATTGAATGATGCTTGTATCATTCCTCTTCCTCTACCTCCTACATCCACTTTTCTTTTTTTTAGCATATTTTTGGTGGCTTAAAACTGGTACACTAATTGCATAAGAATCACTCATTGTCTTCCTCTTCTCATATTCTTCTTGTATTGTCTTCGCATTGCCTCATCAACTCTTCTGCATCCTGAAATGCCGTGTCCTGGTATCTTCAACAAATGAGCCTTAACTCTTGTGTAAGACCCAACAAAATCTTTTTCACAGAGCTTGCATCAAAATCTCTTGTTTACACCACCTCTTCCAGTTTTTGCAAGCTTATCTACATGTACCCATAGTGCCCCCCCATCATCACTCTCGCTACAACTATCAGCAACACTAGCAGCAGAACTCACATGTGGGGATGAGGATGACGCAAGTCCTTTCCCTTTATCCATCATTTTTTATCCTAAAAACATAAAAGAAATTATATTAAAATCAATTATGCACACAATCAAGATTTATAATATTGAGTGCAAGGTTAATAACATATACAATAAGTTCTAAAAAATATAGTAGTAGAACATATAAATAAATACCGAAAGGTATGAGAAAAATATATAACAATAACATTAATCATTAATGCAATGTGAACACTCTTAATCATGGGATTATAAAAAATCTATATAACTATACAATCTACACTCTTCAGACATATTTTTTTACTTAACATGCATTAAATTAGGTATCTTTAGTTTTATGTTTAAATGAGTTTCTAAAGAGATCCAATTAAAATTAATAGTCTATATTACAACAAAACTTTGTCATAAAAAATCAAAACTTTTGGTTGAATTAATTCGATATCAAAGCATACTTTTTAGCAACAAGCCATGATAAATGCATCTACAATACATGCATGTTCGGATTTAGCCTAAATCTGATACTATGCATGTTCCTCTCTCTCTCTCTCTCGTTCCATCACTTTGTTTCCTAAATCATTTAGGAAAAACACCAACAACTATGCTTTCTTTTTAAAGGAATCTGAAATATATATATATATATATATATATATATATATATATATATATATATATATATATAGATATATATATATATATAGAACTGCACATATTAGGCTAGATAAAAATTTAAATTTCATTAATACAATTAAAATTTGAAAATTAACTAAACAGACAATAAAATTTGTCTCTGTTAACCAAGATCTATTAAGTTCACCATGTAAAACCTAAGATTTTTCCTTGATAATTAAAATGAATAAATGATGAATTATTGGTACATTCATGACTATAATCTTGAATTATTGATTTTTTTTATATTATTGATTTTCTTGATATTCTTGATTTTCTTGATTTCAATTAATTATGAATTTTCCTCTTAAGTTATGAAGAATATTTCAAGAATAATTAAAAAAACTAAAATATGTGAACTAAACAAAAAAGTAAATGATTTGTGTATTTTTAGATTATGGATTTTGGATTTTGATATAATCTTATTAGATTGGACCCACAACGTCGAACGCTCTGAACAACAATATTATTATTTGACCAAATTTTGGCTGATAAGTGACTCACCTAGTTAATTGGAATCAACATTGACGTTCCTCATTTCATGTGTATCAAAATTGACTATCTACATGCTCAAATTGGGGTTGATTTGAGCATTTTATTATCGATCGAAGTTCATGCTTAATTATAGATTGAAAATTAACATTTTTTGACATCAACTAAATTTTATTGCCAATCCGTATGTGTATGATTAAATCTAAGACCACCATGATAATCTATGTTTCGAGGGATATCAAATCAACTATTTAAATATTTAATTCTGATGAGTCTTTGGGTCTGTATGCCTCCCGAAAGGTTGTCATATCAGTAGAGCCCAAGCCAAGATAAAAAGTCCCTACTTTTCTTTTATAGCTTAAGTAATTTTAAAATTTAATGAATTAGGTCTCATAATTTATTTTTTTATTTTATTAATAAAAGAAATTAATAAATATTAACTTCTTAAATTAGAGATGTGACTCTTGTCTAAGCCTATCTATAAATAGAGGCCCTCATGAGAATGATTAACAAGGTTAGTTCTTTTTCTTTCTTTCTCTCTTTTTTTTCTATTTGTTTTTGAATTTTCTCTCTTCTCCAAAACGTGTAGGAGCCTTGGAAAACCCTTGTTCAGCCATTAGATCTGCACTTAGTCATTGGGTGGTGGTGAAATTAGAGTCAGATCATCCATTTTTTTGTTCTAATCGTGAAAATCGATCATAGACATGTAAGATTTGCATAGCTGATATTTTTACACCCTTGGAGCATGTATGATTGAAGTATTTTGATTTTCAGCAACTTTTAATATGTTCTTGATCTGTTCTACATATTTTCTTTGTGAAAGAAATCGTTTCTTGAATAAAAAAATATAAATATTGCATTTTTTCTCAAAAACGATTTTGAGAAACATGCGAAATTACGACTTTGTTCTTATTTCATATTAGATCTAATCATAGTATGATTATTTATGGTGTTATTCATGTTTTAACATGTATTAAGTTAGATCAAACAAAAAATAATCAGATTCTAAAGGTTTATAATCTTAAAAAGGGTTTTTACAAAAACATTTTCCGAGAAACCTAAAGCTATGATGTCTGATAATTTTTTCCAACCAGTTTTGAAAAAAAATCGATAACTCTATGAATACCGGTCCGAAAAATCTAAATAAAATCACTATGATCATCTACACATCTTGATATTTAATATAGAATCTAGTTTCATTTATTTTGAACCTATATTAATATAGATATGCCTATTTTAATAGATCCCCAATTTCTGACACTGTTTCCAAGATGATTTTGACCCATCTTTGATAAACATTATAAACACCTATGAAAAATGACTCCAAACATTTTATACAAATTTTGGATGAATCTTAATACCTAATATCAGACAGTGTAATAAGAGTTTTGTCAAAAATATTCTAAAAAAAATTCAAAAAATACCTTAATCTGATTAAAATCCTGCAGATTACAGATTTTGGACCGAAAAGTTTAATATCAGGCTGTGTAAAAGATTTTTAATTAATTATTTATTTATTTGTTTTGCAAACAATTTGTTGGATTGTATTCTAAGTACAGGTAACCCCGGTAAAAGTACCAAAATTTTATCAATGTTCTGTTATTCTTGACAGATTTTATAGAATTGGGTTACCAGAGATCCAAATTTGTTTCAACAACTTATACTTATTTTTAATTAACATGTTAGAAGCTTATGATTTTGATATATTTCTGACATGTATTTCATATTATTAGTGAGTTTATGAAATATTATTAATGATCTAACCATGTGAGAAGATCTGATTGGAATATTTATGTGAATCGTATGTGTAATACATGACTCCTTTCATATTATTTTGCAAATATATAATTATGATCGATTCTAAAAGGCATATTTCATTGAGATATAAATTGTTGGTAGTTTGTATAGCATGAACTGAGTTTAAGTAATGTGCATTCATCTTGTTTAAGCATTATTATAATTAAACATAATTAAAAATATATATGTCTTTCCGATTCAGGCTTGTGGGGGCTTGGATCGGGAAAAAAACTTATGTGTTTGTAGTTACAGGCCAGTTGTAATGAGTTCTTTAATGTGTATGCTACTATAGATATTTTAATTAGGTTTAATATGATTTGAGGACTGAAAGTTTAAAATATTGATTATAGTTATATCGATTTGATTGGTAAGGGTTTATGAGAGCTCTTATTGGGAAAGTCGAGTTAATGACTTCGATTATGTTTTGATGTTTCTTTAAACTTTTCATAAATTCAGTGTTTGAATCATATTTGATCTGAGATAAATATTTGTGATATAGTTAATGGTAAGATTTATTGTTCCTATACATGTCGCAAGTGAGATTTGTAGATCTGTTCAATTATAGCAGTTTGATTATGCAATTTTTATGATAAATCGATTATGAGCATGACTATAATTGCAAAGCATGTAAAAAATGAATAGTGAGCATGCTAATGTTGTTTCCTATTGGCCATAGATAAGGATCCATAATGATGTATGTGTGATATTATTGCATGTTTATCCTGGAATATTGGAAATAATATGATTGTGTATGAGTGGATTGCTAAATGGTATGTTAACATGATTCCAAACTTTTGAGAATGCATGTTATGATTTTGGTATGCGGTATTTGTAAATACATACAGAAACTGTGATAATGGTTCCATAAAAAGGAACAATGAGATGAAGTGCACTAACCTAAATGGTAGTTGCATGTGTTACCTATGGCCTAATTTAAAGATACCTTGTGATAACCCTTCCGGGTATGCCTTGTTTCGTCAATATATGCTAAACTGGTTGCTTAGCAGCGATCTACCTTAGAGAGGGTAGAAGGTATAAAATTTTCTGGACCCTTCAGTTTGACTCGCGAGAGACATTTCCTCGCCAGGTACTTAGTTCAATAAAAAAAATTTTAGAAGCTTTTAAGTACTTATTAATTAATTAATTAGTTTTATTTAATTCCAAAATTTAAATTGACATTTGTTTAGGACTCTTAGTAGAGCCCTTAAACATACCTAGAAGCATCTAAGAAGGTTTTAGAAAGCCTATTGAAATAAAGCTTTTAAAAAGTCAACTTAGAGAGTTTCAAAATTTTCAAAACTCTAAGAGAGAAGAGAGCCCATATGGGGTTGCACTCTCTTCTCCATCCCATCTAGAAGGGACTGGAGAAGGGCGGGGGGGGGGGGGGGTCCCTCCCCTAGGGCCTTATAAATGGATCAAAAACAAAAAAATAAGAAAAGAGAAAGGGGACGAAAAAGAGAGAGAGAGAAAAAAAGAGAAAAGAGAGGAGGAAGAAGAGAAAAAGGAGATTGTTCTTCTCCAATCATCCGATGTTTTCACCATCGATTATTAGTTCTTTTTCAATCTATGTTTAACATACGGGTGTTCTCTCTTGTCTCGAATGAGAAAAAGAGCCTAAATAAGTTTTAAGCAATGTTTTTATGGGGAACCATGGATTTTATCTTGATCTTTCATGGTTTATTCCATGGGAATCGATGTAGGAAGGTTAGATTATGTGAGATTTATATTTCTATGTTTTTTTTGCATGTTTTTATGTTTTTTCTAATGTATATATATATACCTGAAGAAACATCTATATAGATATATATAACTATATATACATTTTTGCCTTATATGGACACTTTGGAAAGATCTGGATAGTTTTGTTCAATACTTTTATTGGGTTGTCCTGGACAGATCTGGCCATCATGAAGATGGGCAGATCTCCCCAGATTTGAGCCCCTGTTGGTGCTATCCGTTTTGT
Organism: Nuphar pumila; assembly: GCF_984573655.1. Classification (NCBI taxonomy): domain Eukaryota; kingdom Viridiplantae; phylum Streptophyta; class Magnoliopsida; order Nymphaeales; family Nymphaeaceae; genus Nuphar; species Nuphar pumila. The sequence goes on along the minus strand of NC_143254.1, from coordinate 49,487,836 downwards.
ACGTTCTGAACAGATCTATCCTCTGGGTAGGTCTATATGTATGGACAGGTGGACACGGGCTACAGTTCTTAAAACTGAACTAGCTCTATGGAAATAAGAATATGTGCATATTCAGTTAATATAGAAAATTTGGATTTTTGGTGGTTTTTGGTCCATGATAGGACGAACAGTTGTCCAGTCCCATCCTGGATAGTTGGTTGGGACAAGACAGCCTGCTGTTCAGATTGGTGCTGGACCATTGTTCAAGTAAACAAAAATTATTATTTTTGTTATCACACACACACACACACACACACACACACACACACACACACACATATATATATATATATATATATACATAAAGAGGGTGTGCCTCAGCCGATTCAATCAGCTGGACTGGATTGGGACAATTCAGTCCCAGATGGCATGCGACTGAGGCTAACACGCAGTCAAAACATCTATATATATAATGCTTAAAAGAATATATGTCTTTTAGATGGGCTGGCCTGCCAGGCCCTGACTTTATGGTTCTGCTGGACTGGCTGAAAGCCCAACCGAACCCAGTTTGGCTGGCCTGCCAGATCCGGACAGACCTGCAGATGTTTAAAAAAAAATTGTATATTGGTTATAACCTGATTATACATAGGTCTAAATATATCTTAATGTGTTGCTAAGCCATAGGGTATATTGGGTATGATAAAAAAAAAACATACATAAGCATGAACACACATTTACTATGACTCACTATTTGATATGCTTTATAAAAATATTATATGCAGTGCAGAGTAATTCTATACTGTCATGAAATGTTCATGTGCTATAGTCACTAATGATAGACCAGCATATGGGGTTATGTTGGATTTCACTAAGAGTGCATCGATCCACCTTGACGTGGTGTGATCGATGACATTGTTAGCCTAAAAATGTAAATGCTCTGCCTTATGCATGTTGCTTGAGGCACACAACAATGTTAATTGATACTTGAAAAATTTGTTTCAAAGACTATGAAATGTTATAAATCTGACTGTCAACATTAAATACCCCGTCTTATACATGATTCTTGAGATAGCCAGTAATGTTATTAGCCTTGTAGATGTGTTGTAGTTGTAAAGGCCCCAAGTTTCTGGGAATGTTTCTCACTAGTAAAAAAAATTGCCACTTTTTTATGGGTACGAGTTAGGGTCATTACAGTCATACCCATGAAAAAGTGACAATTTCTTTTTTACAAGTGCGTAAATATTCCCAGAGACCTGGGGCCTTTACAGTTACAATACATCCACAAAGAATCCTATACTCATCTTTCAAACTAAACCAAACTTTATTTATTAAAGTGCATATAGTCTGAGACATAAGCAAACAAAATATAAATAAAGCAAAAAGAAGAGTCATGCTGTCCAAAAGAATCTGACAAGCAATCGTGTAGTCCCCTCGTAACTCATCTTAAAAGCAAATCGCCTTACTGGGTCTCTGAGGCTGCGAAAAACACAAAAGTAGGGGTGTCAGAGTCCAAAAAATTCTATGTACGAATCTCTCTAATCAAACAAATAAGTAAAACGAATATAAATAAAATTTATACAATATTTTGGAGGGATGCAATTATGACAAATTTATAACTTAATTAACATTCATGCAATAGGAAACAATTATTAAGCATGAGAGAACAATTTAATAAACAATAGGGACCACAAATTCAATAATAAAGACATTTAATATGCATTAGAGAACAAACATCATGATTTCACCAATATATCATAATTAAGGGAACAAGTAAATATGCATGATCTAATGCATAACAAGAATCTGCATGATTTCAGTGCTATACATGAATAAATTATCATCTTTTATCAGAGTTTTCTTTTAATATGCATGTTCATATTAAATGCACAGAATTTAAGTTCCTTTTTTTATTATCGTTGCACGCGGATACTCCAAATGGGTAAAAAATTATTGAGGTCAAGTTAGGTTCTCAGAGTAACTTAGCACATAAGTTGTATTTTATTACTGGGTTCCAAACTTAGCTCTCGACCGATATAAGAAATAAACACCATCCATCGAAACATTGAAAATCAACAACCAATGTTGAAAGACTATGAAAATCAATAATCATAATGTCACTTTCTTGATATACCAAAACAACAATTGTATCTACACACCACCCCCAGGCAAAGTGACAGACTCTCCCTAAAACTGTGGCCAGGAGAAGAACCTCAATATCGGGTTCAGGGGCAACAATAACACACTTAGAGTTTTAGTATCCTCACGATTTTCCAAAACCGCAATGTCCAAGATTCTCATACATCAAGAAAACGTAGATTATATTGTTCTTTAATTTCTTTTATCTTGTTATTAATTCATCTTCTTTAAATTGCAATTCAACATGCATAATTAATAACATAGACTTGCATATCAACATGCAAAGCTCTTCACGGGGCCACAACCTATGGCAACAGAGAACAATGCAATAAGAACAATAATATCATACTTGATTTTTGTAATGCATAGAACAACTAAAACAAAGAGCAACACATGCTCAGGGCTCACACAACCCATAATGATCCATTTTGATCATCGACACATTCATATGCAAAAATCATAAATATCATGCCACTATGCATTCCTTTTTAAATGCTTCTCAATGCACATTTGTGAACACCCCAAATTTTTCAAAATCTGATAAATATTCCTATTTTGCCCTTGGCCCCACTTTCTGAGAAAATTGAGTCATTTTCGATTTAAATTCCAGTTATTTCTTGAATTCACTGGAATCTAAATTCATTCTATATATATCTGACTCAATTTTGAATCCGGATCCAGTTCAAAACCTAAATCTGAGCCTCGTTATCCAATTTTCAAATTAAAATTACAAAAATGCCAAAATAATTTCTGAAAGGCTCAGACAATCCATTCGGTATCCATTTGGATCCACTGTTCTATATTCCTTGATTCGGGATCCAAAACTCAAATATTTTCTCAAAACCCGGATCCAAACCCGTTTTTTGAAGAAATTTTCAAAATTCAAACCCGAATTCTCAGAAAAACTTTTTGTAAATATTTCTCAAAAATTACAAAATGGTTTTTAAATCCCTTATTTTCTCTTAGTTTCATAGTTTTTATTTCAAAAATACCAAAAAAATGGAAAATGCAAAGAAAAAGAATAATAAAAAAACAATAGAAAAGAAACAAAAAAATGGTTTTTGAAAACCCCTTTTGGATTTTTTTTTATTTAAAAACCACATTTTAACAAAAACTTTTGGAAAATGACACTGTTTTTGAAAACTTTCAGAATTCAGAAGGACCAAAACTGTAAAATACCTAACGACCCCTCGTTATAAAGAGAGGCCGCAAGGGAGGGTTTAGGGCATCCGTCTTCACCCCAACATTTCTCGACTCATCCATTTCACAACCGCGTTTCACCCCTTGCGCCCTCCTTCCTTTTTCAAGATCCGTCTTCACCATCGCACCTTCCTTCTTCTCCCTCTATGATTGATCCATCCGTTTCTACCCTTCCCCTCCTCGCATTTTTTTTCTCCTTTACCCTTTGCTTCTCCCTCTCTCAGCTTCTCTTTTCCCCTTTTCATATTCGATCGATTAAATCAATCATCCTCTGCAAACAAGAACACAGGAGATGCCTCTCCTGATTCAAATTGAGGTGAAACTATCCTCTTCACCTCTCAATCCGGATCAATTCACGGTAAGCATCAGCTCTTTCCTCTGTTTATTTCCTTTAATTTTAATTTCGTTTGACAATAATATTTGCTTTTCATTGTTTTTCCCTTCATTTCCCCTTTTCTTGTCTTTCTGTTGTTTATGATTTTGTTAATTTTCTTATTCGTGGCTCCATTAGAGCACTCTTGGAAGCATCGTGTTGCTTATAGCAATCTCGATCTTCCCCTGTGCAACATCAACGAAATCACTGTGTTCCAACAATTTTTTTTCCTTTTCCTATCTTCATGTCTAATTTATATTTTAAAGTCCTGATTTACATTTGGTTCTCGGTTTTATTATGTTCTCATTCATACCGATCTCTGGGTTCATTTATTTTAGTTATATTCTGCTCCTGCCTCCTTGAAGCGCCCTGGGTGGCATTGGGTTGTTGATAGCAACGACGGTCTACCTCTGTGCAATATGAATGGAACACTCATGTTTCAACATCTTCTTTTATTTTATTTTTGAATTTCTCCATTTTACGTAAGTGTAAATATTTGTCTATGCTATTCCAGGTTCGATACTACTTTGCAAATTCGTCATATCATTTGTTTTTTTTTTATGTTTTATATTTCAGTATATCGTTCTTTGATCTGTATATTCTATTCCCTGTTTTGATTCAACCTCGTCGATTTCATCTACTCTGTATCATAGATCCCCTTTACACATTACTACATCATAGCGTTTACTGCATCATGCTTCTCTGCGTTCTTTTCCTCTGCGTTATCTGCATAGCCCTTTTTTTATATCGTTGCATTTTAGCTTGTAATCGCACCCCCTTATGACTCAGTTTTCATCTTGCGGTTCTCGATTCATGGACTGTCAAGGGGCTTCTTTGAGCTCATTGAATTTACATGATTTGGTCTGCTTGTGATTGCATTCGTTAGCATGGTTTTTCCTGATGAAGGGATCCAGAAATTGGGCCACAGGCTATTAAAAAAGAAAAGAAAATGAAAGGAAATCGTGAAATCTCTGGAGGATAGATCACCATCAAGTTCGTTATTGTTCCTCTCATACATGACACACAATCTAGCCAATGGATTCTAGCTCGATTTAGGTATATCCTGAAGAATGTTGCAAGCAATCACAGGGTGGCCATCTAACACTTCTAGAAGTGTCCAACATCTTCCCCTTAATGTCAATGGATAAAACCATCATCCATTTCAGAGAAGTCATAATTACAAAGAATACTGCCATCGTCGTTGGGTTTCCATATTTGGTAGTTGGGCAGAATCAAGAGATGAGCCAATGAGAATCCATCTCGTGGGAATTAACTGTTTAGCTACGGAAGAGACAAGCACACCACCATGAATACAAGCTCTTCCTCTGTTGTTACATTTGGCAATCTCCACCCCAACACCTCCCGGTAGGTTGCCCTTACGAACTTCTGGACAGTAGCTGAGGCCAAGGTTGTATGAACATTTTGAATAGCTTCTGCATAAATCCATAATAGAATGTTTGCAGTTATCGCAATACAGGTGCTCATCATATCTGTGTTAAATTCGCTGCCACACACCCACTTAGATATCACCATCACCTTGATATTCAACATTTGCACATTAATGGTATCATTTCCCATCGTCATTTTCTGTAAGATAAGCATTTATGATATGATTTTTCTGTATATTCAATGATTCCTCTGCGAGATCTAGGATGTTCGCTTCCAGAGGTATTGGCTCTCAGGCAGAGGTTGCTGAAGTGAACAAATGTGATGAATGAAAATCTAAATTTCTGAATGACTGATAACATCAGAATGATCTGACATTCAAAGGATTAAGAGGCCTCTGTGTAGGGTGGTTTATCTAAAATATCGCAGCATATTTTTCATGTACTCTCATCCCGTGGTATCACAGGCTGACCATGATGGGAAGTTTTGAATTTGGAATAGCACTAGGATTTGATATTCATATGGTGGACGTGGCGTTGGCAGGTATGCCACTAAAATTCAAGTTAATTCTTTTCTTGAATCATAATTTTTGGGGTTTCTGCAGAATTGCTTAGCTACTTATACTCTATTGGAAACCCTTCATCCCACCTGTGTTTATCATGATTCATTTATCCTATGTTTTATTATGATTTATTGTGATGCTTAGAGTTTGCCCTTGCCTTATAATCATAACCTTGATGCTTTTAAAATGGGAAGCTCATCAGTTTCATTTTCTGCAAAAGTGTTGATCATTAGAGATAATACTCCCTACCTGGGGTTTGGAGCATCATTGCTTGATTACATTTTATTTTAGTATGTTTTCTGGATTGTATGGCTACTCGGAAGGTTTTAAGATAAGGAAATAGGTGATATGGGGCTGGCGACAGATCAGTGTAAGGTTCAGTGTATGAGTGAAGATTGGTGTTCATTGACCCAATCCTCTCACTATGAGCTTTCAAGTAACATGAGGCTAGTGACAGGCCTGTGTAAGGTGCGGTTCATAAGTAAAAGATTTATATTGCTAGTTTGTTTCTCTTTCATTGTGTGTTCTCAGGTGGTATGAGGCTGGTGATATACCTGTGTAAGGTATAGCTCATGGGCAAAGAAGAAGTGGGGCCAGCGACAGATCTGTGTGATGTGGGGCTGGCGATAGACCTGTGAGGGATTCAACTTATGGGCAGAAGATGGTGTTGCCAAGATTCGTTAAGGCAATGAAGCATCACGAGATATTGCCTTGCTAAGTTAATGTTGAAGCCGGTACATTCACGATTGGATCTTAAAAGTAGGTACATCATCCCCTGATGTGAAATGTGGTTCAGCTCTGTAAACCAAAAATCAGTCAATAGATGAATCTTACTAAGTCTGAGCATAGCATATACACAAGTTATTGATCAGTATCCTGTGATATACTCTGTTAGGTATGCTTTAGGTATAGTAATTTGTTTAGTTTTACAGATAAGGAATAGATGAAGCTATTACATCAATGGTTTGTGCTGCTGTTTGTCGAGTTACATTTATTTTGTTTTCCCAGACATTAACTTTTTCTCTTTGGCCTCTTTTCTCAACGCTGTCATCCACCAATGACATTGCAAATCCAAGGGGATCACTTTGACAAGTCACATAAGTTGTAGGGTCGGTATATCAGTATTGTGACATGCATAATTAAATGGCCAAAATTCAATATGCTTGATTCATGACTCAGTCTGTATGAGAAATCAGTAGACTGTATATGTGTTATTCTCATGTCCATATGCCTAAGATATTTGTAAACCCAATTCAGTTTTATGTGGACCGATCAAGTCCTGGTATATTGGTTTAGTAGGAAATAAGTCTTAGATCATGCTATTAGAACATGTAAGTGGAGGTCTTCGATAGCCTGGAAGCTATAAAGGGGTGAAGGCAGTTTTCTTCCTTAGGATATCTCATCATAATAGCCCCCTGCACTCCCTGATATATTTGAACTGAGATTCTCAGTATTCCATAATCATACCTTAGGTAAATGTTAGCTAGATTTGGAAGAATAGCATGGCCTTAATCTAAAGGCTGATAATAAAAAAAAACAAACAATACCTCTTACCACCTGTAGTTAGGATATTGTCAATATTCTTTTTTTTTTTCTCTTTCTCTCCCATGTTTGCATTTGGCTAACCCGGTTTTACAAGAGAAGATGGAAAATTCTCTCGGATTACAAATTTTTGACATTCTCAAAATCCATTCAAGTTGTAATAGCTAGGCATTAATGTGAATATTTACGTTTCCAGTCCTAGATTATAATATATGAGCATGTAGATGTCATAAATTGTCTGTTTTACATCATTTTCCTTTTATTTCAAAAATTCACATGGTGAAACACGAATGACACACACACTATTCTAATAAAAGGTGATTAAATCCTAAGTTGACGATTTGCATCAATGGTCATAGTCAAGGTGTGAACAAAGCTTATGGTTTTCATCTTTTATGGAATAACATTGGATCTACACTGGACCTCTTTTCAAAATCATCATATTTCGCTAAATATTTTCTTCCTTTATCAGAGTTTAACTTAAAATTAGCTCAAAATATATATCAAATGACCATAGTCAGGATATATTAAGAGTTAATTTCATTTTAACCTCTATAAAGGCACCAAAATGTGTTTTATTCTTCACCTGAATTTAAATATGATTATTATATAATACATTTTATGGCCATAGTCAGAAATGTATTATGTCTTCAATCTTATTCCAATTCATTTAAGGAATGAAATATACTTTTCAAATTCAATTTTCAAAATTCTTCAATTCACTCATCATTTAGGATAGAATTACATCATACTTCCAAAATTCTTTTTTTCAAAATCCAAGTGATTTTGAGTTATATTTTCAAATATCTTCTTCATTTCTCAAACCAATCTTCAATTTTTTATTCCAATTCATCTTTCTATCTCATTTCAAAATTCAAAATGCAATTTCAAAGTCCCATTTGACTTTGAAAATTTGAATTCACTTCTATATTCCAAATTCAATTTCCAATTAAAAAAAAAAAACAATTTCAAAGTTCAATTCAACTTTGAAAATTCAAATTCATTTCCAAGATTTGATTTTAAATTCAATTCCATATCCCAGATCGTATTTCAAAGTTCAAATTAAACTTTGGAATTTCCAGATTCATCTTCTGATTTCAAGATTCTGGTTTATAATCAAGTTTATCCTTCATTTTTCAAAATCTCTAAAATTCTGTCTAAAAATTGAGTCTTGATTCTCAATTCAAAATCAAGGTTTTGAGATTGATTCTGAATCTCAAAATTTGATTTCCCCTAAGTTTAAAGCCCACTTTTAAATTCAAATTTGGACTTCTAAAATCCAGTCACATCTTAGATTCCAGATTCCAAAATCTAGTTCATATTAGATTTCAAATCTAAAATCCAATTCTATTTAGGATTCTAGATTTCGGATTCAATTCCATCTTGGATTTCAGACTTCGAATCCAGATCCATTTAGGATTCCAGATTTCGGATTCAAATCCATCTTGGATTCTAGATTTCAGATCCAATTTCATTTAGGATTCTAGATTTCGGATTCAAATCCCTCTTGAATTCTAGACTTCGGATCCAATTCCATCTAGGACCCCAGATCTCAAATCCAACTCCATTTAGGATTCCAAATTTCAAATCCAAATTTTATCTTGAATTCCATATTTCAAAACCAATTCCATTTTCAAATTTCATCTGGATTTCTTAAATCCAATATCGTTTTCAAATTTTATCTGGATTTCAATTCCAATTAAATTCCTATTTCAGGTTTTGAATTTAGAACTCAAGACCAAAGATCCCTTTTTCGATCTTTGAAAATCAATCCAAATTCAAAGTTCATATTGACTTTGAAATTTCATTCTTTCCAAATTCTAAATTTCAATTCTGCTTTTCTCTTCATCCAAGATTTATTTTCCAAACTCTGATTATTCTGAGACTTAGAAATTTAAAGTCTCTTTCTAGATATATTTCAAACTCTGAGTTAGATTCAAAATCTAACTTTCTCAAGTCAAATTTCAACTTTTTGAATCATTTCTTCACTACATGATCAAATTTATTTCAGAATCACTTGGAAAATCCTAAAATTTCTAAAAAGCACACATCTTCGCATTTGCATTGCACAAGCATGATTCTTTGTGCATTTTTGACTTAGAATAAATTCTTAGACAATATTTAGGCAAAGCAAAAGGCCTAAATTCGATCCTTGATTCGATTACCCCTGGTAAAGGCGCCAGGAACGGTCGTACCTCGTACCGACGAGCGAATCACATCTCTCCATTTTTCCCACAAATTTTCAAAACGGAGGCGAGTAATTTCAAAACATTTTCAAAATTAAGGTCAAGTGAGACCTTTGCAAAACAGTTCCTCTCTCTTCTTTCTTTTCTTCTCTCTCTTCTTTTCTATCTTTTGTTCTCCTTTAAAAGGAGAATATAGGCTAGAAAGGAAAAGAGAAGGAACACAAGAGGAAAATTTTTGCAATGATCACAACATTCATTTATGTCAATTTAAGAATATACATGAAACAATAATATGCATATGCATGTGCATGAGCTCACACATTCATGTTAAATGCATGCTTTCATCCAATACACATATTCATGTCAAATGCAAGCTTTTATTCATAAATCATTTTAATCAAACATGTGAACACTCATGTAATCATTACATGCAAAACACATTTGTCTCATATATGCACATGCACTTGCAGCAAATTTTATAACAATCTATTGATTAAGCATGTCATAGCAATTAGGCATAATTCTGGAAATTTAGTGCATGCTTAGTTAAATAGACAAAGCACCATGTCAAACTATGTGCAAGCATGAACATTACACGTGGTCCAAGTCACTATCTATCTTGAAGCTTTGTAAGGACACACATGGTCACAAACTAACATTCATACTTAAAATTTTCCAGATTACAAACCCTCCAACTTCCTTCTTTTAAATTTTTTTTTAAATCAGCACCCAACTGACCTAGTCGGCTGGGCCTGACAGCCACCGCGCAGGTCCAGACCAGACCTGTGGGCATGCTGCCAGGGCCTGGCAGCCAGCTAAGTGCCACTCGACTGGGTTGCCAGTCACCCCAGCAAGCATAAACGAAGAACACAAAAATAAATAAATAAATAAATATATATATATATATATAAAAATATATAAATATATATATATATATTAAAATCTGCCCAGTCAAGCTCTCACGCTTGGGATCAACAGGCTCAGCAGGCCTGACAGTCGTGGCCAAGTCTGGTCAGACCTGGCCAGTTGAGTCGAGATCGGCTGGTTAGCCGACCAAACCAGCCCCTTGTAAACACCCCAAATTTTCCACCTTCACTCACAAACCCTTTCTTCTTGCCACTGGGACCCACTCTCTAAATCCTTCAGGAAATTAGTTGGTCAACATCTGAGCCAGGGCTATTCAAAACTCGAATTTTGCCCTAAATTCAAATATTTCAAAATTCAATCTCTATTTGGCTCAATTTCAGTTATCAATCTTCATCTTCGAACAAGACTGTTCAATTCTTTGTCTCTGCCAGGAATCCGGGACTTCAAATCTCTCATCCAGGGTTTGCCTTTTACATCTTATTTTATATCATTTCATATCAATCTATATCATTTCACATCATTTTATGTCATTTCATTGCATTGCATGTCATTTTCAAGATCCAACACTCTAGTTTTTCAAAAATATCAAATCCAGATCCGATTTTAAAACCCTATTTTGAAATCAATTTTAAATACCTGGGTTCTAGATCGATATATTGCCATTTGTCAACCCCCAAAATCTTGTATTTCAAAATATTTTCTTCAGAAAGTGGTCTAGATTTGTTTTAAAATTATTTTTTTACTGATCTCAAACCACGAATGAGACCCATCTAGGTGGTGTCACTTCTGGATCCCTTCTTTCATCCAAATTCCTTAAATTTTAGAGTTTTAGTTGACTTAGGACTCTATCTTTTTATCTCTTTAAACCTTTTTCAAAATTTCATTTTGGTTTTAAGTCAGAGGTAGTCCTATCCCTTATCAATTTCTTTCATTTTGGCCAAAATCTCAGAGTTTTAGTCAGACTAGGACTCTATCTTTGAGTTTTAGTCGAATTAGGACTCTATCTCTCATTGATATTTTTACCTATTTACAAGAAAATCTTTCAAAATCTTTCAAAAGAAGTCAAAATTTTAGAGTTTTAGTCGAATTAGGACTCTGTTCCAGAGTTTCAGTTGGATTAGGACTCTAACCCTGACTTTATTTTTTTAGAAAATCTTTCAAAACTTCTTAATTTATCCTTCAAAAAATCAAATTTCAAAATTTTTTGACTTTATTGTAGAGTTTTAAAATTTTAGGACTCTGCCCCAGAGTCCCAATCAGTCCAGAACTCTATTCTGATTTCCTCTTTTTACTTTTATTTCACTTGTTTTTCGAAAATAGATTCATTTTCAAGAGTTTTAAAATTTTAGGACTCTAATAAGAAGTTTCAGTTGGCTTAGGACACTAATTTTCTGGAATTTCATCCTCTGCTTTTATTCCCATCAGTTTTTAAAACTTTTTTTTAATCTTTATTTTAACCTGTTCAAAAACTCAGATGCGGGGCCCACATACCTGGCTTCACATTCGTGAGATTTTTAATTCATTTAGGACTCTAGAGGATTTAGAATTTTGATTTTTATCTTTTGTTTTAAACCCTTTTTGAAAATCTTGTTTTTAACCCCTTTATTTTCAAACTTTAAAAATCATTTTCTGAAAACTCAAATGGGGCCCACAGCAAGTGGCGCCACATTTGAAAATGTTTTTAGGTCAGTTCAAGTTCGATTAGTAACCTAATTGAATTAGAATTTCAAAAAGATCCAAATTAATTTTAAAACATAACCTTTATTTTCACTTTTTAAAACCTTGTTTTTAAAACTTATAATTAAAACTTTTAAAAACCAAATATGGGCCCACAAGGGGGGCACCACATTTGAGATTTCCTAAAGCTAATTAGGAGTCTTAATTAGGGTTAGTTGTTTAGAGTTTGGTTAGGCTAAAACTCCACCAAAACCATTCCCCCTTAATTAAGCTAATTAGGAAGAGTTTTAAGAAAATCAAATTCTTAAAACTCTACCCTAATTAATGCCTATAAATAGAAGCCATAAGGGTCAACCTCCACATATTCTCTGACCCTCTCTCTCTCTCTCAAATTCGTGTCTCTCTCTCCTTCAAGCTCCATCCTCCTCCATTAAGGCTCCAAGGTAAGGTCTTCTTCCCTTTTCTTAATTTTTGTTTATTTTTCATTAAAATCACCATTGTCACCTCTTTTAGCTTGCTTTTCCCTTATTTTTATTTCAAAAAAAATCATGTAAGGGCCTCAAGATGATGATTAGCTGATGTTTGATGGTCCATTACATATTTTTGATCTATTAATAATATTTAATTTTCATTTATTATGTTAAATACCCAAAAAAGATCGATCGAGATTCGACCGTTCAATGGGTCGAATCCTTCTTTTAATGGGTAAATCAAATTTCAACCATGTTTTTCCTGATTTTTTTTGTTTATTTTATCATGTTAATGTTTATTTTATGTGTTCAAGCATCAAATCATAATTTGTTACGTTATTTACATTTTTTAATGGTTTTTTTACATGCTTAAATTAGGTTTATTGATGTGCTTTATTGATAATATGCATTCTTGATTCTGGGCATGCAGGAACAACATTATTTCATGTTCATTTTTTCTATCATTAAATTCTACTTTTTTTAGGGTTAAACCATGCATGTGTCAGTGATTTTTCATAAAAAAATTAGATTATTTTGAGTTCTGTAACCCTGCTAAAAAAAAAAACTAAACTCTGATTCTGGTACCGTGAGAGCATTGTACGAAATTGGGTATGTTTTGTCGAAGCGATATCTCCCTCATTGGAGATCCGATCGATGATCCATAAGTTGAAGTGTGTTTGTTATGATGTCTAGTATATCCTATAAAAATTTTAAATTTTTATATGGTTGTTTGTTATTTTCCTCTGTCATAAATTCAAACTTGGTTTACAGTGGCCGTTATGTATGGTTTTAACACTGAGTCAACTTTTGTAGATTGTAACTCCCTAACCGAAGATCCAATCGATGATTCATAAAAATTCTTGGACTCAGCAGCTTGTCTAGTTTTATTAGTATAATTTTTATAAATTTTGAACACTGTCTGTTATTTTAAATTGAGCCAAAATCAAAACTATTTTTTCTGGAGCTATTACGTATTCGCCAGAAGCAAGTGCATATTGCCTGAACAATATCTCCCTAATCAAAGATGTTTTTTCTGATCTGTAAAAAGTAATATTTTTGTTTATTCGTCTAGTACCTCTTTATAAATTTTTATAAATTTTTATAGCGGTTTGATACCCGATTTGAGTCTGAAACTGTGATAAGTACGTACTTGCAAGCAAAATCACATGTTTTTAGATTTTATTTAATTTTTATATTAAAATAATCCCAAAAAAATCTGTTTTTAAATTTCAGTTTAATTTTAGGGTTATTAGAAGAATACATGTCAATTTTTTTGTGAATTTTAGAATTTATTTGATACATTATTTGGTTAAATTATGAAGATAGGATGCCCGCAAAGTTATGATTCAATTGAAATACGGGCAAAAATTGATATTTTTATGAAATTTTGATTTTTTTTTAGAAATGTTTTATAATTTTAGGGTTTGATCATGTTCATAATCATGATAGGGTGCTCCACACCCGATTTGGTGTTGATTTGAATCCATTTGATCCCTGAATTAAAAGTTTTACAAAATTCTTTTTTGAAAACCCTGATTTCAAGGCCATAGTCTTATTTTCAATGGCATTTTGGTCATTTTTACCAAAATTCTGAATTTCAAAGTTATTTATTTTCAATATTTCTTCAATTTTGCACCATCTTTTATTATTTTTATCTCAGATAAACATGAAAAAAGGCTTATATTCGGATAAATCTAGTAATTTCCAGATATTGTTGGATAAATCCAGAAAAGCTTACATATTTTCACTAACAAGTTTGCTAGATTTGCAGAGACATTCAAGACTGTATTTATTTATTTTCTTTTCTTTATTTTAATTTATTATTGATGTAAATTGTAAATAATTTAGAATAAAAATTTAATTTTCTGCTTAGAATAGGGTTGCATTGCATATAGTGTATTTTTCAATAATGTCAATGTGTGATGAATGATGATTCATGCATGTTCAAACTCACAATGGTCTACACAAATGACACATGCACTCACTTCTAAGGAGTTAATAAACTCGATTGAGTTCGTATTTGTGACCATTGTCAGAATACGGACAATATACAAAATTATCTTCTTTTAAGCCACAAACAACCTACACTCTTAGGCATTTTCAGAAATCATAGCATATTTCAAAGTTTTTTCAAATATTTTCCCCTTTTAGAATCAAATGAGATACATTCAATGTGTATTCATGGCCATAGTCAGGAATACATGCTGAGTTTATTTCATTTAAATTCTATAAGACACAAAAATCCTTTTTTATAGACGATTTTCATCAAAATTCTTCAGAAAATATTTTCTCAAATTGCATTCATGCATCATCTAGGTTAGATTGCATCATGAACATGATTTCATAGGGCCACATTCCCATCCATGCTTATTTAATAAATCTATTTCAAAAAAATTGATTTTTTCAAAAATTACCCAAGTTTTCTTCAAAATCGATTTTCTCAAAAAGATCTCATTTTCTTCAAAAATCGATTTTCGTTTTCATCATAATACTTTCTCAATGTAATTTACGATTTTCAAAGTGTCATTTTTCAAGCATTTTCAAGATCTTTGAAGCAAATATCATGTTTTTCAACCTGCATTTTTCAAAATTTCATAGCACATGCCTGATTCTTTGTGCATTTAGGAATAAAACATCGATTTAGACAAGTTGAGCAAAGCAAAACATATTATTGATCCTTGGTTCGATTATCCCTGGTTATGTTGTCAGGAACAGTTGAACCTCGTACCGATAGGCGAGTCCCATTCTTTAGAATTTTCCCACATTTTAAAATAGAGGCGAGTTATTTTTAAAAACTTTTTCAAAGGTCAGTTTGACTTGCAAAAGTAAAATTTTGCAATGATAACAAGTTTGACGACCGTGATGGGACTTGTCTTTGCCTTATCAAACTTGTGCTCTACTCTATTCAACTTGTCAAAATTGTGTTCTACAATATGAGCTTTATATCTTGTGAACCTAGGATCATAGAATCAATCCCAGCTGACATGAAAAGCATATAGGCTTAGTCATGATTTGGTAGGACCGATTGAAGGGGCATTATTCATGCTCACTTAGACGTAGGTCAAATACAATTCTCTTCAATCTAGGATCTGATTGAAGACAATGTTTGCTTCTCATAGTTTTTTTCAAAATTCTACTTCTTTAGGTCATTAAAGCCTTCTGTTTTCTTGCATGTTGGTCATATTTCAAGAACAACCCCACCTACTTTTTACCTGGACACCATGTTGCTGGGCTTTCTTCCAGAACCATAGTTCGGGACAAAGCCTCACAACTGGGCCACCTATTTGAGTTGATCCCCCCCTGCCACGTAGCAAGGGCCATAGTCCAAAGTATATCGGCAGACACTCAAGGATGTTGGAAAGCATGAGCCTAGAACTAGAGAAAATTGATTTTTATGCCACGTACACCGAGCCTCGGCTCAAGTATATCGGCATAGCATTATTGAACATAGATGATCTGAGCCTTAGAGTTAGGATTAGACTCCTACAACTATTTCAAAATTTGTGTATCTAGAGTCAGCCTTTTAGGGAATGCTGTATGCACATACTTATTTGTGCAGAATGTGATTGAATGTTATTTCTCTTTATTCCTTT
Organism: Nuphar pumila; assembly: GCF_984573655.1. Taxonomy (NCBI): domain Eukaryota; kingdom Viridiplantae; phylum Streptophyta; class Magnoliopsida; order Nymphaeales; family Nymphaeaceae; genus Nuphar; species Nuphar pumila. Next base: position 49,471,865 of record NC_143254.1, on the reverse strand, counting down.
TGTTTCCTCATTTTTTTCCCATAATTTTTCTGAAAATCATGAACGTTTTTCAAAATCCCTTATTTTTCATGTATTTTCTTCTTTTTATAAAGATTTTTTCAAACCCTAGACGATTTTTTAGAAATGCTCTATTTTTCTTCAAAATTCTAGGCGATTTCTATCCTTCCGTTCCTCTGGATCTCGAGCTTTCAACCTTATTTTGATCTTGCCTGCAACTTTAAAAATTCACGTGTTTTTCTCATGGATTTCAATCCTGTTATTCATTTTCAAAACTTTTCATCTTATTTTTCTTCAGTGGGAAATTATCCACCCACCTTTCCTTTTAGGTTTACCTCAGTTGCGTACTTCTTTCGTCAGAGTAACAACATAACTGTCACAATTCTAGCGATGACCCAATCCCTGGTAATGGGATATCCTTTCAAAATTGCCAACCTAATCTCATCATTTTTTCCTCTTCTCCTTTTTATTCAAATTGTTGCACTAAATTTTTTTTGCCCCATCCTGACCGGGCTTTTTCTCAATCATTCAAAAAACTGACAATGCCAATGCTTTTCCGTTTCTTATCATGCTTTTGTCATTTTATAGAGGCAATGTAATCCCAATTCTTTCCTCGACTTGTCATTCCTCTTTCTCAATGTTTCAATAAATTTATCAATTTTCTTCATAGCTTGGCACCATCTTTTTTATATATTGTTGCTCTTTCTCCTTCTTTACAATATGTCTTTTTGCGAGGAGTAACCTCTTTTAGAGTGCCTCCTGAATCGATCAAGAAGTCAGTTGCCTTGTCACCTTTAGAGAGCGTTCTTCAAATAACAATTATTTATTTTTTTATCCAATATCTTATTCCCTAATCACACTGGAGCATCTTTTGAAAATTTGTTTTTACCTCAAAATGTATGCAGGCAGGTTCTCACCATTCATTTGCATTTATTTGCGTTCATTTGCCTCTATTTGTATTCATTAGCATCAATTTACATCAAATTCATATACCCATTCAGGATAAGGGATAATCCTGAGACTCCCGATAGTTGTCCAAGTCATCGTGAAGGTAAAGATTGAAAATCTCTCATCACAATCATCAAGTACTTTCTAAACACCCATCTTTTTCCAAATTCGACCTTCGAGTCGAGTCTTTTATCAAAACCATTTTCACCGGTCATGCCAAAATCAACCTTCGGGTTAAGCCTTTTTCTAAATCCAGTTCTTACTGGTCGAACTCTCTAAATCCGGTTAATGTTTCCAAACCCAGTCCACACTGGTCTAGTTTTTCTTGGAAGATTCAAGTTCCGACTCGAATTTTCTTTCCTTTAAATCCTTAATTGGTTTAGTTTTCCTTCTAGATTTGAGTACCGACTTAAATTTTCTTTCCTTTAAATCTGAATTGGTGTAATTCTCCTTTGGGATTCAAGTTCTGGCTTGAATTTTTTTTCCTTTAAACCCTAATTGGTTTAATTTTTCCTTCAGAGATTCGAGTTCTGACTCAAATTTTTTTTCCTTAAAATCCGAATTGGTCTAGTTTTCCTTCAAAGATTCGAGTTCTGACTCAAATTTTCTTTTCTTTAAATCCGAATTGGTTTAATTTTTCTTTGGGGTTCGAGTTCTGACTCGAATTTTCTTTCCTTAAAACCTGAATTGATTTAATTTTCCTTTGGGATTTGAGTTCTGACTCAAATTTTCTTTTCTTAAAACCGAATTGGTCTAGTTTTTCCTTCAAAGATTTGAGTTCCGAATCGAATTTTCTTTCCTTCAAATCTGAACTTTCTAGTTTTTCTTTGAAGACTCGAGTTTCAACTCAATTTTTCTAGTTTTCCTTACAGGATCCAAGTTTTGACTCAGACGTTCTTTCAAAACCAACTTTTGAGTTGAACTTACTTTCAAAATCTGGCATTGTACTAGGACTTACCTTCAAAATTCTAACTTTGTATTGAATTTACCTTCAAAATTGAGCCTCATGTTGGACTTTTCTTCAAAATCCCATGGATGTGTCAACTCGATGTCAAGTAATCTCTTTCACCAAGGATTTCAAGAAAGTTTGCCATTTTTCTATAAAAAATAGTTGTTGATATCAAAACTTTTATTGTATAAAGAATTACCTCAAATTATCTTTAGTATTCCTTCCAAAAGGATAAAGCTTTTGCGAAGAAAGAAGAAAATTCAAGCTCTTTTCTGTTGGTCAAATAAAAGGATGAAGAAAAATCTTTGATATGACTAGCAAGAAAAATTCAATGAAATTGAAAAGCCATAAATGAACTGATATTGATCATAGCTATGGCATATTTTTAACAACTATTCTTTTGGTAATAAGGCAATGGAAATATCTCGCGTGATAAAAAAAGTCCACTCAATCTCAATATCTCTCCAATCATTCAAGCTATAATTAACTACTTGCAAAAGGGATCTCTCAATCATCATCAAGTTGAAGACATGAATAAGTTAGATCCCGGGGCCAAAGAAGACTCGAAACATCTCCAAGTTGAAGGATCATGTGACATGTCTTTTCAGGGAAAGTTCAAATCATCGTCAAGTTGAAGATTGATGCGATAAACCTCCCGTCAACCCCTAAAAGATATTTGATTCATGTTATCATAAAAAGAGATTTCGATCCAAGAGACCGTATTATCAATTTAATTCTTGGGACTAAAGAAGACTCGAATCATCTCCAATTTAAAGGAGCTTGTGACATGTCCTTCCAGGGAAAATTAGAATATCACCAAGTTGAAGGTTGATGTGATGAAATTCACGCCAAATCTCAAGAGAGATCACTTTTCTATGTCTCAAAAGAGTATAAAAGATTATCAAGAGATTTCAAATAAAGAGACAACAACGTTAATTTAATTCTTGGGACTAAAGAAGACTTGGATCATCTCTAAGTTGAAAGAGTATGTGACATGTCTTTTAAAAAAAAACCAGAACATCATCGAGTTGAAGGTTAATGTGATGAAGTTCTTGCCAAATCCCAAGAGAGCTTACTCCTCACATCTCAAAAGAGTGCAAAACAATCATCACGGGTAAACCCCAGATATCAAACTGCCAAGAATCATCTTTATTCACGTGATTTTTTTTATCAATATCCCATTCATAAAATGCTTTTATGATACTGAGAACAAGTTTCCTTTCTCTTTATATCAAGGAAATAGATAGCCTCCTTGAAGAAACTCAACAGTAATAACTTGAACTTGATTCTGGATTCTACGAAGTTAGCTCAGTTAGAGGTAATACTCTAGGTAAAAGAAGGAATATTTCTCACACAAACATGCACATTTTAATTACTTTGAATCAACTACATTTTTTATCATTTTGACAATATCTTCTAGCTATCCTGACATGAAGTGAGAGCTCAATGTCTATATCCTGGCATCACCTTATATCTCTCCGAAAGGATTGCCTTATTTATCTTTCGTGTTGTCAAAAGAATTGCCCCGCTCTCCTGGATTGCCTTATTCATCTTTCGCGTTGTCAAAAGATTCGCCCCACTCCTCTCTGAAAGGACAGCCTTAGTCATCTTTCGCATTGTCCAAAGATTCACCTTGATCCTCCCTGAAAAGATAGCCTTAGTCATCTTTCGTGTTGTTGAAAGATTTGCCTCACTCCTCTCTGAAAGGATAGCCTTAGTCGTCTTTCGCATTGTCAGAAGATTCGCCTCACTCCTCTCTGAAAGGATAGCCTTAGTCATCTTTCGTGTTGTTGAAAGAATTGCCTCACTCTTCTCTGAAAGGACAGTCTTAATCGTCTTTCGTGTTGTCGAAAGATTCACCTCACTCCTCTCTAAAAGGATAACCTTAGTCGTATTTTGTGTTGTCGAAAGAATTGCCTCACTCCTCTCTGAAAGGATAGCCTTAGTTGTCTTTTGCTTTGTCAAAAGATTTGCCTCACTCCTCTCTGAAAGGATATCCTTAGTTGTCTTTCGCATTGTCGAAAGATTTGCCTCACACCTCTTCAAAAGGATGACCTTAGTCGTCTTTCGCGTTGTCGAAAGATTTGCCTCACACCTCTCCGAAATGATAACCTTAGTCATCTTTTGCGTTGTCGAAATATTCACCTCATTCCTTTCCGAAAGAATTCCCTATTTGTCTTTCTCGTTATTGAAAAAATTACCTTGTTCCTCTTCAAAAGAGCCGCCTCATTCGTCTTTCATGTTGTCGAAAGAGTCACCCTTGCCCTTCTTTGAGAGAGTTTCTTTATTCATCTTTTGCACTAACAAAAAATTTGCCTTATACTTCTTCGAAAGAATTGCCTTATTCATCTTTTGAGTTGCCTCCCGCAACCTCATTTTCCTTACCTTTTACAAACTCCTCTCGAATCTATTGTGCAAAATACAAAGGTTCCATCATGGTTTCTTCATTCGAGGATTCCATATTATCCATACCTGTCAGATTAAGGGTTACACCTGAGCCTCACTTTGTGAGGTATTTTGTCCATCTTCGTTCAGGTTAAGGGTCAAGCCTAAACCTCGTTCTTCCACGAGGTATCTTTTTTCATTCAGGTAAAGGGTCAAGCCTAAACCTCGTTCTTCCATGAGGTATCTTTCGTCCCATCCAGGTTAAGGGCTAAGCCTGAGCTTCATTCTGATGAGGTGAATTTTCTTCTCCATTCTCCACTCTATATCCATCATTATCACTAAAGCCAATTCTTTCATGCCCAGTCAGATCTTTCTAACTATAGCATTTTTATAGCCCAAATTTGGTGTGTTTTTCTTTGCCACTAAGCTCAGCTTTCAACCAGGTTAGTAGCAAAGAGGGGGCATCTGTAAACACCCCAAATTTTCCACCTTCGCTCACAAACCCTTTCCTCTTGCCACTGGGACCCGCTGTCTAAATCCTTTAGGAAACTAGTTGATCAACATATGAGTCAGGGCTATTCAGAGCCTGAATTTTGCCCCAAATTCAAACATTTCAAAATTCAATCTCCATTTTGGCTCAGTTATCAATTTTCATCTTCGAACAAGAATGTTCAATTCTTTGTCTCTGCCAGGGGTCTGGGACTTCAAATCCCTCACCCAGGGTTTGCCTTTTGCATCTCATTTTATATCATTTCATATCATTCCATATCATTTCACATCATTTTACATTATTTTATGTCATTTCATTGCATTGCATGTCATTTTCAAGATCCATCACTCAGATTTTTCAAAAACATCAAATCCAGATCTGAATTTAAAACTCTATTTCGAAATCAATTTCAAATACCTGGGTTTTAGATCGATATATTGCCATTTGTCAACCCCCAAGATCTTATATTTCAAAATATTTTCTTTAGAAAACGGTCTGGATTCATTTCAAAATCAATTTTTTACTGATCTCAATCCTTGGATGAGACCCATCTAGGTGGTGTCGCTTCTGGATCCATTCTTTCATCCAAATTTCTCAAATTTCAGAGTTTTAGTTGATTTAAGACTCTGTCTTTTTATCTCTTTAAACCTTTTTCAAAATTTCATTTTGGTTTTAAGTCAAAGGTAGTCCTATCCTTCGTTAATTTCTTTCATTTTGGCCAAAATCTTAGAGTTTTAGTTAGACTAGGACTCTATCTCAGAGTTTCAGTCAGATTAGGACTCTATCTCTCATTGATATTTTTACTTATTTCTAAGAAAATATTTTAAAATCTTTCAAAAGAAGTTAAAATTTTAGAGTTTTAGTCGAATTAGAACTCTGTTCCAGAGTTTCAGTTGGATTAGAACTCTAACCCTGACTTCATTTTTTTGGAAAATCTTTCAAAACTTCTTCATTTATCCTTCAAAAAATCAAATTTCAAAATTTCAGGACTTTATTGTAGAGTTTCTGTAATGCCCTAAATAATTAACTTAAAAAATTTGGAATAATTTTTTTTAAAACAACAATAGAAATATTTTATTAAATCCTTAGTCCATTTATTTGGGTGGTTTATAAGTAATAGCACAAAAGCAATACCAGTAGGCGAATTAAACTCTTTCATTGAAATGTTACAAGTAATAAATTATAAATTTAATGAATTATTAAAGTCAGAGTTCCTCAGAACATCCGCAGAAGATATGGTCTCATGGCACTGTCCGCAGTGACGACCGCAATTGCTCGCCTTTCTCTATTTCCTGAAAAATATTAATTCAGAAGGGGTCAGACTACCCCGTCTGAGTAAGAAGCATCATATCTATATGAATGTGCACAATGTCATGTGTACAAGTATATGTGCAACACATTTATATAGAACTAATAACTATTTAAACAAGTGATGAATGTACAGTTCACTAAATTCAAGTATTTCATGATCTATTGCATAAAGGAAAGACATCAAAGTACGATACATCATATGAATGAACCACATTTAGGTTATCACATTTCTGTATGTAAAGAAATACATGTCTGCGCTATGCATCACACGAGTGAATCACAATCATACTCCAACAATTGAAACCTCAAGTATTATGCGAACACTTGAAGACTTTCAGAAATGCACTAATTTTAAGTTTTCTCTTATTAATTACCCTGTGGGTACGCACAAGCATTCGACATCGTAGCAGGCCGAGACCATACGAGGGTCTATTATGCTTTTCAAATTAATACCCAGTATGACTAGCCATACAGATATCTAAAGGGGATGGTTCACGACCGAGAGAGTACTCCTCAGTGGCTAGAACTAGAATTATGATGCACCCTGTAACTTCTGTAGAAGACTTGGATCTACCACCTAGGACGTATTGGTAGTCTTGGCCCCCTAACTCTGAGGACTGGAGACCAGGTGAGATGTATCACTCTCACAAAACTAGAATGTCCTACGAAGTTTATACCATCTACCCTGTCCAAGGTAGACCTTGGGTTCAGTAACATACACTGTCTTTCAGGTGTACCTAGAGCCTTGGGAAACCGGGAAACCAGTAACATATACCGTCTCTCAGGTATACCCAAAATCCCTCATTTATTTTATATGTGCATATTTTTCATTCTTGTTTGTTTGGGTCCAATAACATACACTATCTTACAGGTGTACTCAGAGCCCTGAAAAACCAGTAACATATACCATCTTTCAGGTATACCCAGAATCCCAAATAGAAAACTGGTAACATATACCGTATTTCAGGTATACCCAGGATCTAGATTTTTCATTTATGTGAACATATTGTAATTTAGCTTTTATTTTTGTTGCTAGGGTATACGTATCATACCCCACTGGTTATGCTATAATCTGACATAACCCAACTTTAGCAATTCATAAGTGCTCGTATGACAACATCAGCATTTCGCGAAACCACATGTTCTATTTTGAACCTTTATATAATCATGAACATGCAATGATCTTAAATATGCAATTATCCATATCATGCATGGTCCATGGACTGGACATAGTCCTAAAGTTCATATGTGAACCACATAATTAGTTTACTATTAAAACAATTTCCAACATGGATATTTCTTTTTTTGGCAAAACACAGTGGTAGCATAACATTATTTTCATATGTATGAGATAAAAATTGTATTTTTGCGAGAACAAGCATGCACACTCATTCCAATAATCTAATGGCCCGAATAATAAAGTATGCATCCCTCTATCAATTTTAACGAGTTTTCACACATAACCACTACCCAGTTGAGTATATGACAACCCTTTACGAGAATTCAATTCTATAACCAATTCATATATGAGATGAGTATTTTATAATTAGATCCATGGTCAAGACACTTACATGGAAAGGATACATAATCTCATGTGTGCGACGAACAATAGTCAGTGAGACTCGATCTTGTTTAATAAATTTCCAAAGTAAATGCCTTTGAACTAACGTCATAATTCTTATATTACCATTCAAGGAAATGATTCATTCACTTGAGCATAAAATAGTAAATGAAACCAACTTGCGAACCTACTCTAGCATTTACCAACAAGCCACATACAAAACCATAGGCAATATGACTACATCATTGCTATCTCGTTCACTCCTTAATACGTACATTCTCTCTCTAAGTAAAAATTACACTCATTATGTTATTTTAAACATGTGTGTTGTAGTGAGGTGTGCTATTACCAAAGTCTATCTACCTTAGTGAGTTTTAAGACCTAAGGTGAGTATGTACATGGTCACGAATTTCCAATAAAATACTTATATCATTTGAAAGGAAAGTATCATGTGAAATTGTCTCTCTTTTTTTTTGTTTATAATCGACAAACTCCTAAATGAGAGAAACATTCATTTCAGGGAACAATAAGGCAATATGCAACTTTTGCGAAAGTGTGTGTACACAGTGATAGCAACAACCATTTAAATTCCTATATTAATTTAGGTAGTCGAATAAAATAAGGATATGAATAAAATTGGAGGTCTTTCGAATTCAAGCATTTATTATCCTAAGATTGCACAAAAACCTTTGTCCCTCAAAGGGAGTTATTATATGTATTTTTATACTCTTGAGACCATATTCGGGGATGCAACGAGTCATCAACATGTAGTAGTTCCACTATAGATAATACTAGGCATAGGAAGGTCTCTTAAAAACCCAAATATGAATATATATATATATATATATATATATATATATATATATATATATATATATATATATATATTGAACCACACTCGGGTCAGGTTTAGGCATTTCCAAGTCCGGCTTAAGTAGGTATAAGGTAATTTGGTTTGGTTTCACAATTCTGTTCGGATGAAACTAAATTAAACCAATTTGGGAATTGACTAGCTTAAACCCTGACGCTTACACTTAATTTGGTCAAGTAATGTTTCATCAGATTTGGGTTCGGGCTTGAATGCGTAACTAAATAAACAACCCGAATTTGATTATCAATCAGTTATAAAGTTTCCTACTAAACCAAAGTTATATATATATATATATATATATATATATATATATATATATATATATATATATATATATATATATATATATATATTGTTTGAAAGTCAAGCTGGTACCACAACAAACTTCATAGAGACATCACGTGGTGTTGTTTCGGTTTGCAACGCCCAAGCCAACCTAACACCCTACACTGGCTGCGAACCAAAAGCATGACAACACACAACTCGAGTAGGGACGATAGAGCCTCGGATCATGCTGGTCAGGCATGGCTGGTGTATCCATCACATGTTACCATGCTGTGCGGCCTGTAGCCTACTACCCAAGGAACAAAAAGTTGGGGTCAGGGAGACCCCAACTAGTGATGCAGTCAAACCATGGGGTTTCAAACTTGCAATGTCCCAACACCTGGTAACGTGCGCAAACTGCTCATGCTAGAAAAGTGAAGCTAACACTGTTTGTAAGACGCCACAACTGGGGCAATGGGACCCCATCCAGATAGGATCAACAGGGCACAAGGTGCTCTGCTGCGCATCATGGTCGTTGGTCAAAAGTACATTGCTACAACAGATTGCTCAAGACCCCAACAACATCAGGGTATAATGTCTCTGCGAACTCCCGCTTGGTTCTAGTCCTGATAGATCTGAGATTTCACTTTGGTACACTGCATGCACTCGGTTCATTTATGCATTGGACCTTATTTCAATGCTTCATGTAAATATTATGCGCTCAATTCAACCCACTACGTTACTGATCAGAGCATTCTTTTCTTTTATATATATATTTCTAGATGTATATTGGTTGAATCCCATTCACTGAATATACAAGGTTGTCCATAGTGACATCCCCAGACCATGTCAAATATTAATTACATAACCCCACGATATAAGATTTGGTATTTGATCCCTGTCCTTATGAATTTATTTGCTGTGTAATACTATAGATTCAGTTTAGCTATTTTGTGGTGAATAGGGTTTCACTACTTTCTGAAACAAATCCCTGCGTACATTTAACTGGATTGGCTTAGGTCTGAACTATGTACTTACACCCTCTAAATTTTTTAACATTGGTGGTTGCTTATCCCTAACGGAAAGCATACAGGTCGATGGAGTCCGAATTGTGGCTTACCGTATTATGAGAGCAACCCCCCCCCCCCCCCCCCGCCTTAAGCATCCGAACCAGAAATTTGGTGTTAAACACCTCTAAATCTCTGTTGTGGGTATGCAGGCTGGGGTGTGTAACAATGTAACCCGATGCTTAGACATATACTCTTTCCTCTTCATTGTTATTCGAGAATCGTGAGACACGATAACTACTATAATCTGAATGAAAAACTGGTTCGCATATCCTACATAATTTATCCAAAATGAATGTGGTTATGGTACTTGTATGCAACTACAGAAAACCATCTCATCATAATGAATCTGATGAATGCTCTTATAGATACACATACCAAAATAGAGATGGTATTTTTCATACATACTAAATCAAATGACGCAACACCCTTGTATAAAGAAATGTATCCCTACCCATACTTGTGCCTCATGGTACTGTGCACATACATACGAGATGATACTCTTACCTTATTGAATATCGAATCTGGAGGTAGTTGCACTTCCTTCATTCGTGCGTTGAATGACTTCGTGCAAGCTTCTCGCCGGAAGTAATGGAGGTTCATGTGTCCTCTTGCGTTGTTTGGCCTGATCGTATGTGAAAGACTTGGTTCAAGTCTCTAATGGAGGAGGACCGGCTGGAATGGGAAAAGAGGGAAGGTTGGGAGAGGAAAGGGAAGAAGTTTTCAAGGCTTCTCATTTTTTGTAAAATCTCTCTAAAAAAATATATTTCTATTTTCTTCATTATGGCCTTCCCAAAAACGGCTGGCCATTTTCAATCTTTTTTTAAACTCCCTTCCATTTCAAAAATATGGAAGGGAGGCTATTTCCTATTATGTACAGTTGGGCTTCCAAGGTGGCCCAACCGTTCAGCCCCTCTCCTTAGAAAGTTTCCGCTCTTAATTAACCCCTCTTTATTGAGGAGTTATGAAAGAAAAAAAATGGCTTTTCGAATTCCCACAAGCGTCAAAATTCTTTATAAGAAAATTATATCCGGTGCCCAGGGGATTTGAACCAGAGTTCTCCTCCCTTAGAGGCAACCCACCAAACCACTAGGCCAATTCCTTCTTGCTTGTACTCCTTTGCAACTTAAATCCTTTACTTCCTTTATATACGATTTTGGTTCTTAACAAATCTCAAATACGAGTTAGATCTAAAATTATATTTTAGATCATTTGAACTTTCTAACTACATTTCTGGATCTTGATTGAGATTCGACTATATTTGAATCCATTAAGATACAATTGGATTCTAATTCGGTTTCGGATCCACCTGAGATTCATATCCATTTATCGTATCTAACTCTAAATACTGGATCCATTTGATCCTGTTTGGATTCAAGATTCATTTGGATCGATTCTATATCACTTTACCGTATTTATTTCAAGGAATTTTATTATTTATTTATTTTGATAATTATAAAAAATTTATGGGTTTTATAGTTTCAAAATTTTAGGACTCTGCCCCAGAGTCCCAATCGGTCCATAACTCTACTCTGATTTCTTCTTTTTACTTTTATTTCACTTATTTTTCGAAAACATATTCAATTTTAAGAGTTTCAAAATTTTAGGACTGTAGTCAAGAGTTTCAGTTGGCTTAAGACTCTAATTTTCTCGAATTTTATCCTATGCTTTTATTCCCATCTATTTTAATTTTTTTTTTAATCTTATTTTAACCTGTTCAAAAACTCAAATGCGAGGCCCACATACTTGGCTCCATATTCGAGAGATTTTTAATTCATCTAGGACTCTAGAGGATTTAGAATTTTGATTTTTATCTTTTGTTTTAAACCCTTTTTGAAAATCTTTTTTTTAATCCCTTTATTTTTAAACTTTAAAAATCATTTTCTGAAAACTCAAATGGGGCCCACAACAAGTGGCACCACATTTGAAAATATTTTTAGGTTAGTTCAAGTTCGATTACTGTCCTAATTAAATTAGAATTTTAAAAAGATCCAAATTGATTTTAAAACATAACCTTTATTTTTACTTTTTAAAACCTTGTTTTTAAAATTTATAATTAAAACTTTTAAAAACCAAATGTGGGCCCACAAGGGAGGCGCCACATTTTGAGATTTTCTAAAGCTAATTAGGAGTCTTAATTAGGGTTAGTTGTTTAGAGTTTGGTTAGGCTAAAACTCCACCAAAACCGTCCCCCCTTAATTAAGCTAATTAGGAAGAGTTTTGAGAAAACCAAATTCTTAAAACTCTACCCAAATTAATGCCTATAAATAGAAGCTATAAGGGTCAACCTCCACATGTTCTCTCACCCTCTCTCTCTCTCCTCCAAGCTCCATCTTCCTCCATTGAAGCTCCAAGGTAAGGTCTTCTTCCCTTTTCTTAATTTTTGTTTATTTTTCATTAAAATCACCATTGTCGCCTCTTTTAGCATGCTTTTCTCTTATTTTTATTTTAAAAAAAATCTAATGAGGGCCTCAAAATGATGATCAGCTGATGTTTGATGGTCCCTTACATGTTTTTGATCCATTAATAATATTTTTTTTGTTTATTATGTTAAACACCTAAAAAAGATCGAGATTCGACTATTCAATGGGTCGAATCTTTCTTTTAATTGGTAAATAAAATTTCAACCATGTTTTCCCTGATTTTTTTTGTTTATTTTATCATGTTAATGTTTATTTTATGTGTTCAAGCATCAAATCATGATTCGTTACATTATTTGCATTTTTTAATGGTTTTTTTACATGCTTAAATTAGGTTTATTCAAGTGCTTTATTGATAACATGCGTTCTTGATTCTGGGCATGCATGAACAACGTTATTTCCTATTCATTTTTTTTGTCATTAATTTTTTTATTTTTTTAGGGTTAAATCGTGCATGTGTCAATGATTTTCCATAAAAAATTTAGATTATTTTGAGTTATGTAACCCTGCAAAAAAAATAAAAAACCGAACTCTGATTATGGTACCGCGAGAGCGTTGTAAAGAATTGGGTATGTTTTGTCAAAGTGATATCTCCCTCATCGAAGATCTGATCGATGATCCGTAAGTTGAAGTGTGTTTCTTATGATGTCTAGTATATCCTTTAAAATTTTTAGATTTTTATATAGTTTTTTGATATTTTTCCTCTGTCATAAATCTGAACCTTTTTCACAGTGGCCGTTATGTATGGTTTTAGCTCTGGGTCAAATTACGTAGATTGTAACTCCCTAACCGGAGATCTGATCGATGATCCTTAAACTTTTATGAACTTAGCAACATGTCTAGTTTTATCAGTATGATTTCTGTAATTTTTGAACACTGTCTATTATTTTTAATTGAGCTAAAATTAGAACTGTCTTTTCTGGAGCTGTTACGTATTCGCCAGAAGCAAGCATATATTGACAAAATGATATCTCCCTAACCGAAGATGCTTTTTCCAATCTGTAAAAGGTAATATTTTTGTTTATTTGTTTAGTACCTCTTTGTAAATTTTTATAAATTTCTATAGTGGTTTGATACCCGATTTGGGTCTGGCACTGTGATAGGTACGTGCTTGCATGCAAAATCGCATGTTTTTAGGTTTTATTTAATTTTTATATTAAAATAATCTAAAAAAAATAGTTTTTTAATTTGAGTTTAATTTTAGGATTATTATAAGAATACATGTCGATTTTTATAAATTTTGGAATTCATTTAATACATTATTTGGTTAAATTGTGAAAATAGGTTGCCCGCGGAGTCCCGATTCAACTAAAATACAGACAAAATTGATATTTTTATGATATTTTGATTTTTTTTAGAAAAGTTTTATAATTTTAGGGTTTCATTATGTTCATAATCATGTTAGGGTGATCCACACTCGATTTGGTGTTGATTTGAATCTATTTGATCCCTAAATTAAAAGTTTTACAAAAATCTTTTCTGAAAACCCTGATTTCAAGGCTATAGTCTTGTTTTTAGGATCATTTTGGTCATTTTTCCAAGATTCTGAATTTTAAAGTTATTTATTTTTATTATTTCTTTAATTCTGCATCACCCTTTACTATGTTTATCTCAGGAAAATATAAAAGAAGGCTTATATTTGGATAAATCCAGCAATTTTCAGATATTGTTGGATAAATCCAGAAGAGCTGACATATTTTCACTAACAAGTTTGATAGTTTTGCAGGGACATTCAAGATTGTATTTTCTTTATTTCAATTTATTGTTGATGTAAATTATAAACAATTTAGAATAAGAATTTAATTTTCTGCTTAGAATAGGGCTGCATTGCATATAGTGTATTTTTCAATAATGTCAATGTGTGATGGATGATGATTCATGCATGTTCAAACTAATAATGATCTACAGGAATGACACATGCACTCGCTTTTAAGGAGTTAATAAACTCGATTGAGTTCGTATTTGTAGCCATAGTCAGAATACAAACAATATCCAAATTCATCATCTTCTTTTAAGCCACAAACAACCTACACTCTTAAGCATTTTCAGAAATCATTGCATATTTCAAAGCTTTTCTAAATATTTTCCACTTTTAGAATCAAATGAGACACATTCAATGCATATTCGTGGCCATAGTCAGGAATATGTGCTGAGTTTATTTCATCTAAATTCTATAAGGTACAAAAATCCTTTTTTATAAACAATTTTTATCAAAATTCTTTAAAAAATATTTTCTCAAATTGCATTCATGCATCATCTAGGTTGGATTGCATCATGAACATGATTTTATAGGGCCACACACCCATTCATGCTGAGTTATTTCATAAATCCATTTCAGAAAAATCATTTTTCTCAAAAATTACCTAAGTTTTTTTCAGAATCAATTTTCTCAAAAAGATCTTCTTTTCTTCAGAAATCAATTTTCCTTTTCTTCGTAATACTTTCTCAATGTGATTCATGATTTTCAAAGTGTCATTTTCCAAGCATTTTCAAAATCTTTGAAGCAAACATCATGTTTTTCAACCTGCATTTTTCAAAATTTTATAGCACATGCCTGATTCTTTATGTATTTAGGAATAGAACATCGATTTAGACAAGTTGAGCAAAGCAAAATACATGATTGATCCTTGGTTCGATTACCCCTGGTTATGGTGCCAGGAACAGTTGAACCTCGTACCGACAGGCGAGTCTTATTCTTCAAAATTTTCTCGCATTTTAAAACGAAGGCGAGTTATTTTTCAAAGGTCAGTTTGACTTGCAAAAGTAAAATTTTACAATGATAACACCCCTACAACCCCTGTTATATATATATATATATAGCTTTAAAAAAGAACAAAACAAAATATTTATTTAACATGCAAAGACACACATATACTGGTTCAGTAATGCTTGCACATGCATATTTAGATTTAGGTTGCATACATGGGAAATTGCATTGTTCAAATATGCATACCGATTTTTAGTCAAAGTATGCAACTCTTATGCATATACCATATAAGATGCTTGCATATATAAATTTGTACACAAATAAGCATGCACATTAATATTCAATATTGAAAGTATTTAATAGCCTTACCAGTGAACGAGACTACTCTGGAGCATGAGGCACGACTTGCTGACATTCTTGGATAGAGCTTAATTTCTAACATAGACTTTTAATATAAAAAGATGATAAAATATAAGATTTTATGTTGTGCTCTGATACCAAACCTGTAACGATCCCAACTCGTACACGTGAAAAAGTGGCAAATTTTTATTTTTATTTTTTACAAGTGCAAAAACATTCTCAGAGATTTGGGGCCTTTATAGTTATAACACATCTACAACCACAAGGGATCTTATACTCATCTTTCAAACCAAACCAAACTTTATTTATTAAAGTGCATATAGTCTGAAACATAAGCAAATAAAATATAAATAAAGCAGAAAGAAGAGTCATGCTATCCAAAAAAATCTGCCAAGAAATCATGTAGTCCCCTCGTGACTCTTCTCAAAAGCAAGTCACATCACTAGGTCTCTGAGGTTGTGAAAAACACAAAAATGATCTGTATGACCCATAAATCTCTGAACCATTCGTACAACAATAAAATAAAATAACCTTATGACCATATCATCTGCCATTGTTGCCAAAAGGCCTGAAAAGATAAAGTTCAACATCTTAAGGTCCATTACTGACATATCATGATTAATGGAAACATAAAAGGTAGACAAAAATGTTACAACTATCACTACAAGGTCTACAATGAAAGCAAACATTACTCGCGACCATCTAAAGGTTCAACTGGTAGCATTGCCACGATGGCATACAAATTTGACAAATGTGCAACCAATCTTCCACCTAGATTTCAGTTCACGTCCTTTGAAATCCCAAATGAGCAAAAGCAACACCAAATTCTACATCAAACATAAGCAAAAGGAAAATTTATAGGTATCTCATCTACACCTAGTACTGTATTGGACACAAAATAGCAGAACCTTATCTTGGGTAACACTCCTATCTCAGACATCCACTTAAGAGATCGTAGTCTAACCACATCTAACTTTCAGTATAGTGAGCACAAGATTCACATAACACTTTAGGTGCATCTGCTACTAAAGAAGGAAGCAGGCAAACATGCTCTTCTATCTTTGGCAGCCACCTATGTCACATGGGTATGGGTACCCGTATGGTACAAAGCTTACGACACATCAATTTAAAAAATGCAGGTATGGGGACACAACTATATAATAAAGAAAGGGCCAGAATTTGGGTATGGATCTGAATTATATATGTATCTACTATATTAGGATTCATATATAAGACAAATTATAAAAGGGGAGGGGTACTTCCCCTTTTTGCTCTCTCTCTCTCGGATTGTTGCAAGAAAAAGAAGAAGAAGAAGAAGAAGAAGAAGAAGAAGAGGAGGAGGTACTCTCTCTCTCTCTCTCTCCTCTTCCTCTTTTGTCTTCTTCTTCCTTCTCATCTTTCTCTTACTTTTTTGTCTTCTTCTTCCTTCTCCTCTTCCTCTTTATCTTTTTCTTCCTTCTCGTCTGCCTCTTTCGTCTTCTTCTTCCTTCTCCAACTCTTTCTTTTTGTTCTTCTTCTTCTCTCCTTTCAACGACATCAAAAAAAATGGTTTGGGTCAGGGTTGGACCCGATCCGAACCAACACATAGTCGTGTTGCATCTGTATCGGTACTCATGTTGGGCCATGTCGACATGGGTATGGCTCCTCAATAGCCATGTCTATGTGACTTAGGCAGCCACTAAACAGATGAAAATCTATTTAATTGTTACCAAAAAGAGTAAAAGAACACTTAGCACAAATTAACTAGCTCACAGAATAAGCTCAGAGTCCAGTGATGCCTAACATAATTTTGCTAGAAGTTGCTATATAATACAATCATTCTACCCAAACTGAAGGAAACAAATTATAAAATTAAATATAGAAATGTGTAGCTTTTTAGTAGTTGAATAAATGTAATAACTAAACAACAAGTCAAAATGACACCACGATTCCCAACATGGACACAACACTAGATATGAACAATCACTATGGTGTAAACACAACATTCAAACTTGAGACCATAACGCAATTGAAAGAGCTAATATATCCTATAACTGGGGGAAGATCTCACTCAACCTCATAAAAAGCCTTTTTACTGAATCAAAGGGGACTTGTATCTGCCTCCATGGAAGTGAAGACGTCTTGGCCTGAGATTTGAAAAAATGGTTGTCAACCCTACGAACCTCTCAAACTGGGAATCAGGAATTGGAAATACAACAAGCAAATCCAAACCTACACTGATTTGGACATCAGATACTTTAGAAAAGCATAAAACTGCAAAAACTACAAAAACTACAAGCAAACTCACAACGACTCATGAAGGATACCCCTAGCTAGACATATGAAGACAAGGAAGAGAGTCTATATGCAAAACCCTACAACTATGCCACATAAGCACGGGTGCGTGCACTAGTTGCAAAAAACTTGAGTGCGGGCTATGTCACACAGATACTCCATTTGGACTCTCATTTTGTATTCTCTTATATACAACTCATTAAAAAATTTATAAAAATGATTGTCCCGTATCCGCAGTCGTATCCATGTGACATAGGGTGTGGGGGTGCAGTATATATATATATATATATATATATATATATATATATATATATATATATATATATATATATATATATATATATATATATATATATATATATATATATATATATATATAACTAGACTTGGTTAGGGTTAACTAAGTTCAGTTTTGGCCAGAAATAGACCTCAGTGCGGTTGACTTCACCTAACTCTCTTGATGGCACAAGTGTGTTGGCCTCTTAGAAGAGTCCATGTTACATAGGGCTACAGGTACAAAGATGGTTGAACCCAAAGGATCCACCTTTCCCACCCGCCTAGTAAGCCTCAGTGAGAGTCATATAACCAACCAAGCATGAGTCATCAAAACCACTAGGTTCCTTAGGGTCCTAGGAAACCTAGTTCAGTCAAATCGACCCATCTCCTTTAGAAATAGAAAGATTATATCACATGTCGTAAATCATCTTTTGACCATAGATGGCCCAACCAATATGCCACTGGACACCGGGATGGTTGTTACAAACATTCACAGGACTAAACCCAGGTCTAGCAATGTAACGACCCCAACTCATACCCAAGAAAAAGTGCAGATTTTTTTTAAAATCAATTACGAAAATATTTCCAGAGACCTGGGACCTTTACAGTTCCAACACAACTAGAAAACTCGACACACCACAAGAGATCTTACACCCCATCTTTCAAACCAAACCCAAACTGAATCAACTTTATTAATTAAGAAATGATAAAGTCATGAGACAATTAAATAAGAACATCAGAGTGCATAAAAGGAAATAAAAAGAAAGAGCCCAACTATCCATCAAAGTCTGCCAAACAGTAACGTGATCCCCTTGTAGCTCCTCTCATGAGCAAGTTGCCTCACTAGGCATCTGAGACTGCAAAAAATACCAAAAGTAGGGTGTCAAAATCCAAGAAATTATGTGTATGAATCTCTCTAATGAAACAAATAAGCATAAAGAATATAGATAGGATCCATGATAATAATTTAAAAGAATACTACTAGAATAATTGCACAATATCAAGTAAGCAGTAAGAAATACTCATCATGCAACAAGATGTAATATCATGCAATTAATATACAGGACAAGTAAAGAACAAGTAAATATGCATGATCTAATGCATAACAGGAAAATGCATGATGTCAGTACACATGCATGAATAATTTCTTATATTTAATCAAGTTCTCTTTCACATGCATGTCCTTATTGGGATGCACACACACAATTAAGTTTCACTTGTTATTATTACCATTGCCCGCAGATATTCAAAATGGGTAAGAATTTTTGAGGTCAAGTAGGGTTTTCAGGGTAACTTAGTACATAATTTGTATTTTATTACTGTGTTCCAAACTTAGCCCTCGACCGAAACAATCTTCGAAACATTAGACCACCCATATAATGTCAGGACAATAGGGACCACCCATCCACAAGTGTCACTTTTTTTGGTATATCAAAACAATAGTTGTGTCTATACACCACCCCCAGGCAAAGTGATGAAACTCTCTAAAACTGTGGCAAGGATAAAAAACCTCAATATCAGGTTTGGAGACAACAACAATGCACACGGAGTTTTTGTATTCTTTTATTTTTTCTAAAACCGTAACTCCAAGAGTCTCATACTCCCGACGAGACATCTCAAAATGTACATTACACTGTTCCATTTCTTTAGGTTATTATTAATGATTGTTTCATTAATTTGCAATTCAGCATGCCAAATTAATATCACAAATTCACATTTTCAAATGCAGGCTCATCACGGGACCCCGGCCCGTGAAAAATGCAGAACAATGCAATATAGAGAAAAAATGTCAAAAATGTGATTTTTGCGATGTATAAAACAAGTAAATGAGCAATCCGAGTTCAAGGTTCACCAGCCCGCGATGATTCATTTTGTTCATCGATGCATCATATGCAAAAACTATAACAACATGTCTGTAATGATGTTAACATGCTTTCCAATGCACATTCATATGTGTCAATTAAACAATGTGCATAAGCTATCACATTCATATGCATGTGTTCACTATTCATGTGCATGTACCTTTATGAAATCATTTCACATACATGCATTCACTCACGAATCATCTCAATTTAGACAAGTGAACAATTCATGCATTTATGTATATGCGAGACACACATCAATTCATGTATGTAGTAGATGCACCTTAAACAAACTTCATATAGCATAATACTTAAGCATATCACATCAATTCAAAGCATGTGAAAGTTTTCATTCACAACAAGTATTCAAAACCACACACATGTACATAACCAAAATATGAAAATTTATCATGCATATTAAATGTCTAATTCCAGATTTAAATACATCAAGTGTTAAATATAAATTTTTTTTTTTAGTTGGCTTATCAAGCCTAGCCGAGACCCTCTCTGGTAAGAAACAAGGGCTGGTAAACTAAGCCAGCTACTCATTGTTTGGTTTGGCTCGCATAAAGCTTGTTTGAGTACGTCAAATGAGCTCAGCAAGTTGAGTCATAATTAATCATCTTGTTTAGCATAAACTAGTCTTGCATAAATAGATGGCTTTTGGCTTTGGTCCGACTTGGCTCGCGTGAACTGGAATAAATGTAATGTATACGATTTAGATATAACATATGTTATAAAAGCGCAATACAGTATAGTTGGTTGGGTACTTGGCATGCAAGAAGGAAGTTTGGTATTTGAATTTCATTGCTCTTTCTTCATGGCATAGGGTAAACCTTTTTGAGCTTGGCTGGTCTGGCTTCGGCTCATCATCAACTCAGCTGTAATTCTAAATGGAATTTGTGTGAGCTCAGCTTGGCTTGTCACAAGCTCATATCTAAGTTCACGCTAAGTTCAGACCCAGGCAAGTCAAGCCCAAACATTTCTTTTTCTGTTCATTGGGGTAGTTTACCAGCCCTAATATGGACACAAGACATGAATGCTCATTTTTTTTTAACTAGGACATGAGGACACAATTCTTTATTTTTAATATTTTAATGTGAACATATTTTAATTTTTACAAATGTTTTAGAAATTTTAAGATAATGTTGCACCGTAATGGATCATGTATCCCATATAACGTACGTGTACGTGGGACATAGCTGCGTGGAGTCTGTCAATAGTAGGACTAAACCCCAAGTCATTTTAATCGTGTATTTTCTGAATACAGAAACGCCAATAGCATCTCTTGGAAGGTTGAGCTTAGATGTTGGATCTCCCTAAAGGTCTCATAAAGCCAAGGGGCGGTGGGGGGATACCAACTCTTTGATGAAGCTATAAAACAAAAGCCTCCATATCAGACATTTAATTAGAAAACGACAATGCTTACAATTGCTGTGACCATCCAATAATCGCCTGCTCCTATCATTCATCATTATCAAACCATGTTCCTTTTTTGACTGACTCGCCTATATGACAAGATTGCAATTTGTTATTTTGACCATTGAGACAGCTGGACGGGTAGAGTAGAGAGGTTCTTAATGCTGGGCCTATATCATAGAATAGCTTGGTTATTTTTAATACTCGGATCAATCATCAGAAAAACAATTAGGCCAAAAATTAAGATGCATTATAAGAACGTAAGACTAACGAAAGAAAAGAATATGGGTTAGGGCTGATAAACGATGCTAAATGAGCCAGGCTCGAGAAAAAACGAGCTCAAGATACTCATCTCAAAGTTGAAAGCAGTAGGATTTGGACTTTATGAAACCAAGCTAGTTAGAATTACCACACACTACAACAAAGCATTAGATTAGCGATGACCACATTCCGTCGCTAATCCGTCGCTAACATGGGTAGCGACGGATTAGCGACAACGAGGCGACAGTATGCTTACGTCGCAAATATTTCGATGCTAACTGGCGACGGAATTATTCCGTCGCCCGGTCCGTCGCTAATTGCGACGGACTAACGAGCGCTAAATTCCGTCGCCAATCCGCCGGTACTAAACGACGACCACGGCTTGGCGACGGATTTACTTCCGTCGCTATGCCGTCGCTAGATTAATATGAATAGCGACGGATGGTTCCGTCGCTAATCCGTCACAAACACGAAAAAAAAATTTAAAAAAAATATTTGAAAATTAAATACCGAGAACTGTATAATTTCTATTTCCTGTACAATTTATATTTCCTGTAAATAAAAAAAAAAACATACGAAAAATTTCATATAACAAGAATCTACAACAATTAATCGTTCCACCTTAAAATTAACAAGTTTAATTATTTACAATTCAACAATTACAATTAGGAAACATAAAAAAATAAAACTTCTTCAACACAGTCCTCTAATCATCGCCAAGATTTTGTGCGTCTTCTTGTTCATTGTCTTTATCTGTCCCTTCAGCTCCACTACGCTGATTATCGCTAGCAGCCTACACAAGAAAAGAACAGTCAGTATTGATAAACAAAATATAATGAAATAAATTACACACTATATGTGATTCTATCATGTGCTCATGTGTGATCTAAGGCAATAAAAAACTCTATATGTGATTCTATCATGCTCATATGTGCTCTAAGGCAGACAAAAAGTTTTATATATATATATATATATATATATATATATATATATATATATATATATATATATATATATATATATATATATATATGATTCTATCATGCTCATATGTGTGCTAAGGCAGTCAAAAAATTGAATATGTGATTATAGCATGTTCATATGTGTTCTAAGGCATCTAGAAAAACTCTATATGTGATTCTACCATGCTCAGATGTGCTTTAAGGCAGGCAAAAAACTATATATGTGATTTGATCATGCTCGTATGTGTGCTAAGGCAGTCAAAAAATTGAATATGTGATTATAGCATGCTCATATGTGCTCTAAGGCAGGCAAAGCAAAAAAATTTATATGTGATTCTATCATAAATGATATATAGCATGTTCATATGTGTTCTAAGGCAGTAAAAAAACTCTATATGTTATTATAGCATGCTCATATGTATGCTAAGGCAGTCAAAAAACTGAATATGTGATTATAATATGCTCATATGTGTTCTTAGGCAGTCAAAAAACTGAATATGTGATTATAGCATGCTCATATGTGTTCTAATGCAGTCAAAAAAACTTTATATGTGATTCTATCATGCTCATATGTGTTCTTAGGCAGGCCAAAAAACTTTATATGTGATTATAACATGCTCATATGTGCTCTAAGGCAATAAAAAAACTCTATATGTTATTATAGCATGCTCATATGTTCTCTAAGGCAGTCAAAAAACTGAATATGTGATTATAACATGCTCATATGTGTTCTTAGGCAGACAAAAAGTTATATATGTGATTCGATTATGCTCATATGTGTTCTAAGGCAGACAAAAAACTGAATATGTGATTATACCTAAGAGGGATCTGGAATCGAAGATCCCCTATCCTGAACAGCGGTCTTGATCTCATTTCGGAGAAAGGGAGCAACAGTGTATTGGAAGTAGTTATTCAGTGATTCATTAACGATCTGACGTACATCATCACCGGAAAGAATAGTCGGCTGCTTGGAGATTATGTCGGCGCAAGAAGTCGGTGAGCCGTAACTGGAAGAACCAATAACTGGTGAAGTGTTCATATTACTCCCAAACCCGAACACGCGACCTTTTTTGGGTTCACCTGCTGCAGTCACCCATGCTGTAGGATCAAATGATGGATGCTGAGTAGCGTCATCGCCATATCGCTCTACCATATGTTGCTCATATGCCTCCTACAAAATAATGTTTAAAGTATTCATTAATAATTAATGATAACATTATGATAACTTGCATATATATTGCAATGATTATTAATAGAATTAATACATACCGTTGTCGTTCTCGCCTTCTCTGATACGAAGACTCCCGTGGTCTTCCGTTTATGTGTTTCTACAAACACATCCTTATATGGTACATTGCCTCCTTTTTCTGCTTCCTGCGAAGTTAAATGACAAAAGATTTAATACACAAGTTTGCAACAATACTTATAAAATTAATATTATATATTGATGAGTTACCATTTTCTTTAGGTGGCTCCCAAATGTCTTAGATCCACCTGTGTGTAGATGGGCTTCGGGCATCTTCGATCGATTTTGTGCAGCCTTTGCAGAGCGATTTCTAAATGCATCTCCCGCCCACTTATCGCACATTTCATCCCAGTAATCTCTCCTGATAGTAATAGGACCATGGCCCTTCCACAGTAATGGATCATCTACTACGCCAGATGCTTTTTTTGCTACAGTCTTCATAGTGTGCAGCATGTCTGCAAATCGATTGACAGCCACCTTCTGCCACACCTTCCTTGCATCATTTTCTTCCACCGTAGTTGCGAAGCGATTCGAAGCCTACAAATATTTTCAGAAAGTTAGTAGACATTGCTTAAATAAATTAAATATGAAACACATTAACTATGAGGAACAACTGTATACCATGAATGAGGACCACAATCTGTCTAACACCACCTTTGGGTACTCTTTCCATTGAGCAACTGGTCCTGGTAGATGTTGAAGAAGTGAATTCCTAATCTCCCGTACTACTTCTTGTGGCTCAAACCTCGTGCTGCACATGAATTGTTACACAGTAAATATCAATATAAAATATTTAAAAGATATGCAATAATTAAAAACAAAATACTTACGGTCGATTATCGATATACACTATTCGAATGAGTCTTCTTATGCCAGCCTGAGAAGACCCTGTTTCCTGTGTTGGTTGTTGACTTGTGTGATCAACTGGTGTAGGTGGGTCATGTACAAGCGCAACATCATCTGTAAAAAAATACATTAGAAATTATCAGAATGCGCATTTGAACTAATCAAGCATCCAATTAGTTATATGATATACCTATCACAGGAGCCCGTGAAGATGAAGGCTGAGCCTGGCTCCTACTGGATGAGCGACCACTATAACCTCCACGAACCATATTCTAACAAATAACATATGCCATACAATACATTCAAATAATTCACATCAAGTATTACAATGCATTCAAGTCATTCACATCAAGCATTGCAATGCATTCAAATAATTCAAATCATTCACATCAAGTATGCAGTGATTTGGACAAGCATCAATCTTTTTGTAACCCATACCTAGAGCGTTGACCATAACTTTCGCACGATAGAAATTTTGTGGCAATTTCTCATCTTTGGGCAACATACTCTTCACAATCATGCACAAACGGTCAAAACATGATTGACTCAAATTATACTCGGACTTCAAATTCATTAGTTGAAGAACTGCAGACAAGATAGTGTGACTCTCACAACCGTTCCAAAGTGGCTCATCAGCATCTCTAAGTAAATCATAAAATCTACTAGCTGCATCGTTTGGTGATTCTTCATTTACGGTAGTTCTTACATCACTAGAACTCATAGCAGAACCCAGTTCTGTTCCTACGGCATCAAATATCAAATCCGTATATGGATTATCGTGCACCACATTCACCCGTGCATCAAAATCGTTTCTAAATTCTTCTCCATGAAACATCCAGTTTTGATAATCACTCACAAAACCCTTCCTGTATAGGTGATGTCTAATGCTATGAGGTTCTACAAATCGATTATTCTTACAAATCTTGCAGGGACACCTAATCTGACCTATAGGATCCACTGTACTGACACTTGCCGTTGCAAATTCAATAAAACTGTTAACACCATCCATATATTCATGCGATAACTCATTGTCCACTATCCTACGGTACATCCATTCACGGTTTGCAGTCATTTTGTCGTATGATGTTACGAATAGTATCCTAACGAATTAAAAAAAAACAATCAGAATGCTACGATGAAAAAAATATCAAATTTATCATGCAATATACTATGTCAAACAATAACAAGAATTTTGATGTATGCATTGATAACTTAATATTTTCATGTGCAAACTATTAATGACACGATACAATCATTTGAAGCATGCTTTTATTATAAAATTTCACATGGAAGTCAAAATCAAATTGAAAGTAACTACATGCAAGCATGGATACAATTACATCAAACATTGCAATACATCGTAATCATTCATATCAAACAAATGGCAAACATGTACCTGCAGCAAACACACTTCAATATCTCACTAACTACTACCATGCTTAGCATGGACTCCGTACTCTAAAAATAAGAACACTTCCATATTCATACATTAAAATCATGCTCAGCATGATCTCCGAACTCCAACAAAGCAACCCTAAATATCAACAACTAAGTGAGTTTGTGAACAATAAAGTGTTATATCTAATAAATTAAATAACATGTGATACGCTTGCATCACTTACTCACCACGGGTATTTACCCGATTTGCATTGTTTTTGTCATTTACTTACCACAGGTGGCTGAGCACGAGCTGGTTCCGTTGAAAAATCTGCACAAAAAAATGCAGTTTTAAAAAAAAGTCGCCATAAAAAAAGGAAGTTGTTCCGGCAAGGGGTCGACTCCCCTGCTGTTCCGGTAGAGGGTCGACCCCCTTACGGAACATAGGGGGTTAACTGACCCCCAGCCTTTCCGCCAGTGAGTCGACCCCCTGCCGGGGTCGACCTGCCGGAAAGGCAGGGGGGTCGACTCCCTGCCGGAAACGCAAGGGGTTAACCCCCAGTCTGTTCTGTCATGGGGTTAACCCCCTGCCTGTTCCGGCATAAGGTTAACCCCCTGCCTGTTCCGGCATGGGGTTAACCCCCTGCCGGAAAGGTAGGGGGTCACCCCCCCACGCCGGAAACGCAAGGGTTAAACCCCTGCGTTTCCGGCACGGCAGAGGGTTAAACCCCCTGCCTTTACGGCAAGGGGTTTAACCCCTGCTGGAAACGCAAGGGTTAAACAACCTGCGTTTCCGGCAGGGGGTCGACCCCCCTGCCGGAAACGCAAGGGGTTAAACCCCCTGTCGTGCCGTAAAGGCAGGGGGTTAAACCCCATGCCGTAAAGGCATGGGGGGTCGACCCCCTGCCGGAAAGGCATGGGGGGTTGACCCCCTGTCGGAAAGGCAGGGGGGTTTAAACCCCCTGCCGTGCCGTCATCCCTTTACGGCACGGCAGGGGGTCGACCCCCCTGCGTTTCCGGCACGGCAGGGGGTTTAACCCCCTGCCTTTCCGGCAGGGGGTCAACCCCCCATGCCGGAAACGCAGGGGTTAAACCCCTGCGTTTCTGGCACGGCAGGGGGTCAACCCCCCATGCCTTTCCAGCAGGGGGTCGACCCCCCATGCCGAAAAGGCAGGGGGTTTATCCCCTGCTTGAAACGCGTAGGGCGGGTGAACCTGTCTCCGGCAAGGCGACGGTCGGTCGGCGGGGCGACGGCTCGGGTGGAACGCGGGGCGGCGGGCGGCGGAGGAAGGCGTCGGGCTGCGTAGGGAGGGTGGGAGAGAGGAAACAGGAAAAGAGGGAAAAGGGTTCTGATCAGATTTACGCGAAAATTAGCGACGGATTGGATACAGAATAATTTCGTCGCTAAGCCGACGAAAATATATACAACTCCTTAGCGACAGAATATGTCTGTCGCTCACAGCGTCGCTAAGTAGCGACGGAAAAATACCGTCGCCCAATCCGTCGCTAACCGCAACGTGTTGTTGCGACAAAACTGGTCCATCGCTAAGTCGTCGCTACGTAGCGACGACTTAGCGACGGACCATTTTCCATCGCTACATCTGTGAATATCATGAAATGTAGCGACGGATTAGTGACGGTCGCTAAGTCGTCGCTAATTGGCGACGGAAAAATTCCATCGCTACTATCCGTCGCTAATTAGCATTTTTCTTGTAGTGACAGTAATTCTCGAATGTAATACTTTGTTGTAAAATGTTATAATTATGAAGGTAATTCCAGAATGCAAAGTCATGCTGGAAAATGTAACAAATGCAAATATATCTAAAGGAAAAAAGAATCGATCACCAACACAGTTTCCCTTCAACACCCCCAACAAAATGGAGTTGTTGAGCTTAAATGTCGTGATTTACTCAATATAGCATGAGCTCTTAGATTTCAAGCCAATTTACCTTTAAAATTTTGGAAAGAATGTATCATAATTGCGGTTTATTTGATCAACTATCTTCTTTCTCATCCATTGCTTGATAACTCTACGTGAAATTCTTTTTACCAAAACCTCACGCTATGATCACTTGAGAGTGTTTGGGTGTCTATATTATACTTGTATCATACATCATGCCCATAAATTTGACTCTAGAGCAAAAAAGATGTGTGTTTATAGGCTACCCACATGGACAAATTGTATGCAAATTATATGACCTTGAAAACTATAATGTTTTTAGTACCTGAGATGTAAAATTTTATGAAAATGAATTTTCATTTCAAAATTTGAGCATATCAGACCAAGATGTCGATATGGTCCTACCCTTACCAATTCCTGATTTTTGTGAACCCAACTTTCAAAATGGGGATCTAAACCCAAACTGCCAGTCAACCAATACCAACCAAATCACAGATCCCAACGATACCCAAACCACAAATTCTATAGTCCTGATCAAACTGAATCCCAAATCAGGCGTTCTACGAGGCATCAATCTCAACCCAGTCATCTCAAGGATTATAAATGCTATGTCATCGCCTCCATCTTCCAATCGAATACTGCAAGAGAGACTCACCTAGGTACCCAATATTCTCTCTCTCAATATCTCAGTTATGAATTTTTTTTCTCTTTCCCATAAAGCCTTCCTTGCAGCAATAACCCAAAACTTTGAACCAAAAAACTTTGCTCAAGCTATGAATCACCAGCATTGGTAAGACGCTATGATGGTTGAGATAAAGGCCTTAGAAGAAAACAACACTTGGACATTGACCAGATTACCATAAAAAAAGTGCCCCATAGACTGCAAATGGATTTACAAGATTAAATTCAGATATGACGGATCCATAGAGCGATACAAGACTCTTTTGGTAGCAAAAGGCTTCACAAAACTTGAAAGAGTTGACTACCATGAAACATTTGCCTGAGTTGCAGAGCTTGTCACCGTTTGTTGCCTACTCGCAATTGATGCGATTTAGAATTGACAACTTTTTCAAATTAACGTCAATAATGCCTTTTTACATGTAGACTTACATGAAAAAGTTTATATGAAATTGCCCTCAGGGTTCACTCGACAAAGGGAGAATTGCGTATGTTGATTGAATAAGTCGATCAGTGGACTCAAACAATCCTCTCAAAATTGGTTTTTCAAGTTGTCCACCCTAAAGGACATATGAATGATGCAGTCTAAGGCAGATTACTCTTTGTTTTCAAAGATCACAAAAGAAGAACGAATGTTCTCATCCATGTAGATGATATTAATGACCTTAATCAAATACAATTATTGAAAGATCACATCAACAACAAGTTTCATCTTAAAGACTTGGGTCATTTAAAATATTTTTTGAGAATCAAAGTTTCCCAAATGGAAGAAAGGAAATTTTCTTTCACAGTAAAAATATGCCTTAGATATCATTAATAACATGGGATATCTTGGAGTCAAACCTACAGATTTTCCAATGGAACAACACTTGAAACTCACCAATGAAGACGGAGAGGAACTTCATGACCCTAGACAATAAAGATGCCTAATTGGAAGACTGATTTATCTCACAATTATGCAGCCAAAAATAGTTTAACTTGTACATATTCTTAGCCAATTCATAGACAAACCTCGTAAACCTCATCTGGAAGTAGCTTTACGGTTAATATGTTATCTCAAGGCAACTCTTGGGCAAGGTATTTTGTTATCTTCAAATAGTGAATTACAAGCATTTAGATACTATGACTCACATTGGGCAGCTTGCCTAAGGACTAAGATATCAACTTTGAGATACTACACTATGATAGGACAAAACCCAATATCATGAAAAACCGAGAAGCGTCTCAACCATATCTAGGTCCTTGGCATAATCAGAATATCGATCTATGTCCGCAACAAGCTGTGAGTAGGAGTGTACAACGAGTCGTGTTAGCCCAAGCTCGTCTCGACTCAGTCTAAGCCTGACTTGTGTGTGCCATATCACTAAATGAGTCGAGCCTGTACATAAGGTATAGGCTCAATTTTATAAACGAGTCGAGTTGGGTATACCGTCTCAACTCGTTTAAGCTCAAGCTCCATTGAGCTCGCGTAAGATGAAGCTCGTCTGAACTGGTTGGACCCAAATATGTCCAAGTCCAGACTCCAGTAAAACCTATCATTGTTGAATCGTTGATCTCATAATGATCAACGGTTCAGAGTTAATTACTGTAGGGTTAGTAACTTACCTCTTATGGCTTTGTATTCGGCTATTTCTCCCCTCTTCCACTCACGGCTCTTTATCCTCTCCTTCCCAGTTCCTTCTCTCAGTAACTCTGTATTTGACGGGTGATGGAGGACGTGATCGTGCCTGTACCGAGCTAAGGAATAGACGAAAACCGTTTCAATGTGCTAAGTTCTCTCTCTCTCTCTCTGTTGAGTTAGCAAAGTTTTGTAAATAGAAGTTTGTTTTGTGATTTCTTCTTTGGGAGTTTGTTCCTCTTCAACAATAGAACTTAAGGCTTTAATGACGTCTGCTAATTCATCAACCATTTACCGCTCAAGGGTCTTGCCCCTCAATTCTCAACTTGCTTTTGGATTGTCTCACCAGCCTCTCTGTAGGAAAGGGAATTTGTTCTATTGGGGCTTATGCTATCTCTTAAAACAGGTAAAGAGAAAAAGAAACACTCAAATTCTTTGATCAATGTGAAATATGCCATCATCACAATATTTCAATTTTTCTTCTTCTCAGGAAATTTTGGGTTTTTTGTTTTTGCCTTTTAGAATGACGGTATTTTTTGTACTTGTCAATGGAATTTGACATGGGTGTCCTCTGTTTTGGAGTTCTTTTCACCTAAAAAGATGAACTTTCATCTTTAAATGTATACTTACCAAAAATAGTAATTTTGTAACATTTCCCTAAAATAAATAATAAGATCATCTATCACTAGCTGACCCGAGCTCGGCTCCACTCGGCTACAAGCCGAGTTCGAACAAGACTGCTCAAGCTCGGCAGTATACTTTTCAGTCGAGCTGAGCTTCTTGAGCCTCAGGTCAGCTCAAGCCCGGCTCATGTGCATCCATAGTTGTATGTGAGCTTACGTGGTTAAAATATTTGTTGAATGCTTTGATGATATATCACCCACAACCTATGATCTTATTATGTGATAATCAGGCAGCCCTTCACATTGCTGAAAATCTTGTTTTTCAGAAACGCACCAAAACACATAGAAATCAATTGTCATATTGTTCATGAAAAGATTCAAAGGGGATTGATTCAAACTAAATTTGTAGCCACTACATTGCAATGTGTAAATATGTTCACAAAGGCATTGGGAAATGAGCAATTCATGCGATTGAAAAGAAAGTTGGGCATGCTAGATGTTCACGCTCCAACTTGCGGGGGAGTGTTAAAATTACCACGATAATTTTAGAATGTAATATTTTGTTGTAAAATGTTAGAATTACTAAGGTAATTCCAAAATGCAAAGTCATGCCATAAAATGTAACAAACCTCTTCCTATTGAGGTTTTTAAGATGAGTCTCCCACCTAATGTGGTTGTAAAGGTAAGTCCAAGTTTAGAGGGAAGTTGGGAGCAAATCAAGGGCAGTTGAAACTTGTACTCCTATTAATGCTCAGATTCTACCTGAATGAAAATGATTCTTTTCTTCCCCACTTTGTTCTTCACGTTTTATGTTTCTCTTTATCAACCATTTTAACAAAGCTTGAACTGACCGATTTACAAAATAAATGATTTGTTTAAATATGTAAACAATAGAAATTTGAAGTTTCTCGCAAGCCCGCATTTTTCAACCATTTGTTCTACACTGCATACTATGACATAATATATATCTATTGCTACTTAACGAGCCTATACAAGCCGAGCCAAGGTTAGTGTTCGTGTTCAGCTTGTCAAGCCTATTTCATGACCCAAGTATGAGTGGCTTGTTCCATTTCCCACCTATACGCATGTGTGACATAGCAAAATAGTCTTGTCAGCCTGAACGCCAAGCCTTACAGATGGCGGCGGGAATGCCATGTGGATCCTGGCATGCTGAAAATTTGAATAAATAGATTGTTAAGAGGAAGCCACTCCCCATACAGTATATTCTAGAAAACAGTTTCCTAATGTTTCAGCATCTGCACTTTAGCCAATGAGCTAGCTGAAAAAGGGTGGACTTGGTACTAGACTGCTGGCAAAGCAGGTTATATGTCCCCCCCCCCGAACAGGGCCGGTACTCCATCTCATGTTCGGGTGTTCCCAAAGAGTGCCACATATAAGATGCAGATCGACATGTATCTCCATGTGTGTCCGCATCATATTGCATCATAATTTGGTGCCGTCGCAAAGACTTAAGTACCCTTTACCGCCATTCTCTTCCTCTTCCTCGAACGGACATAAATGCCCTCCATCTAGAAAACTGAATCGGCGGTTCGTGAAAAGGACAAAACAACCCTCCATCGTTATCGCGCCAAAATGTTCCGCAAAGTTTGCGTATGTAGCAAGCTGTATGTTGTAGGATTTAAATAGTTCAAAACAATCAATTCTCGCCTTAAGCAGAAAACTCTACCGGAGCATACTTTGCTTTCATCTGTTATCGTCGAAGCATCATTTCCTTTGTTTCGCTACCGCCAGAGCATCTGTTTCTGTCTTATGCGCAGTCGCAACATCGTTGCCACCTTCTGTTGCATATTAGTTGTTACTGTTGCTTACTCTACAGTTGAAATATCCAAAATCCTATCGTTTCGGTGAGTTTCGTGTAAGGTTTTGTTATTCAATCTGAAGGTTGCTTCTTATACAACGATTTGTAAGTTTGATAAATCTTACAACGATGTGTACTTATGAACCCAAATATTTCGACGATTTCTTATCATGATAATTGTTTAATGTGTTGTGCAGGTTAACAATGTCTGCGGCTCATCAGATTAGAGATACCCCGTCGTTCTATGGGTTGTGTATTAGAGAAGTGATCCGCCAATCCCATCTATCTAAGATTTTTGAAAGGTATCAAAATATACTTAAGATTGAGAACGATAAAGACAGGGAAAAAGCATTGGAATTGTATTATGCGGAGGATTATCCATCAGATATCGAGGCTGCGGAACAAAGGAAGAATTCTGAAGAACGAAAGATGCAGAAAAAGGATGACAAAGAGAAGGCAAAGCAAAAAAATAAGGAAGAGAATGAAAAGAGAATGGGGAGGAAGAAGGCAGAGCAGAGGGAAAGGCAAAAAAAGAATAAGGAGGAGAGGGAAAGGAAATTTAACAATCTAATGAATGATGCTAAGGCAGAAATGGAGATGATGTACTTGGAGCTTAAAGCAAGGCGAAACAGGGTAAAACTACTGAAGGAGGTGGAGGAGAGGCGAAGGCAAATGAATAAGGAGGAGGAAGAGAAGGAACGAAATAAGCCTGAGGATGAAGAAGAAAAGGAAAGGCGAAGGAGGGAGAAGGAGTTTGAGGAAGGTAAGGAAATGCAAAGGCAGAAGTAGGAGGATGAGAAAAAGAAGGAAAGGCAACGGAAGGAGAAGGAGGAGGAGGAACAAAAGGAAAGAGAAATGAAGAAGCAGGAGGAGGAAGTGTTGGAAAAAAGAAAACAAGACTTGGAAGAGAAAGAAAGGCGGTGGAAGGAGAAGGAGGAGGATAAAGAAAAGGAAAGAGAAAGGAAGAAGCAAGATGAGGAAGTGCAGGAAAGAATGAAACAATATTTGGAAGAGAAAGAAAGGCGATGGAAGGAGGAGGACGATAAAAAGGAGAGAGAAAGGAAGAAGAAGGAGGAGGAGAAAAAGAAAGAAAGAGAAAGGAAGGAGAAGGAGGACGAGAAAAAGGAGAGAGAAAGGAAGGAGAAGGAGGATGAGAAAAAGAAGGAGAGAGAAAGGAAGGAGAAGGAGGGCGTAAAAAAGGAGAGAGAAAGGAAGGAGAGGTTGAAGCCAGAAGAGAAGGAAAGGGAAAGGCAGTGGGAGGCAGTAGACCAACCTGAAAGGCCTAGGTTGGAGGGAGAACAGGAGAAAAGAGCGACCAAGGTAAATAAGTCTGTCTTGTCTGTGAAGATTTAATAATATGTTTAGCGATTTTGGTATAGCGATTACTGTATTAGGTATTAATATGTATAGCGATTACTGTGATAGTTTGTGTGCAACCAATATTATTTATAGCAATTAGTAGAATATTATTTATAAGTACAAATGGAACTAATTTACAATTGGTAGGAATAATATGTTATTTTGTGTTACAGGAAGGTCACAGGAGACGTAGAGCACTAGAGCACCAGGTGAAAAGCTCGGAGGTCAGTGTCAATGGCCTGTAGTTCTGTCGTGGTATGGTCAGCTGAGTGCATATCAGAAGGACCGATTACGAAATATGCACTTCGGTGGCCTTTTGTACCAGCAATATTTTGAAACTTGGTAGAATACCATGACCCACCTGGTAAATAAGTGGAATGATAAGACGAACACATTCCAGTTTGATTCTTTTGAGATCACCATGACTATAGAAGATGTGGCGATGATCACTGGTTTTAAGTGTGATGACAGTGCTGTCCTATTACGACATTAAAACTATAACGCAAGGGAAAAATGCACGACCCTTTTAGGAATGTCGATGGACGAATGAAGTCAATGTATTTCTGGTGGAATCAAGTCCACATCAATTAAAGTCTCATTTTTTCGTAATAAATGGGAAGGCCGCTCCGCTACTTGTGCATATGAAACAACTGACCAAGAGTTGCGCAGCTTCCTTCTTCATTTTTTTGGTCTTACATTATTTTTCGATTGTTCTGGTTCGAGAATAAGTTCCATGTGGTTGCAGTACCTGACTGACTTAGACGAAGTCGACAACTATGACTGGGGTGTCGCTATGCTCGCACACTTGTACAGTCAACTCTACCGTGCGAGTAATGGTACAAAAACAGTTGGGGAATTTTGGTCATTTGTTCAGGTATTTGTTGATTACATACTTAGTAATTGTAGACTAATCTCATTGAAGGTTGTAGTGTTACTAATAATATTGTTTTTGTTAGGCTTGGGCGTGGGAACATATTATCTCATTGCATTCATGTTGTGGCCCTGCGATTTGTGGTTTTCCAAAGATCGGTCACTGGGCTAGAATAAACGTCACAGTTCATAATGCTAAGTCCATTTTAAATGGTCTGCAACTAAATGAGGTAAATGTTCTAAAATTGTTTACAATCGTGTCAGCATTTATCATTGAGTATTATAAATCATTGGAATGTTTAGCATTCTTAAGTAATCATCGCTGCAGGATTGTCTTTCATAGTATATATCGTTGTCGCCATATCATGCTTAAGTAAATTGTAATATATTTGTCACTCGTTATTAAAAAGAATTACCAATGTACAGGTTTTGTGGAGACCTTATGAAGATGGGGATGATGATGACCAAGACGTTGTTGCAGAGGTTGCTAGATTGTCTGACCGCGATTTGTGGCTATTTTGCAATTATGAAGCCGAGTTGCAACATGATAGTCGAGTTCTTCTACAATCTGGCTTGGGGCAGTCTATCCCAAATAAGCCTTTGGAAGTGAGAAGGAAGATGAATAGTGGTGGGGGCAGGAATGTGAATTGGCGCAATCGCTACAAGGACGAATTATTAATTTGGAACTAAGGTGGTGTCTGTGCCGTATCATATGATTATAAAGGAGGACAATTTGATCCCTTCTATTTCGAAAGGTATTGGGAACCAATGCGGCGAAATCTGAAGATTGAGAAAATTATGAACCCATGCCTCCCAACTGTCCCCTCTCATGTTGTAGCCCAACCTCTACAACTAAAACATCGTCTCTCTTTGGTTATAACAATGATTCCCTCAGTAACAAAGTGCGATGAAGAGCGAACACTTGCTATAAAAGAGAACATTGTCTCTGTCGCAAGGTTCGAACTTATGGAGAGGGAGAATGAGAAATTAAGGACGGAAGTAAGCAATATGGGGATACAATTGAACTCAGTGGTAGAGATGATGACCAATTTTTTTAGTAAGATGGACGCAACCAAGAGGCCACCCAGGATAGACAGTCCACCAACAAAAAGAGAGAGACAAGTCTATGATATTTCATCTAATTCGTCAAGTGCCATGTAATAAACCCTAGGTATTCTTTTTTATCATGATAGGTATTTATTGTAATTATATAATTATTTGTCATAACATGACATTCTTTTATTGTTTAATTCTTTATTATTACATCTAACAGACACGTTTCGTCTGTGGATCTCATAAATAAATAAACTTTAATAAAAAACAGATGTATATTGTTCAAAAATCATGGCATTGCCTAACCTCCTTGATTGATTGAAAATCACAATATAAGTCACAATTTAACTCATCGTTTTTGAATGACAGTCGCAATATATGTCTGATTGGCACGAGTAATATTGTTCACAAATCGCAATATAACTTGTCATTTTTTAATCAAAATCGCAGAAAACATGCGATTTATGCGGTCAACATGATCCTATAATCGACATTAGGAAATGATTAAGGTCGCCATTGTTATGATAGAGCATTTCTGCTCAGCAATCGCTGTATTTGTCTATGTCTCGATAGAAAATCGCAAAAATGATTTGCGATGTATGCCGTGAACAATAATTGAATGAGTTCTGACGTCGTAAATAATAACAGTCAATAGCGATAAGAAAAGTTTAATGCTCAGAAATCGCTACTGATGATCATCAGTAAATTGAAATCGCGCAATAGGATGCCGGCCAGCCAAAATCGGTACGATATGGTTCCCGGTCAAAAATCGCTCATTTGTAGGGACACCTTCAATGCAAACCGCGAAATAGGATTGCAATTCATGAGGTCAACAATGCAAACGGCAATGGCTTGTAATAATCGACCTTTATAAACAGTGTAAGTCAACATCGATTTGCGGTGTTAAATGATACTAGTATAAAGCGATAATGAACGTTTGTTGTTAAAAAACCGATAAGGAAAATATGTGGCATGAATATATCGATGTATCCCTATATGATAATCAATACAATAATCGTCAAAGATTATTCATATCTGGAAAATGGGTTGGTTCGGGTCGGGTCAATCTCCCACTCAACTATTGTTATAATATGAAGTCGAAACGACGATTTTTTAATTATTTAAAACACAATCATTTAATTTGCAGGTGGTTTTCAAAAAAGGGCAGCATGTGAAACGACGGTTTTTTAATTATTTAAAACGCAATTATATAATTTGCGGGCAGTTATCGAAAAAGGGCGGTATATGAAAAGACATATTTTTATTTATTTAAAATGCAATCATTTAATTTGCGGGCGGTTTTCAAAAAAGAGCAGCATGTTAAAGGACGTTTCCTTTATATTTGACTGACGACATCGATTCCGTAGCTTCATTGCAAAGGTGACATCAATATCTTCGTCTAGGCATGGCGCCAAAGAAGAGGATGATGGAAACAATACGACCAGGCATGGCGCCGAAGAAGAGAACGATGATAGCAATACGACTAGGCATGGCGCTGTGAACACCCCAAATTTTCAAAACTTTGTAAATATTCCCTTTTTGCCCCTGGCCCCATTTTCTGAGAAGATCAAAGCTCAAAATCCAGTTATTCTTCAGATATTCTGAATTGAATTCCATGTTGATATATTCAACTTGATTTTGGATCTGGATCCAGGGTTAAAATCCAAATCTGAGCCCCACTATCCAATTTTCACGTTAAACTTTACAAAAATACCCAAAATAAATTCTGAAATGCTCAGATAGCCGATCCAGTGTCCATTTGGATTCGAGACTCTATATTCCTCGGTTCGAGGTTTAAACCTTGATTATTTCTTCAAATAACGGATTTAAACCCATTTTCTAAAGAAAATTCTAAAAGATAAAACTCAAAATTTCAAAAGCCTTCTTTTTGTGAATATTTGAAAACTTTTAGAAATACCATAGTTTTAGAACTTTATTTTCAAATATATATATATATATATAGAAAATTTCGAGAAAAGAACAAAAAATGAGAAAATCGAAAAGAAAAAAAATGGCCTTTTAAAGGAACTCTTTTGAAAATTGAGTTTTTGTAAAAACACCTTTTAGCAAATCTTCTTAAAAGAGCCTCCTTTTTTGAAAATTCGAAAAAAAAAAATCTGAAGAACCCCTTTGCAAAATCTTTTTTTAGGGTTTGAGAACCCTTCGTAAAAATCAGAGAGGGAGGACAACGCACTGGTCCCTCTCCTTCTCTCGCATCTCGGCCTTCTAGAAGCTCCCTCCACCGAACTCCCCCATGGCTCTCTTCCTCCAAACCCTCCATCGCGGAACCACCCTCTTCCTCCTCCGCCCATCTCCAACCGATTTCTTCTCCCTCTCGAACCTTCCTCTCCTTCCTTAAAAGGAGGCATGCAGGGCTCCCGATCTTCATCCGTTATCACCCTTCCATCTCACGCTCTTTCTCTGATTTCTTCTTCTCTTCCTTCCCTTTCCTCTTTATTAGCCTCTCTTTTCTTAATCCACTAGAGAAAATCGACCCTCCCGACAACAAAAGCCTTCTTCATCCTTCTCTTTCTCTACTTCTCATGAGCCTCAGCTGAAGGATATCTGCAACACCAGATTCTCCATTGAATCACAGAAAGATCCCCTTCCTTCTTTGATCTTTCTTTTTATCTTTACTGTATTTCCGCCATTTCCCCTCTCTCTTTTTATTTATTTATTTCCTTATATCATTTACTAAAAGCAGCTTTGGATCGTTGACCTGCTTATTGCAGCCTCGATGATGCACACTGCGATAGCAATGTCGCCTCCATTTTAGTATTACTGCATTTCGAGGCTACAATAGAGGGTATATTTGATTTCACTGTCATTTTTCTGATTGATTTTCCATTTGAACTTCAGCATATTGTTCAAATGTATCTTTGTTTATCGTTTTCCCCTTCGTTCCTAGTTATGTTTCTTTCCCTCTGTGAGGCTTTTTCCTTTCTCTTTGATGTGTACTTGAATTTCTGCACGGATTTTCCTTCGATATCATTCTAAGTATATTTTGTGGCTTACTGTTTTCATTTTATTTGGAGTTTCTGTTGTTTATCTGCATCAGTTCATGATTACGCATGTGTCTGCAGCTAGGATCATAGTGTATATCTCTTCATGTTCATGATTCATATAGCTCTCTATTTTACTTTTACCTTAAATTTCTTCCAAATTCATTGCATTCATCTCCTTTACCATGCTCATTTATATGTTTTCTTGCATGCTACAGTGGTTTCATATTCAATATTAGCATTTTGTCCATCATGCTTCCTGCTCATTACCCCTGTAATTTACGTGTATTAGACCTTTCATATTTATGGCACCCTGTCTGTTTTCATACCTCTGCATCTCGATTTGCCACTATTTTTTTGTTTTATTTGTTTCTCTGTATCAAGCTTGGCCCATTAACAAATTTGAAAGTTGTTGGTCTTCCCCTTTGTTTTGGAAAAGAGGGGGAATCTTTTTTTTAGACACAGAATGTTGTATCATGTTAGTTCTTTGCTTTGAAGTCAGTCTGACCCACTGTATGAGCCATGGCGAGGTAACATTTATGGTGGGAAATTAAAGGCCTCTAACTTCAATGATGATCAGTTCTCAAAAAAAAAAAATCAAATACCCTATCCGGTATAACCTTACGGCCCTGGAGAGAATTAATCCAGTGTTAAAAGCACACAATGAAAATACCACAAAAGAGTATGGCTTTGTGAAATGGGCAGCCAAGGGTTGTTTTGTCATCATACCCCTGGGTGTCTGACAGTCGATTCAATTTATGAGAAGTGTCCAGAACCACGAGAAATAGAGGAGCTGAGGTAACTTCACTTACAACATCATTGGATGGTTGCTGAGATAATTATAGTTTGTAAAAGAAAAAGAAAGTGAACTGGGATGTGTCAAAGGAATTCTGGGTTTTGTTATAAGATGATCAGTATACAGAATAGCAGTCAGAAGGTATTGCAGTTAAGCATGGAATATATATCTACCTCCTTTTGATGTCACTACGGTGAAAGGTATTGTCATGCATGCGATTTCTTTATATCTTCAAAATCTTGATAACTGATTTCCTTTAGTATTTAAGATGGTTTTATAGTAACTATGTTGGTCTCTTGCTCCTTAATATGCCTCTTGTTGTAGTTTAATGTTTGTACATAACTCACCAGCATGCTCATCATATACGTGCATATCATTGCCATTCTATTTTCCTTGGTGGAAATCATCCAAGCAAGCACCCTGCTGCAGCATTGCCTTCATAACAGACCCTCCCCCCCCCCCCCCCCCCCCTTTTTGCATTCATATCACTTAGTGCCACTCCAGATAGCTTCCCGCATCACTTCTGCACATAATGGCTACACCTCTGGCCTCTGTTTCAGGCAATATTCTAAACTCACTATCTCAGTTGTGACTGTATGTAGTTCTAGGTCCCATATGTCTGTCAGTCAGTCCCATTTTACATTAGGCACATGTATATCCCACCAGGATCTTACCTAAACTCCACCTCCAACCTATTGCACGATCACTACACAACCCCATTTGATATCACCACTATTCACTACCCGAAATACACCCTCTCCTATTGTGTCTCCCAATTCCCAGCTGCATATTCATTTGCATGGCTCGCCATAGCATGACCTGGAAATGAAAGATGAGCAGGCCCCTTTTCTTTATATATTTCTGATATATGGGTCCAAATAATTTGTTGAAGCGATCAATAAGGCATCAAATGTGAAAAGGATGGTGACGACAATTACTAAAGGCAGAAAACCCTTCAGCAGGCTTACCTGATCATTACAGATTCTGTTTTCCTAACTACGCTATTTTAGATTCGTGCCCTTTGCAAGTTATAGTTCATATTGCATTTTGATCTTACACATTAATGGAACGATGAGGGTCTTTCTTGAGCTCTTAAGGAACCAAGATATTCCTGGATACTGCATCCGATTCCGTTAAATTATCATGACATGTGCCTCTACTACATATACTCTTCAATCAGTTCCAAGACATAAAGGAGTTCGTCAGATAAATTATTTCAAGATGATCGTGGACGGTAGTGCTGTGGATGGGCATGGAGATTTGGCTATCGGATATGATTTACAGTCTTTGTTCCCTGTGGAAAAAGGTACAAACATGATCACTTGTGCAAGTTTGAACGACAGAGGTGCTGGTAAGTTAGTATTCCATTGAATAGTTCAGAAAATGCTC
Source organism: Nuphar pumila (assembly GCF_984573655.1). Classification (NCBI taxonomy): domain Eukaryota; kingdom Viridiplantae; phylum Streptophyta; class Magnoliopsida; order Nymphaeales; family Nymphaeaceae; genus Nuphar; species Nuphar pumila. The sequence continues at coordinate 49,430,905 of NC_143254.1, read as the reverse complement.
AAATAGCTCTCATTGGTTTACTCCCAGTGTAACAAAAAAAAAAGAAGGATGTCATCAAGAACAGGTTAGTCAATTCCGAATTCATACAGTAGGATTTTTGAGGGAATATATTTGTGCAGTAGCCATTTAAATAATTGGAACTAGATATATCAAAAGTCTATTCATTTTGATCAACATCAAATGTGAGTGAAATAAACTGCTGGTTTAGCTTGAAATATTTGCTTTGTTCATTATTTACTTTCTGTGTTGGCTTTCTGAAATTTTCTAGAAGTTTCGTCCCTTGGAGGTTGGTTAGGATAGGTTCTTTTGTTTCTCCTGTTTATAGTGCTTGTCTAGGACATTTCTAATTAATCTAGAAGAAAAGTTTTTTTTTATGAAGTTTCACTAGGTATAAAGTCTGGGGAAAGTGATAAATCTAAAACATCTGATTTTGCTTGAACTGCCACATCATAGGATTACTTAATGATGCTAAAGGAAACCGTGTATCTTCAGTTCTGGGCCTGTCTATAGTCATAACATGCTGACTGCGTTAACCATCTTCAGTTCTGGGCTTGTCTATAGTTATAACATGCTGATTGCGTTAACCATCTTCGGTTCTTGGCCATAGTCATTGATAGAAGCAAAAACTAGAATTACCTTGATAAGTTAGCTGTTGTTGTTATCTAAAATACTTGTTGTTGAGAAGACAAGAACCTCAAACCCAAATATGAGCTGAGATGGGGACTTTGTCAGAGAGGTAATATGTCTATGGGTGACTATATCAACAACTTACTGTGATGGCCACGCCATCCTGTGGTGATGATGGGGAGTTGTTGGATAGTGTTTTCAATATGAGCACTGATGGAGTCCATGGGTATGTCTTTTTGGGACAAAAGGAATTTGCATAATGTAATCTACATTACGAGCTTTATACAGGTAATGTCGATCTTTTTTTGTTTTTATTTATGAGATACAAACAAAATTCGTGTATGATGCTTATATTAATATGCAGACTTGCACATTTTTTTTAGATCTTTAGTTTGCTTTCATGGTGTCATATATGGATATTCTACATGTATTTCCTCTTTATATTGCTCACTGCTGTGTTTTCACATTAGTTCATCCCCTTTTCTTCTATGGTAGTTCATCAAAGAACTACCATAGCTGTTGTATTTTCACAGTGGTTCACAATGAACCACTGTTTCTCCTTTCTTCTATGGTAGTTCGACAAAGAACCACCATGACTGTTGTATTTTCACAGTGGTTCACAATGAACCACCGTTTCTCCTTTCTTCTATGGTAGTTCAGCAAAGAACTACCATAGCTGTTGTATTTTCACAGTGGTTCACATTGAACCATTGTGTCTCCTTTCCTCTACGGTAGTTCATCAAGAACTACCATAGCTGCCATATTCCACTGTGGTTCACAATGAACCACCGTATCTCTTCCTTTCTATAACTATTCATCATGAACTACCACGTTACATGATGGCTTACCTTGGATCATCCTGGCTCTTGCTTTCATCCGTTGCTCATACCCTCTCAGGTATAGGCTTTCGTTTGCTTATGGCATTGCCTATATATACATATATGTATGTATACATATATATACATATATATATACACTTTCCTTTAATATGCCATGTGTATCTTTCTTTTAGCATGATATGTCATCTTACTATAGGATTAGCATAATCATCTACATTTACATTTCAAAATTTTCTTTTATCTTGGCTTGATGTTAATTCTTCTTTCTTGCAGGAATCTCTAGAAATGTTGATTTCCTTCTTAGATTAGGATTTTAAATTCAATTTCAAGGTTGTAATAATCAGATATTAATGAGAATCTTATCTTTTCAAGCATAGAATAGAATGTATTAGCATATAAATTATCTGTTTCATATCATTTTCATATTATTTCCCAAGAATTCACAAATGGGCACACGAATGGCACGTGAACCATTTTATAAAAGGTGATTAATCCTAAGTCGATGATTTACATCAATGGCCATAGTCAGGATGTAAACAAAACTTAGGATTTTCATCTTTTATGGAATAACACTGGACCCTCTTCAAAAATCTTCATATTTTCAAATATTTTCTTCTTTTATTAGAGTTTAATTTAAAATTGGCTCAAAATATATATCAATGTCCATAGTCAGAATATATTGAGAATTAATTTTATTTTAAACTCTATAAAAGCACCAAAATGTGTCTTATTCTTCACTTGAATTTAAATGTGATTATTATATAATACATTCAATGACCATAGCCAGTGATGTATTATATATTCAAATCCTATTTTAATTCACTTAAAGAATGAGATATGATTTTTAAATTCAATCTCAAATTCTTTAAATTAAAAAAAAAAAACAAAATGTGTCTGGAAGGGTTAAGCCTGAACCTCGCTCTTCGAGGTAGCATCTCTTTCAGGTTAAGGGTTAAGCCTGAACCTTGCTCCACGAGGTATCTTTCGTTCAACTTTTGGTTAAACCTGAGCCTCATTTCGACGAGGCAGTTCTCTCAGCCCTATCATGATTTCCCTTGCCAGGGAATCCATACTCTTCATTTCCATCAAAGAAAGGATCATACATGAGCTTCATCTCAAGAGGCATTTTTCTAAAAAATGTCCCATCAAGGTCCTCATGTATTCCTTTTCTTGTTCAATTTATCTTGATATATCTTCGTCCCATCCAGGTTAAGGGCTAAACCTGAGTCATTCCAAAAGTTGATCTCATCTCACTCATGAGACTTGATCAAAATTCTTATTTTTCATCATTTCGGGATCTTCACCCAAAAGTCCCATCACGATTTCCTCATTTTTGTTATCCAGTTATATCATTTTCGAGGATTTCGTCTCCCCAAAGCCATTCAAGAGAAGGTTGTAAACCTGAGGAACCATGTCTCTCAAGATAAATTCTTCCACACCCAGTTCAGATCTGCTGACTGGGGTATTTTTTTAAAATTTGGAGTGTTTTCTTTGCCACTAAGCTCGGCTTTCGACCGGCTTAGTAGCAAAGAGGGGCATCTTTGAACACCCCATTTTTTCAAAATTTTATAAATATTCCCCTTTTGCCCTTAAGCCTCAATTTTTGAGTAAATTAAGTCATTTTCCCTCAAAATTCCAGTTTATTTCTCAGATTTATTGGAATCAAATACATTTTCTATATCTAACTCAATTTCGGATCCGGATCCAGTGTTGAAATCCAAATCTGAGCCTCGTTATCCAAATTTTAAATTAAAATTATAAAAATGCCAAAAATAATTTCTGAAAGGCTCAGACAATCGATCTGGTGTCCATTTGGATCCGATGCTCTATTTTTCTTGATTTGAGGTTCAATACTCGAACATTTTCTCAAAATCTGGATCTAAACCCATTTTCTGAAGAAATCAAACCTGAATTCTCAGAAAACCCTTCTTTTGTAAATATTTCTCAAAAATACAAATATATATAGTTTTAAATCCCTTTATTTCCTTTAGTTTTTAGTGTTTTATTTCAAAAAATAAAAAAATACAGAAAATACGAAGAAAAAGAACAAAAATCGAATTGAAAGAGAAAAATACAAAAAAATGGTTTTTGAAGGCCCCTTGTTTAGAAAAAATTTCAAGAGAGCCTTATTTTGGAAAATTTGAACTCCTGTGAACGACTTTCCGTTACGCTCTCCCTTCTCCCTCTCCCAATCACGAGCCCTCTCTCTCTCTCTCCCAGAAGCTCTCAATCGATCCACCCTCTATCGGCTGCCTCCTTCATGCCTCGTCCACCGATCTTCAACCGTTTTCGACTCCTCCTCTTCCACCCTTCGATTGATGGCCCCCCCAGCCTCAACCTTCGATCACCAAAAGACTCCCTCTGGAAGCATCGATCGCCCCATTCGATCACCATCCTTCATCGCCAATAGCTTTGCCGCATCTTCTCCCGTTCATCGACAACAAAATTCACTTCCAGACCCTTCCTCCATCTCCTATATAAACAAACTGCAGAGGAAGGCTAAGGGATTTCATCATTTAGGATATATTGAGAATTAATTTCATTTTAAACTCTATAAAAGCACCAAAATGTGTCTTATTCTTCACTTGAATTTAAATGTGATTATTATATAATACGTTCAATGACCATAGCCAGGGATGTATTATATATTAAAATCCTATTTTAATTCACTTAAAGAATGAGATATGATTTTTAAATTCAATCTCAAATTCTTTAAATTCATTTCATCATTTAGGATAGAACAACATCATACTTTCAAAATTTTTTTCCAAAACTCCAAGTGATCTCAAATATCTTTCTTCAATCTCTATTTTAATTCATTCTTCTATCTTATTTCAAAGATTCAAAATTTCGATTTCAAAGTCCAATTTGACTTTGAAATTTCAAATTCAATGTTATATTCAAAATTCAAATTCAAATCAATATCTCAAAACCAATTTCAAGGTTCAATTTAACTTTGAAATTTCTGATTCATCTTCTGATTTCAAATTTAAAATCAAGTTTATCTTCTTATCTTCAAATTCAAAATCAAAGATTAAGATTAATTCTAAATCTCAAAATTTCACTCTTCCTAAATTTTAAATTTAATCTGGGTTTTCAAAACCCAGATCCCTCTTCAAAAGTCCCATTTGGACTTTCAAAGTCCAAATCCAAAATTAGATCCTAAATCCCAACTTGGATCCAGACTTTCAAAAGCAAATTCCACTTTTGGATCTTAGACTTTAGATCCAAAATCCATTTTAGGATCCAGAATCCAGTTTCACTTTGGATCTCAGACTTCAAATCCAATCCCCATTTAAGATCCTAGATCCAGAATTGAATTCCATCTTGAATCTCAGACTCCAGATCAAAATTCCATTTAGGATTCAGAATTCAACTTCATCAATGGATCTCAGATTTCAGATCCAAATCTCATTTAGGATTCTAAATCCAAAATTCAATTTCATCTTGAATCCCAATTCTATTTAGAATCCAGACCTTGGATTAAAATTCCATCTTGAATTCTAGAGTTCAAATCAAATTCTATTCCCAATTCCAAATCCGATTCCATTTTCATTCCATATTTCAAAATCCAAAGTTCATCTTGATTCCCAAAAATCCAAGAAACAATTCTATTTCTCAATTCTATTTCTCAGATCTCATTCTGATTTCAAAGCTTCAAATTAGAATTCAATTCCATTCCAAATATTCATTCCCTCTCCTAGATTCAAATATTCTAAATTCAAAGTCCATTTATGACTTTGAAACTTCCTTTCTTCTCCTTTTACCTTAACTAAGTAGATCATTGCTTTCGAAGTCTAGATTTATTTTCCCACACTCTGATTATTCCAAAAGCTTAGAACTTTAAATCTTAAGTTCTAAGTTAGAAGCCATTTCTTCACTCTATTACCAAATTCATCTCAGAAATGCTTAGAGATTTCCAAATCATTTTTCAAAAAGAGCATACATCCTTGCATTGCACAAGCATGATTCTTTGTGCATTTAGACTTAGAATAAATTTTTAGGTAAAATTAAAGCAAAAGCAAAAGGCATAAATTCGATCCTTGGTTTGATTACCCCTGGTAAAGGCGCCAGGAACGGTCGAACCTCGTACCGATGAGCGAATCCCGTCTCCCAATTTTCTCGCAAATATTTCAAAACGGAGGTGAGTTATTTTAAATATTTTCAAAATTAAGGTCAGGTGAGACCCCGCAAAAGAATTCCTCTTTCTCTTCCTTTTCTTTTCTCTTCTCTCTTCTTTTCTATCTTTTATCTTCTCTCTTCAAAAAGGAGGAAATGGAGGTTAGAAAGGAAAGAGGCGGAAGAGAGAGAAAGATACAAGAGGAAAAATTTTGCGATGATCACAGTTTTGGCGATCGAGATGGGACTCGTCTTCGTCCGGTTGAATCTATGCCTTTGCTTTGCTTTGATATTATCTAAGTCTGTATTCTATAAATGTCAGCTTCATTTCCATGCAAACCTTAGGAGCCTAGACTCTGTCCTAGCTGACATCATTGCATATAGGATTTAAGTATGGTTTGGTAAGACCATATTGAGGAGATTATTCCATGCTCACATTAGACTTAGGTCTGAAATACAACTCTCCTAAATTCTAGGGATTGAATGCAAAACAATGTATGCAAGTATGTGTTTCTCTTTATTTTAAATCTATCTCTTTAGGACTTGCATTAGAGCCATCTGATTTCTTGCATGTTGAACATATTTTTGAAAACCTCCTTACCTATATTGTCCCGGTCTTCACGTTGCTGGGCTGTCTCACTAAACCATAGTTCGGGAAAGAGCCTTACAACTGGGCCACTTATTTGGGTTTGCGCCCCCTACCACGTACCTAAGGGCCATAGTCCGAGCTATATCGGTAGGTGCTCAAGGATGTTGGGAAGTCATTACCTTAGAACCAGAGAAATATTTCTATGCCACGTACTTCAAGCTTCGACTTGAGTATATCAGCGTATCTTAATTATAATCAGATGATCTCACCCCTAGAGTTAGGATTAAGGTCCTACAAGCCATTTCAAAAATATTGCATTTAGAGTCAGCTTTAGGGAGTATTGTTTGTGCATCCTTGTTTGTACATATGTGATTGTATGATATTTTATATTCCTTATATTTTTCAAAACTCTGGGTATATATTATTCAAGGTTTCCTCTTTGTTTTTAAAATCCAGGTGTATTTTTCCTTATGATTTCTTCAAATTATTTGATCCTACCTGCAAATTCTTCAAATCTTAAAATTCTTCCCTGATATATTTTATTCCTTACCTTCTTTTGCAATAAAATATCTTTTGTCAGGAGATGTCCTTTTCAAAATTAATCTTTGTTCATATTTTACTTGTTTATCTTTTTACACAAAAAAAAAACAATGTGGTTGTCGCAAATTTTGGTGACAACCCGATCCCTCGTAATGGGATATTGTCGTTGTCAGATTGTGATTTCTTCCTTTATTAAAATTTCTTCCAAGATCTTTTCTAAAAACCCCATTTTGCCAAACTGAGAGAGCATTGGCATTGTCAGTTGATTCAGGCAAAGATCAAAGATTGCACTGCTCTAACATCCCAGTTACAAACAGAAAGTAAGAAATGAATTCTCAAAAGTCTGTTAGAAAGAGAGTTCAGGACAACAAAAGTGAGATTGATCCCACTATATATCGGTTATTCAAAAAGATGATGGTCGAGATATTATTCGAGCAAGTTAAAGCCAGTTGCGGAAAAGCTCCCACCGAAGGAGAGGCACCTGTCACCTTCCCCATGAATGAACACAACAATAGCAATACAGGAAACTCTAAAGCCAGCAGGGGCAGCAACCAAGGCAACCAGGGCAGCAACTTGGGAGAGTATAAAGGCCAGAGAGGGAAATGTTGTGAAAACCATGATAAACTTCTTCAATACAGTCCTCAACAAAAAGGCAAGAAGCAGGAAGGACCAAAGCGCAAGGATTGGAGCAAGGGTCGAGATTTCACTCCTTTAGATAAGTCGCTCGACAAAGTCCTCGAATACATGCTGTTCAACAGATTAGTCAGGCTCCCGAAGGCCGCCAGCCCTTCCACAATCATGGGAAAATATATAGACCAATTCTGCAGGTTCCATAGGGCAACAGGGCATGACACTGAGCATTGCTTTGTCTTCAAGAATATAGTTCAAGACTGCCTAGATAAGAATCTCTTTGTCAAAAACGAAGGAGAAAAGCGTCCAGATCTCCTAACCATACAAGCCCAGTCCAACTCCCAGACAGGGGTCAGTGCTCAGTGGAAATCAAGCAAGCTGAAGAAAACAAAGCGTGATGGTTGGGGTTATGATCGCGAGCTAACCCCTCTAGGTCAGCCAATCGAAGAAGTTCTACAATACCTGCTTGCGAAGGACATGATCAAACTCCCAAGGAAAGATGATCCTTCTATCACCAAGGGGAAATGGAAAGATCGGTTCTGCAAGTTTCATCAAGCGAGGGGGCATGATACAGAACATTGTTTTGTCCTCAAAAGCATTGTGCAGGACTACATTGACAAAGAACTTTTGGTACCAGAGGAAGGAGAGGAGCAACCTGCAGTTCCACCCGAACCATTTCTAGACCACTCAGAGAGTTGAGAATACCAAAAGTTTTTCACTTTCACTCCCTTTTGACAGTCACTTTATAGGAGCAAGTCAGCCCAGTCTTTTGTGACTTTTTGGTTAAAGTACTTGTAAATATTCAGTTTTGTTATCTACCTTTGCTTATCAATAAAATGTCAATTTTCTTTATATCTTTGATATTCCCTTCTTTTTTCCATACTGGGGCATTAAATTCCTTTTCTTTTTCAAAATGCAGGACAATCCTAACATCATTCATGAGAGAAATAATATTACCTATGAGGGTCTTTTAAAAATCATGAAATTTTAGTTTCTACAAAATCTTCGTCATAATAAAAGTTCAAATATTTCTGGTCCAACCTTTTTCAAAGATCAACCCTCGTGTTGATCATAAAAATTGGTTTCGAACCACTGCATTCAAAGATCAATCCTTGTGTTGATCATATTTTCCAAAAATTAGTTTCAAACCATTACATTCAAAGATCAACCCTCGTGTTGATCATATTTTCTAAAAATTAGTTTCAAACCATTGCATTCAAAGATCAACCCTCGTGTTGATCATATCTTCTAAAAACAGATTTTTCAAACCATTGCATTCAAAGATCAACCCTCGTGTTGATCATATCTTCTAAAAACTGGTTTTTCAAACCATTGCATTCAAAGAACAACCTTCGTGTTGATCATATCTTCTAAAAATTGGTTTTTCGAACCATTGCATTCAAAGATCAACCCTCGTGTTGATCATATCTTCTAAAAATTGGTTTTCGAACCATTGCATTCAAAGATCAACCCTCGTGTTGATCATATCTTCTAAAAACTGATTTTTTTAACCATTGCATTCAAAGATCAACCCTCGTGTTGATCATATCTTCTAAAAACTGTTTTTTCAAACCATTGCATTCAAAGATCAACCCTCGTGTTGATCATATCTTCTAAAAACTGGTTTTTTGAACCATTGCATTCAAAGATCAACCCTCGTGTTGACCATACTTTTGAAAAATCGGTTTCAAACCATTGCATTAAAAAATCAACCCTCGTGTTGATCATATTTTCTAAAAATTGGTTTTCGAACCATTGCATTAAAAAATCAACTCTCGTGTTGATCTTATTTTCCAAAAATTTAGTTTTCAAGTCATTGCTTTCAAAAAATTGACCCTCATGATGATCTCTCGTGATTGATTCCTTTTTCAAAGATCAGCTCTCATGTTGATCATTCTTTTCACAGATAATCCTTTTTCCAAAAATGATTTTCTCATATTCTTCTCTTACTTTAAAGATCCCACATGCAGGCAAGATCAAACAAATTCTTTTTCTCAACTTTTATCATTTTTTCGTTCATCAAATCTTTGTCAGTCTTATCAGTTTTGTTCATCTTTATCAAATTTTATTAAATTTCATTGATTCCTCATCCATTTTTTAAACTCTTCTTGTCAATTCTTATTTCAAAAAAATTATCCTTTCAGGTTAAGGGAAAAAACTGATGCCTCTTTTCCATGAGGTATTTCTTTCTTCTTCTTTTCTTTCCCCCCCTTTAGGTTAAGGGATAAATCTGAAACCTCGTCCTACGAGGTCCTTCTTTCTTCAGGATAAGGGATAATCCCGAATGTCTTTTAAAGCTTCATTAATCTCTGCCAAATCTTTTTAAAATCTTATTCTTTACCCAATTTTATCAAATTTTCCTTTCTTTATCCAATTTTGTTAATTCTTCTGATTCTTTATCAAAACTTTTCATCAATTTTTGCCAAAATTTTATTCCTTTCCCATTCGGGATAAGGGATAATCCTAAAAACACACATAGGAGCAACAATGCTACTTGTGAGAATTCTGTCATAAAGATAAATTTTCATAAATTTCCTTAATTCTTCTCTTGTGTTAAATCTTCCATCAATTTCTATCTCTTCTCGTCAGGTCCTCTCAAATTTTATTTCTTTCTCAGTCAAGGTAAGGGGGGCAATCTTGAAAATCAGATCACATGCAAATAATTCAGTCCCCGAAATGGTCATTCTCAATCTTAGATCCGGTCCTTGCACTGGCAAACCTTCAAAATTCAATATTCTAATTAAAACTTTCTGTCAAAAACCCGAGTTTCGATTCGAGCTTTCCTTTTTTGGATCCAATGCTCATGTTGGAACCAATCATTTCTTCAAGAAAATCGAGTTTTTCAAAACTCGGGTTCCTCTTTTATCTTTTTGAAGATCCGAGTTCCGGCTCGGGTTTTTTCCTCTATTATTTTCGTTTGAAGTTCCGAGTTCCGACTAGGACTTCCTTTTGGATCCAATGCTCACGTTGGAACCAATCGTTGCGTTGAAATTTCGAATTTTTCAAAATTCAAAATTCTCTTTTATCTTTTATTTTGAAAATCCGAGTTCCCACTTGGACTTTTTCCTTTATTCTTTCGTTTGAAGATCCGAGTTCCGACTCAAACTTCCTTTTGGATCCAATGCTCGTGTTGGAACCAATCGTTGTGTCGAAATTTCAAATTTTTCAAAATCAAAATCTCTCTCTTATCCTTTGTTATAAAAGATCCGAGTTCCCACTCGGGTTTTTTCTTTTCTTTCGTTTGAAGTTCCGAGTTCCGACTAGGACTTCCTTTTGGATCCAATGCTCACATTGGGACCAATCAATGCGTCGAGAATTTGAGTTTTCCAACTCAAAATTTTTCTCTTATCTTTTATCTTGAACATCCGGGTTCCGACTCGGGTTCTCCCCTTTTATTTCATCTTCCTTTTTAGATACACGAGTTCCGACTTGGACTCTCTTCTTTTTCAAAAACCCCAACTATCAGGCGGGACCTTCTTTCAAAATTTAGCCTTCCGGCTAATCCATTCCAAATTTCAAAGCTTCAGGTTTTATTCCCTTTAAAAATCCTTCTTTTCCCCTTCAGGTTAAGGGATAAACCTAATGCCTCTTGCTAACGAGGTATTTCTTTCTAAGGGGGAAAATACTGAAAGCAGACCACGTGCAGTTAAAATGTGATGGTCCATTAAGTTCAAAATTTTCACCAAGAATCTTTACTTTCTAAAAACTAGCTCATCTTCACAACCCAGTCCTCGCACTGGTTATCTTTCAAAACTCTTCAATCACATATCAAGCTCATTTTTTTAAATCCAGTCCTCGCACCGGTAACTTCCTAAATTCAACCATTCTGATCAAATTCTTTCCTTCTAAAAATTCAAAATTCTGACTTGAACTTCCCAATATTTGGTATTTCAAAGGTTCCAACTTTTTCTAGTCATATATTTCAAAGGATCCAACTTTTGCTGGTCATGTATTTCCAAAAGGATCCAGCTTTTGCTGGTCTTGTATTTCCAAAAGGATCCAGCTTTTGCTGGTCTTGTATTTTCAAAAGGATCCAGCTTTTGTTGGTCTTGTATTTCTAAAAGGATCCAGCTTTTGCTAGTCTTATATTTCCAAAAAGATCCAGCTTTTGCTGGTCATGTATTTCCAAAAGGATCCAACTTTTGCTGGTCTTGTATTTCCAAAAGGATTCAGCTTTTGCTGGTCATGTATTTCCAAAAGGATTCAGCTTTTGCTGGTCATATATTTCCAAAATCAAAGATTACAACTAAAGGTCTCATCAAAATTTATATTGAATGATTATTCCGCAAAAGGATTCTGGAACATTACGTCAGTTTGCTAAAAACAGTTGTTGACTCCAATATTCTTATTGCACGAAAAGAATTACCTCAGATTACCTCTAGTATTCTCTCCAAAAAGATGAAGCTTTTTGCGAAAAGAGGTAAAATTCAATTTTTTTTCTCTTGATCAACCAAAAGGATATAAGAAATGTCCTCGATATGATTTATGAAAGAAATATTCAATGATGTTGAAAACACAGAAGCGAATTGATATTCATCATGGCTATGGTGCATGTTTAAAGACGGCTATCTGGCAATCAAGCAGTGGAAATATCTTGAGCGATAAAAAGAATCCACTCAATCAATATCTTCACATTCATTTAAAGTTGCAATCAAATATCTGCAAAAGGGATCTCTCAATTGTCGTCAAGATGAAGACGAATAGGCGAGTTAGACCCCCGGGGCCAAAGAAGATTTGGATCATCTCCGAGATGAAGGAGTTTGTGAAGGATCCTTCCAGGGAAAGTTCAGGTCACCATCAAGATGAAAGCGAGTGTGATGAACCTATCGACAAACCCTAAATGATATTTGATTTCTGCTATCATTTAAAGACCTTTTAAGCCGATACCTCCAATAGAATTCCTGAGATAAAAAAAGGATCGAAACATCTCCAAGATGAAGAAGTTTGTGATGTACCCTTCCCCGAAAAAGAAAGAAAAGTTCGGACATCTCCAAAATGAAAGATGATGTAAAAGCCCGAAAAGCCCAATGACTCAAAAAGAGTGCAAAAGGATCATCATGGGAAAACACCCAGATATCAAACTGCCAAAGTTGCCAGAAGTCATCTTTTCTCATGCAAAATTCTTTTATCAATATCTTTTCATTACTTGCTTTTATGAAATTAAGAATATTTCTTCTATTCTCATATCAGGAAAATGGATAGCTTCCTTGAAGAAGATCATTAGCACTAAAATTTTGAATTTGACTCTTAAAACCGAGGAGTTAACCTCGATGGAGAAAATACTCTAAGTAAAAGAGGGAATATCTTTTTGCACATACGTGCACATTTTTCAAGCGTTTGAGTCAACTATAATTTTATCTTATTGGCAAAATTTTCTAGCTATTCCAAGAAAGAAATAAAAATTCAATATCCATTTTGATGCAACCTAGCGTTGTTTATATCTTCCAGAAAAAGTTGCCTCATTCAATTGAAGTATCTCTTCCTGTCCCATCACGGTTTCTCCATTTGAGAATTTCGTATGGTAGTTTCCCACTCAGGTTAAGGATCAAAATCTGAATTTTCTGCGAGAGGTCATTGATTTCAAAAGCTATTTCAGTCTCAACAATGAGACGCCCCATTTCGTCCCCTTTTCAAAGCTTTAGGGAACCCTATTTTCCTCCTTTCGCAAACCCCTTTCGGATTTGTTTGTCCAAACTCCGAAGGTCCCATCATGGTTTCTCCATTTGAGGATTCTATTTTGGCCGACCCCTTCAGGTTAAGGGTTAAGTCTGAACCTTGCCCCACGAGGTTTCTTCCTTTTTCAGGTTTGGGTTAAACCTGAGTTTCGTTCCAACGAGATTCCTTGTTTTGACAAGATGTTTTCTTCCAGTCCCATCATGGCTCTTCCCATCGAGGAATCCATGCTTTGCATGTCCATCCAGGATAGGATCCTACTTGAGCTTTATTTCACGAGGCATTTTCCAAAAATGTTCCATCAAGGTCCCCATGTATTCCTTTCCTCATTCAATTCATTTTGATATATCTTCATCCCATCCAGGTTAAGGGCTAAACCTGAATCATTCCTAAAAAGCGTATCTTGTCTCATCTATAAGACTGGGTCAAAATTCGGATTTTTCACCATTTCAGGATTTCACCCAAAGTCCCATCACGATTTCCTCATCCTTTATTATTCAGTCACATCATTTTCGAGGAATTCGTCTCCCTAAATCCATTCAGGATAAGGTATTAAGCTTGAGAAATCACATCTTTCAAATAAATTCTTCCACATCCAGTTCAGATTTGCTGACTGGGGAATTTTCAAAATTTTGAGTGTTATCTTTGCCACTAAGCTTGGCTTTCAATCGGCTTAGTAGCAAAGAGGGGCATTTGTGAACACCCCAAAATTTTCAAAACTTTGTAAATATTCCCTTTTTGCCCCTGGCCCCATTTTCTGAGAAGACCAAAGCTCAAAACCCAGTTATTCTTCAGATTTTTTAAATTGAATTCCATGTTGATATATTCAACTTGATTTCGAATCCGGGGTTAAAATCCAAATCTGAGCCCCACTATCCAATTTTCACGTTAAACTTTACAAAAATACCCAAAATAAATTCTGAAATGCTCAGATAGCTGATCCAGTGTCCATTTGGATTCGAGACTCTATATTCCTCGGTTCGAGGTTTAAACCTCGAATATTTCTTCAAATACCAGATTTAAACCCATTTTCTAAAGAAAATTCTAAAAGATAAAACTCAAAATTTCAAAAGCCTTCTTTTTGTGAATATTTGAAAACTTTTAGAAATACCATAGTTTTAGAACTTTATTTTCAAAAATATAAAATATATATATGTATAGAAAATTTCGAGAAACGAACAAAAAATGAGAAAATCAAAAAGAAAAAAATGGCCTTTTAAAGGCACTCTTTTGAAAATTGAGTTTTTGTAAAAACACCTTTTAGCAAATCTTCTTAAAAGAGCCTCCTTTTTTGAAAATTCAAAAAATAAATAAATCTGAAGGACCCCTTTGCAAAATCTTTTTTTAGGGTTTGAGAACCCTTCGTAAAAATCAGAGAGGGAGGACAACACACTGGTCCCTCTCCTTCTCTCGCATCTCGGCCTTCTAGAAGCTCCCTCCACTGAACTCCCCCATGGCTCTCTTCCTCCAAACCCTCCATCGCGGAACCACCCTCTTCTTCATCCGCCCATCTCAAACCAATCTCTTCTCCCTCTCAAACCTTCCTCTCCTTCCTTAAAAGGAGGCATGCAGGGCTCCCGATCTTCATCCGTTATCACCCCTCCATCTCACGCTCTTTCTCTGATTTCTTCTTCTCTTCCTTCCCTTTCCTCTTTATTAGCCTCTCTTTTCTTAATCCACTTGAGAAAATCGACCCTCCCGGCAACAAAAGCCTTCTTCATCCTTCTCTTTCTCTGGTTCTCATGAGCCTCAGCTGAAGGATATCTGCAACACCAGATTCTCCATTGAATCACAGTAAGATCCCCTTCCTTCTTTGATATTTCTTTTTATCTTTACTATATTTCTGCCATTTCCCCTCTCTTTTTATTTATTTATTTCCTTATATCGTTTACTAAAAGCAGCTTTGCATCGTTGACCTGCTTATTGCAGCCTCGATGATGCACACTGCGATAGCAATGTCGCCTCCATTTTAGTATTACTGCATTTCGAGGCTACAATAGAGGGTATATTTGATTTCACTGTCATTTTTCTGATTGATTTTCCATTTGAACTTCAGCATATTGTTCAAATGTATCTTTGTTTATCGTTTTTTCCTTCGTTCCTAGTTATGTTTCTTTCCCTCTGTGAGGCTTTTTCCTTTCTCTCTGATGTGTACTTGAATTTCTGCACGGATTTTCCTTCGATATCATTCTAAGTATATTTTGTGGCTTACTGTTTTCATTTTATTTGGAGTTTCTGTTGTTTATCTGCATCAGTTCATGATTACGCATGTGTCTGCAGCTAGGATCATAGTGTATATCTCTTCATGTTCATGATTCATATAGCTCTCCATTTTACTTTTACCTTAAATTTCTTCCAAATTCATTGCATTCATCTCCTTTACCATGTTCATTTATATGTTTTCTTGCATGCTACGGTGGTTTCATATTCAGTATTAGCATTTTGTCCATCATGCTTCCTGCTTATTACCCCTGTAATTTACGTGTATTAGACCTTTCATATTTATGGCACCCTGTCTGTTTTCGAAGCTCTGCATCTCGATTTGCCACTATTCTTTTGTTTTATTTGTTTCTCTGTATCAAGCTTGGCCCATTTACAACTTTGAAAGTTGTTGGTCTTCCCCTTTGTTTTGGAAAAGAGGGGGAATCTTTTTTTTAGACACAGGATGTTGTATCATGTTAGTTCTGCGCTTTGAAGTCAGTCTGACCCACTGTATGAGCCATGGCGAGGTAACGTTTATGGTGGGAAATTAAAGGTCTCTGACTTCAATGATGATCAGTTCTCAAAAAAAAAAATCAAATACCCTATTTGGTATAACCTCACGGCCCTGGAGAGAATTAATCCAGTGTTAAAAGCACAGAGTGAAAATACCATAAAAGAGTATGGCTTTGTGAAATGGGCAGCCAAGGGTTGTTTTGCCATCATACCCCTGGGTGTCTTACAGTCGATTCAATTAATGAGAAGTGTCCAGAACCACGAGAAATAGAGGAGCTGAGGTAACTTCACTTACAACATCATTGGATGGTTGCTGAGATAATTACAGTTTGTAAAAGAAATAGAAAGTGAACTAGGATGTGTCAAAGGAATTCTGGGTTTTGTTATAAGATGATTAGTATACAGAATAGCAGTCAGAAGGTATTGCAGTTAAGCATGGAATATATATCTACCTCCTTTTGATGTCGCTACGGTGAAAGGTATTGTCATGGATGCGATTTGTTTATATCTTCAAAATCTTGATAACTGATTTCCTTTAGTATTTAAGATAGTTTTATAGTAACTATGATGGTCTCTTGCTCCTCAATATGCCTCTTGTTGTAGTTTATTGTCTGTACATAACTCACCAGCATGCTCATCATATACGTGCATATCATTGCCATTATATTTTCCTTGTTGGAAATCATCCAAGCACTCTGCTGCAGCATTGCCTTCATAACAGACCCCCCCCCCCCTTTTTTGCATTCATATCACTTAGTGCCACAACAAATAGCTTTTCGCATCACTTCTGCACATAATGGCTACACCTTTGGCCTCTGTTTCAGGCAGTATTCTAAACTCACTATCTCAGTTGTGACTGTGTGTAGTTCTAGGTCCCATATGTCTGTCAGTCAGTCCCATTTTACATTGGGCACATGTATATCCCACCAGGATCTTACCTAAACTCCGCCTCCAATCTATTGCAGAATCACTACACAGCCCCATTTGACAACACCACTATTCACTACCCGTAATACACCCTCTCCTGTTGTGTCTCCCGATTCCCACCTGCATATTCATTTGCATGGCTCGCCATAGCATGACCGGGAAATGAAAGATGAGGAGGCCCCTTTTCTTTATATATTTCTGATATATGGGTCCAAATAATTTGTTGAAGCGATCAATAAGGCATCAAATGTGAAAAGGATGGTGACGGCAATTACTAAAGGCAGAAAACCCTTCAGCAGGCTTACTTGATCATTACATAATCTGTTTTCTTAACTACTCTATTTTAGATCCGTGCCCTTTGCAGGTTATAGTTCATGTTGCATTTTGATCTTACACATTAATGGAATGATGAGGGTCTTTCTTGATCTCATAAGGAACCAGGATATTCCTGGATACTACATCCGATTCCTTTAAATTATCATGACATGTGCCTCTACTACATATACTCTTCAATTAGTTCCAAGACATAACGAAGTTTGTCAGATAAATTATTTCAAGATGATCGTGGACGGCAGTGCTGTGGATGGGCATGGAGATCTGGCTATCAGATGTGATTTGCAGTCTTTGTTCCCTGTGGAAAAAGGTACAAACATGATCGCTTGTGCAAGTTTGAACGACAGAGGTGCCGTTAAGTTAGTATTCCGTTGAATAGTTCAGAAAATGCTCAGATAGCTCTCATTGGTTTACTCCCAGTGTAAAAAGAAAAAGAAGGATGTCATCAAGAACAGGTTAGTCAATTCCGAATTCACACAGTAGGATTTTTGAGGGAATATATTTGTGCAGTAGCCATTTAAATAATTGGAACTAGATATATCAAAAGTCTGTTCATTTTGATCAACATCAAATGTGAGTGAAATAAACTTCTGGTTTATCTTGAAATATTTGCATTGTTCATTATTTACTTTCTGTGTTGGCTTTCTAAAATTTTCTAGAAGTTTCATTCCTTGGAGGTTGGTTAGGATAGGTTCTTTTGTTTCTCCTGTTTATAGCGCTTGTCCATGACATTTCTAATTAATATAGAAGAAAAGGTTTCTTTTTTTTATGAAGTTTCACTAGGTGTAAAGTCTGGGGAAAGTGATAAATCTAAAACATCTGATTTTGCTTGAACTGCCACATCATAGGATTACTTAATGATGCTAAAGGAAACCGTGTATCTTCAGTTCTGGGCCTGTCTATAGTCATAACATGTTGACTGCGTTAACCATCTTCAGTTCTGGGCCTGTCTATAGTTATAACATGCTGATTGCGTTAACCATCTTCGGTTCTTGGCCATAGTCATTGATAGAAGCAGAAACCAGAATTACCTTGATAAGTTAGCTGTTGTTGTTATATAAAATACTTGCCATTGAGAAGACAAGAACCTCAAACCCAAATATGAGCTGAGATGGGGACTTCGTCAGAGAGGTAATGTGTCTATAGGTGACTATATCAACAACTTACTGTGATGGCCACACTATCCTGTGGTGATGATGGGGAGTTGCTGGATAGTGTTTTCGATATGAGCACTGATGGAGTCCATGGGTATGTCTTTTTGGGACAAAAGGAATTTGCATAATGTAATCTACATTACGAGCTTTATACAGGTAATGTCGATCTTTTTTTTTTTTTATGAGATACAGACAAAATTCGTGTATGATGCTTATATTAATATGCAGACTTGCACATTTTTTTTAGATCTTTAGTGTGCTTTCATGGTGTCATTTATGGATATTCTACATGTATTTCCTCTTTATATTGCTCACTGCTGTGTTTTCATAGTAGTTCATCCCCTTTTCTTCTATGGTAGTTCAGCAAAGAACTACCATAGCTGTTGTATTTTCACAGTGGTTGACAATGAACCACTGTTTCTCCTTTCTTCTATGGTAGTTCGGCAAAGAACCACCATGACTGTTGTATTTTCACAGTGGTTCACAATGAACCACCGTTTCTCCTTTCTTCTATGGTAGTTCAGCAAAGAACTACCATTGCTGTTGTATTTTCACAGTGGTTCACATTGAACCATTGTGTCTCCTTTCCTCTACGGTAGTTCATCAAGAACTACCATAGCTGCCATATTCCACTGTGGTTCACAATGAACCACCGTATCTCTTCCTTTCTATAACTATTCATCATGAACTACCACGTTACATGATGGCTTACCTTGGATCATCTTGGCTCTTGCTTTCATCCGTTGCTCATACCCTCTCACGTATAGGCTTTCGTTTGCTTATGGCATTGCCTATATATACATATATGTATGTATACATATATATACATATATATATACACTTTCCCGTAATATGCCATGTGTATCTTTCTTTTAGCATGATATGGCATCTTACTATAGGATTAACATAATCATCTACATTTACATTTCAAAATTTTCTTTTATCTTGGCTTGATGGTAACTCTTCTTTCTTGCAGGAATCTCTAGAAATGTTGATTTCCTTCTTAGATTAGGATTTTAAATTCAATTTCAAGGTTGTAATAATCAGATATTAATGAGAATCTTATCTTTTCAAGCATAGAATAGAATGTATGAGCATATAAATTATCTATTTCATATCATTTCCATCTTATTTCCCAAGAATTCACAAATGGTCACACGAATGGCACGTGCACTATTTTATAAAAGGTGATTAATCCTAAGTTGATGATTTACATCAATGGCCATAGTTAGGATGTAAACAAAACTTAGGATTTTCATTTTTTATGGAATAACACTGGATCTACACTGGACCTTCTTCAAAAATCATCATATTTTCTTCTTTTATTAGAGTTTAATTTAAAATTGGCTCAAAATATATATCAATGGCCATAGTCAAGATATATTGAGAATTGATTTCATTTTAAACTCTATAAAAGCACCAAAATGTGTCTTATTGTTCACTTGAATTTAAATGTGATTATTATATAATACGTTCAATGACCATAGCCAGGGATGTATTATATATTCAAATCCTATTTTAATTCACTTAAAGAATGAGATATGATTTTTAAATTTAATCTCAAATTCTTTAAATTCATTTCATCATTTAGGATAGAACAACATCATACTTTCAAAATTCTTTTCCAAAACGCAAAGTGATCTCAAATATCTTTCTTCAATCTCTATTTTAATTCATTCTTCTATCTTATTTCAAAGATTCAAAATTTCGATTTCAAAGTCCAATTTGACTTTGAACTTTCAAATTCAATGTTATATTCAAAATTCAAATTCAAATCAATATCTCAAAACCAATTTCAAGGTTCAATTTAACTTTGAAATTTCTGATTCATGTTCTGATTTCAAATTTAAAATCAAGTTTATCTTCTTATCTTCAAATTCAAAATCAAAGATTGAGATTAATTCTAAAACTCAAAATTTCACTCTTCCTAAATTTTAAATTCAATCTGGGTTTTCAAAACCCAGATCCCTCTTCAAAAGTCCCATTTGGACTTTCAAAGTCCAAATCCAAAGTTAGATCCTAAATCCCAACTTGGATCCAGACTTCTAAAAGCAAATTCCACTTTTGGATCTTAGACTTTAGATCCAAAATCCATTTTAGGATCCAGAATCCAGTTTCACTTTGGATCTCAGACTTCAGATCCAATTCCCATTTAGGATCCTAGATCCAGAATTGAATTCCATCTTGGATCTCAGACTTCAGATCCAAATTCCATTTAGGATCCATAATTCAACTTCATCATTGGATCTCAGATTTCAGATCCAAATCTCATTTAGGATTCTAAATCCAAAATTCAATTTCATCTTGAATCCCAATTCTATTTAGGATCCAGACCTTGGATTAAAATTCCATCTTGAATTCCAGAGTTCAAATCAAATTCTATTCCCAATTCCAAATCCAATTCCATTTTCATTCCAGATTTCAAAATCCAAAGTTCATCTTGATTCCCAAAAATCCAAGAAACAATTCTATTTCTCAGATCTCATTCTGATTTCAAAGCTTCAAATTAGAATTCAATTCCATTCCAAATATTCATTCCCTCTCCTAGATTCAAATATTCTAAATTCAAAGTCCATTTATGACTTTGAAACTTCCTTTCTTCTCCTTTTACCTTAACTTCGTAGATCATTCCTTTCGAAGTCCAGATTTATTTTCCCACACTCTGATTATTCCAAAAGCTTAGAACTTTAAATGTTAAGTTCTAAGTTAGAAGCCATTTCTTCACTCTATTACCAAATTCATCTCAGAAGCGCTTTGAGATTTCCAAATCATTTTTCAAAAAGAGCATACATCCTTGCATTGCACAAGCATGATTCTTTGTGCATTTAGACTTAGAATAAATTTTTAGGTAAAATTAAAGCAAAAGCAAAAGGCATAAATTCGATCATTGGTTTGATTACCCCTGGTAAAGGCGCCAGGAACGGTCGAACCTCGTACCGACGAGCGGATCCCATCTCCCAATTTTCCCGCAAAATATTTCAAAACAGAGGCGAGTTATTTTAAATATTTTCAAAATTAAGGTCAGGTGAGACCCCACAAAAGAATTCCTCTTTCTCTTCCTTCTTTTCTTTTCTCTTCTCTCTTCTTTTCTATCTTTTATCTTCTCCCTTCAAAAAGGAGGAAATGGAGGTTAGAAAGGAAAGAGGCGGAAGAGAGAGAAAGATAAAAGAGGAAAAATTTTGCGATGATCACAGGCGCCAAAGGAGAGAACAATGGGAGCAATACGACCAGGCACGCCGCCGAAGAAGAAGACAACCATATCCACAGTACCAACACTAGTGCTTAAGGCATATATTTTTTGAACCTCCTGACCGGTTTAGTCAACATTTGCCTTTTCATGTCGTATTTCGACTTGTGTTGTTTACTGTAGAAAATAATTTCAATGTCGAATTTTGAATACTATGCTCATGGTGCACTCAGTGCAACATCCACAGACAAGGGTGGGCGGCAACGCCCTAATGAGTTCGTAGATGACATCGAGCAGATGCAAGATGAATTTGCAGACGTGAACACTATCAGTAATTTTGTACGTATGTAACCACTATCATTTTCTAGGTCATCGGTTTGTATGTTTTGAAGTTCGTAAATTTTTGCAACCAGACAATGTGTGATTTTGTCAATTATATTCAAAGCAACGCAACGAGCAATACAGTACGCATCATCACCCCTTATTTCATGGTATGTCCGGTCTGCTATTGTTTTATTTGCTTTTATGACTTACTCACGTTTCTTGGTGGTTAAACCTTATTATTTTGTGCAACAGATGTACGTCCGGCGAAAGCCATACACCAGTGGATTCATAGATGCACTACCTTGTTGGAACAACGATGATGAGTGCATAGACTTTTCGAATTTTGAAAAGGTAAGTGAACAAACCTTTTCTCCAAGATTTAGTCGTAACATCCCCATCACGATATGTCTATGGAATTATAAATTATTGTATCGATTCACAGATTTTACTTCCTACACTTTGGCAAAATCCCGAACATTGGGTCTTATACGAGATGAATTTACGGGAAAAACAACTATGGTGCTATAACTCATTGGACTGCCACAGTGGTGTAGAACGTGATACTATGCATTTGGTAAGCTTCTGTCCATAGGTGAATCGTAGCTATTTGAGGTGGACCGGACTGTACTATATTATCCCTTTATCACAGTCGGGATTCCTAAACGACCTTGTGGGTGTCGACTTTGCCAAGTGGATGTTGCTCTATGTTGACGATGCTCCTTTATAAAGTAATGGGGTCGATTGTGGCATATTCGTAATGAAACATATTGAAGCAATATACAATGGAGAAGAATCTTGTTTCGACGCTGTATGAACTTTCTATCCGCTGTTATTGGGGATTCCTGTTATATATTGGTTTCACATTACATATTTTGTTGCAGGAAGATATACCAGAAGTACGCGAGGAAATATGCCAAAATTTGATTGAGTTTAAAAGAAATGACAGACAAAATATGTAATGTGAAACCTATCGATTGCTCTGTCTGTACAACCTAACGAGCTCTGCCATTACCGTTCTCGCCCTCCTCCTCGACACCAACTCCGGCGGAGCAGTCGCAGCATGGTAAGGAGCGGTCGACAGAGGTGGAGTTGGCTGACGTGGAGCTGTCGGCGGTGCAGTCATGGGCCGGTGAGGAGCGGTCGTCAGCTGTGGCGAGGAAGTGTGGGTTGGTGGAGGGATGGGGTGGAGCTGGGAGGGAGGAGGCGGGTCTGCATGGCGAGGGACATGGTCGGCACGCTGAGGGTGGCCAACAGAAGCTCCACCGTGTCCCCTTCCTCTCCCTCGCGAGGAGGAGGTTTCAGAGGAGCGGTCGTTTCGGTGACGGGGGTTCATCTCGCCGAAATCTGAATCGTCTGGTTTCTAGTATCAACACAATCGGAGAGACAGAGACAGAGAGAGAGAGAGAGAGACTGGAGATATGTAGGACTTTCGATAGGCAAATTTTGTAAGACTACAAATTTTGTAAATCTGTCTCCATTGAAATATAATTTGAACATTACAAAACACGCTTGTAAATCGTTGTACTGCTTCATCTACGAAAATTAAATCATATCGAGAAATAGTTTTGTGTTGTATGCGCTTAACCAATGCTAGTAATGTTGCTCTTCAGTAATTAAAAATACTGTACAACAAAAGATATTTTATTGTTGTTCCGAAATCTTTGTATTACTCGCATTCCGTGAACGAAAAGCACGGAAATAGATTTTCACGATTTGTGGTCCACAAAGGCACGTAATGTTCCCTTTGAACAAATGATGAAGTATTTATCGATAAGAAAGGTTTGTTCTCAGAAATCATTGTATTGCTGAACTTACGAGAATGAAAATCGTAATATATATGCCCCATCATGAACGAATGTAGTGCATAGCTAGATGAGAGTGACTTGATATGCCTTCTTCATCAATAGCATAATGAGATGGAAAGCTACTCACGCCGCCTTATTGGCACTGGTTGGAATGTTTGTGCATCATTGCTTTCTTCCATAATGCCTAACGACAACAAAAATGAAAAGAAGACACAGGAATGTTTTGTAACACAAGGCAGGCACGAGAAGGTGACAATGTGTTGTAAAACAGGATAAAAAACAAGGCGGAAACCTCGACTCGAGACGAAGGCAAAGTTTGGGTTGATAATGGGAGCTACTGTTACAGCAGATGGCGCAGGAGTTTAATGAATAGGGAACGTCTCCACTTTAAATAGTTAACATCAAACTTTCTGGATGGAGGACTTTTTTGTCCTTTTCTTAAACCGTAGTTTCCCAACTTTTGAATGGAGGATATTTTTGTCATTTCCTCAAACCGTCATTTCAGGGTAAGAATAGCAAGAAAGGGTACTTAAGTCTTTGCAACAGCACCAGACTACGATGCAAAGTTATGTCAACATACACGGGAATACGAGCCCCATGTGCGTAAATATGTGGCGCTCATTCAACCCCCCGAACACATACGTGGGATTCAGTGAATCATCGGGGCAAACATACACCACCCTCTCCCTGGACGGCATGGACATTCTACAGAGAAGAAGGAAATAGTTGGTTTTGTCATGTATTTATTCAAGTTCCTATCTAATAACGGAAAACACAAAAACCACTTCCACTTTGCACCTTTAGCCTAAAGTCTTATGGTACCTGTTCGATGTCATTTGGATGGTGGTGATCAAAGGGAGCAGCTTCACCTATTTATTCCAACCTTGCTTGAGTGTTTCTTTTTGCTCGTTTACTTGCTTCTTAGATGTTGTTGTACATGTATGAAGAA
The DNA here is from genome assembly GCF_984573655.1 of Nuphar pumila. Classification (NCBI taxonomy): domain Eukaryota; kingdom Viridiplantae; phylum Streptophyta; class Magnoliopsida; order Nymphaeales; family Nymphaeaceae; genus Nuphar; species Nuphar pumila. The sequence continues at coordinate 49,406,494 of NC_143254.1, read as the reverse complement.
ACTAGAGAAAGCCAAAGAGAAGCATTCATCCTTGCCAGAGAGGGTGTTGCGTGTTCTCCCCCGAAACATGCACTGTAGCTACACTGCGTGTTCGGGTGCACATGTAACCTGCCCCGTCCTTTCCACCAAATATCTTCTGTGAATGTGCCACTGATAAAAGGGTCGTTGGCTCTTGCTTGCAGGAAATGTGTCCAAGCAAACTTTTGGAGCTATAAGCGACAATTCTATATTTAATGTATTTTCGTTAGTGTTTATTGCAGGAAAAGCGTTCAAGAAAACTTTTGGAGCATATACACCGCCTTACTGTATTTAGTGTATTTTTCTTGATATGTATCAGGTGTCTGTCTTGTTCCAACGACCAGAAAAAAGAAAAAAACATATGCTATTTTCATAATACTTTTGTTAAGGACGGATGCATTTACCTGCAACAGAAACAAAGAGTGGGTTCAGCTAGCCCATCCCATCTTCACAAGACTCTGGAAACCTTTGTTGTTTGACTTCATCTTCAAGTGGACATAGAAATTTTGGTAGTTTGAAGTGTTGGATTATAAATTCATTGAAAACTAAAACAGGATCGATAGCATACTCTCGCTAAACCGTTGAAATCATAAACAAAATAAAACTAAAAGCGGAAGTTATACATGAATCAATAGCGCTCTGATTGATCATTGACGGATATGATCTTCTAGAACCTGTATATTAACCCTTTTACTTTCTCTAAACCTGATGAGAGGGACTGAATCTTTTTCTGACAATAGGGAGTCTAAAGAAGAAGGGCCTTAATATAAGGTTTGGTGACCATAACCTAATGTATTTAGGACTCTATCTCAACTCAACCTATTATAGAGTTTTAGACATGGCAGGTCTCTCCACATACTGTTCCATACAATTTGAGATACCACTGGGCTCATCCAAATTAGACCACATGAACCGGGTCTGAACCTAAGACAAACTTACGATGTGTGATTCAGTGTATGTAGGCCCACACGATTTTCTAACAATCTCTCACTTGGGCTATGTGATCATCGCAAAAATTTTCCTCTCTTGTGGTTTCTCTCTCTTCCTTCTCTTTTCCTTTTCTGACCTTTATTTTCCTCCTTTTTGAAGGGAGAAAAGTAAAAGAAAGAAAAGAACGAGAGAAGAGAAAAAAAAAAAAAAAGAAGAGGAACTCTTTTGCGGGGTCTCACTTGACCTTGATTTGAAAATATTAAGAAATTTAACTCGCCTCCGTTTTGAAATATTACGGGAAAAATGGGGAGACGGGATTCGCTCGTCAGTACAAGGTTCGACCGTTCCTGTCGCCTTTACCAGGGGTAATCGAACCAAGGATCAAATTTATGCCTTTTGCGTTGCCTTAATGTTATCTAAGAATTTATCCTAAATCTAAATGCACAAAGAATCATGCTTGTGCAATGCAAGGATGTATGCTGTTTTTGAAAGATATTTTGAAAATTTCCAAGTATTCTGAGATGAACTTGATAAGGGAGTGAAGAAATGATTGAATCTAACTTAGAACTTGAGATAGATCAGAGAAATTCTAAGTCTTTGGAGTAAATCAGAGTTGGAAGAATAAATCTTGATTTTGAAAAAGAATGATTTGAAGCTTTGAAATGAAAGGAAATAAAGTTTTAAAGTCAGAAATGGACTTTGAATTTAATCATGGGTTTAGGAGAAGAAGATGAAATTTTGAAGTGATATTGAATTCAAATCTTAGAATGGATCTGAGAAAATCAAATGATATTTAAAAATATAAAAGCGATTTAGGGAGTTCAGATGAGATCTGAAAATGAAATTGGATTCAAAATCTAGAATTGGGAATGGAATTGGATTTTAAAATGGATTTAAGATCTGAAATCTGAGATCCAATGTAGAATCGGGTTCTGGATCCTAAAATGGATTTGGATCTAAAGTCTGAGATCCAAAGTGGAATTGCATTCTGGACCCTAAAATGGATTTGAATCTAAAGTCTGAGATCCAAGATGGAAGTTGAGTTTTTGATCCTAAAATGGATTTGGATCTGAAGTCTGAGATCCAAAGTAGAATTGGGTTCTAAATCTAGAATCCTAAATAGGAATTGGATCCGAAATCTGAGATCCAAGATGTAATTTTGGATCAAATTTTGGATTTGGCATTTCAAAATTGATTTGAGGATAAATGGGTTTCAAAGTCAAACTAGACTTGCATTTGGAGCTTGAATTTGAAATTCAGAAGATGAATCAAGAATCTCAAAGTTTAACTTGAACTTTGAATTTGATTGGGGTTTTGAGCATAAAATGAACTTGGAATTTCAAAGTTAAATTGAACTTTGAAATCTGATTTGAATTGAAATTTTTGAATATAAAATGAATTTGAAATTTCAAAGTTAAATTGAACTTTGAAATCTGATTTGAATTGTAATTTTTGAATAAAAAATGAATTTGAAATCTCAAAGTAAAATTGGACTTTAAGATTGAAAATAAAATAAAAATGAAGAGATGAATATGATTTTACAAGAATTGAAGATTGATTGAAGAAGATATTAACATCACTTGGGTTTTTGAAAAGGGAATTTTGGAAATATGATGCAGTTCTATCCTAAATGATGGATGAAAAAGGAATTTGAAATTGAATTTTAAAAATCTTATTTCATTCTTTAAATGAATCAAAATAAGATTAAAGATATAATACATCCTTGACTATGGTCATTGAATATATTATATAATAATCTATATTTAAATTCAAGAGAAGAATAAAATACATTTGGTGCTTTTATAGAATTTAAAATGAAATTAACTCTCAATATACCCTGACTATGGCCATTGGTATATATTTTGAGTTAATTTTAAGTTAAATTCTGATAAAAGAAGAAAACATTTAAGGAAAATATGATGAATTTTGAAAACGGATCCAATGTGGATCCAGTGTTATTTTATATAAAGATAAAAATCCTAAGTCTTGTTTACATCCTGACTATGGCCATTGATGTAAATCATCAACTTAGGATTAATTACCTCTTAAGAAATGGTGCACATGCCATTCGTGGTTCACCATTGTGAGAATTTGAGAAATAAAGGCAAAAAGCATGAAAACAAGTAATTCATGATATTTATAATGCTCATTCATTCTATCTAGTGTAGAAAATGTAAATTTTCTCATCATACTCTATCTATTACAACTTGGGAATTGGATTGAAATGATAAGATTCTTAAACTAAGAAAGAAAGCAGTGTTTTCTATATATACCTGCAAAAACATGGTCAGTACGAAACAAGAATACAATAGGCAGTATGTAAGAAAGTGTCATATTGACAACCTAATAGGTATATAAGAGGATATTCATCAGAATATACATGGAAAATATGTATGCTATCCTAAGTTTGGCAGGGAATGAGTGTGAGAACATACATGAGCATCTATAAGAAGGAGAGAGACATATAATGTATTAAACAGGAATATAATGCATATACATATTGGAAATGGCCCTTTTATTAGGGAAACGCTTCAACAAACGCATGATGGAGCTATGAGAGATGATGAGAATGATGCAAATGAAGGCCTACCACTTATGGGAAGGTATTATACATGATGATAGATGATGTATAAACATTGTAGTGAATACGAAACAGAAAATGAGTGACATACTGCCGTCACTGCAGTGGCAGTGAAAGAAGTGGTGTAGCACTAAGCATGGTGAAAATAAAATGATGACAGGGTGCTTGGCAAGTATTTGTGTGGTGAGCATGATGTGCAGCAATGATAGAGTGCGAAGATGAGTGGATCATGACAGTGGTGAAAATGGATACAACAACAATGGAACATGTGCTGGAACATGTGGAAATGTATATATTACAATGGGGTGCATGCTGGTAATGGCCACCCATTGATGCTATATGATATGCCAGCATGATGAGTACAGTATATTGGTATATGAAGTGCAGGTAAATGGGGTTATGTGTGAATTGCAAAAGGGGACTACCAGCCAACATATAGGGGAAATGTAATGACGCAGACATTAATTGAGGCTACAGCATGAGTGTAATAAATGCATAACAGAACTTATGAACATAAATGAGGATGCTGAAGGTATTAACATAGTGAAAAATATGGATGATACCACTAATATATAAGTTCTGCACATCAAGGCTAAGATGATATCTAAGTGAGTGTGTGGCAACAAATTGAATGTGGATGTGATGAGCACCTGCATTATGACAACTGCAAACATTCTATCATGAATTTATACAGAGGTTGTTCAAAATATTTATGCAACTTTTACTTTAGCTACTGTCCAGCAATTAGTAAGGGCAACCTACCGGGAGGTGTTGGGTAGCAATTAGCAGGAATAACAACAGAGAAAAAGCCTGTATTCATGGTGATGAGCCTGTCCCTCGGTAATCCACGCAGTTAATTCCAGCAAACTTAAGCTCATCTCTTGGTTCTGAATGACTTGAAGAAACAGAACAACACGCTGCTTGATAAGGTCCAGGCATACATCAACAAGCACAAGGAGACGAGCCCCGAAACATTCAGAATGGCTGCCCTGTAGATGCCTTCGATTTCTGGAGTCTTTGGCAGAATGTTGCATTGATATAAGTGAAAATAAATTTCTGATTTTAACTCAGCCATATATGGTGTTTTTGTTGTTAAACCCGAAATCTGATGCTTGCTAAAACTTTTAACCAGTCAAGAAGGCTTTAACATAGTAAATTGATGGATTTCCTTCTTAGCAACCGCAAGATGTGTGATGACTCGATTATTGCAAAATCGCTCCTGGCAAAAGCCTTTAAAGGATGCATGTAATAGATGAATCCAGTGAATGGGCTCAGCCACTATATCCACACAAAGAATGCAGGCAGGAGATGAATTGAAGTAAAAACCAGCTAGAGAATGGGTACTTACAGCGATTTCCAATCAGGCCTTACTCTAGTTTCACAATAAACCGATTTCAATAACTTGAATATATCTCACACAATATCAGCCGATCACTCTCAACAGCAGTATAGCTGATAGAACTCCAACACATTGAGTGATAGATTCAGCTGAATCATGGATTATAGCAGGGATATGTGCAAGTGAGTGATAGGTGTGCATATATGCTTCTCAAAGGTTTGGTACACAAGTCACTGATGTTGGTTTCACTAACCACGTCTGTTATGATAGGGTTGAGCCCGGCAACAGCATCTCTTGCTCAGAGGCATACCTGGGATGGATGGAATGTGGAGGGAGATGCAAATGAGGGTGATAAAATGATTAGCCGAGGTGATCTTTGAAAACCAAGAGGTCAGAAAGCAATCAACAAAACTTTTGTGCTGGTGGTGGTTGATATTGCATTCTAATCTCCGAAACAGATTTTGAATGGGTGCTTCTGTGTATAATATCACCAACATGGGGAAGCCATAAAAAGAAAGAGAAAAAAAAAATTGTGAGAAAGAACCCAAGGTGTCTAGAGAACCATCATTTTGGACAGTTGTTTCACTCAGAGCTTCAATCACCCATCTCAAGAAAACCTTGGCAAAACACGACTGTCACTCTGCCATGACCTCTTTATTTCGAACCTAGAACGTGTGATTTATGAATCTAACATTTTCAACACATCTTCTGCAATAATAAAAAAAAAATATGCATCACTATCCTTGAAGGAGTTTCATCTAACATGAGGTATTCAAATGCTAAATCGAAAATAAGATGGGTTGACTTCCACAGGGGATTCAGATCATAGATTAGATATTACTCCAACTCTGATATGGGCTTTGAAGACAGATAATTCTCAAGATCTCACGGTTACCCTGTATATATAGTACTACTTTGATTAAAAGCAACAGTGAAAGGTAAAAATACTGATTCAAATACTAAAACAGATATTGAATGCCAGTGTATCATTAATGTATAAACTATCAAACACTCAATAACCAACAAATGAGGATGTGCTCTTAAGGCGCCAAATAAGACTTATCCTGGTGGTTAGCCAATGCTAATCGTATTGCCAAGATGTGAACTGGAAGAGTTCCCTGGTTGTTGCCTCCAATGTTGCTTTGAAATCCAAAATTCTGAGAGATGATTTAAGGCATTTACAGCAAACCATATATGAATCCCTTTTAACTCAATGTAGCAGGCATATCGTGAGAGGTATACAGCTTCAATGCCTAAAACACAGGTTTGACAATGTCAGAAACACAATCAGACCCCACTTCTGATGTCAGTTCAATTGGATCAAAGATATTCAAAGGGATACGAAAGCACAGGGTCTATGCCCAACATCACCACTCTATAATTCTACTGAGGTCACACTTGAAATGGGTACAACCCATTCTGGGATCGAGTTGAGTACAGTGCATCTCGGTAGATTAATCTTAACTGCTTAAAACACAGGAGGTTGGTTCCCTGAAGTGTAGCAAGTCACCAACACAGCATCAACATGGGTCAATTAGCATAAGCAGATCAAAACCAAGATTAGGGAATTGAAGAGAAATCTCAACCCAGCATGCCGAAACTGTTAACACTATGAAATGAGTAGCTGATAGTTGAGCTTTTTACCAAAATAGATTCACGAAATCCTTTATCCAGAATTTTATTAGACAGCGGGCAAACAGGATTATCAGAGACAGAGGGTTCATATCCTTCCTTTTTAGCACGATAAACATTGGTTGGCAGTGATGTTAACTACAGAAAAATATAGAGGAAGTTCTTACCAATGGCGCTGCGAGATGGTTCCATCAACAAGGGCTGATCGATCATCAACAAACAAGAAAGGTTAACAAAAGAGAATCTAAGTAAACAATAGATTAAATCATGAAGTAGACCAAATACAAAAAATATGGAGAAAGTGAAAAGAAATTTAATGAATTCTCTGAAATATTGCTTTGCACCCTGCGGTTTATCAGTAACCAGGTACTCAGTACCTGGATATACCTCCTTCGAATGCCAACAACCGAATGTAACCGGAGAAATTTGTGAGAAATGCCAATCACAAGAAAGAGAAAGAGAAGAATACACAAGATGGGATTATAAGCAAAGCGCAACAGAAATAACATCAAATGCACAAACCTAATTACGACTTACAAAAAAAAATGAAGAGAACATGTTGGAATGAAACATTCTGATTGCTCTTGCACAGGGATGGGTTGAAGTCGCTACGAGCGCTTCAAGCCTCATCCATGGTGCGTAAATAGGAATTAAAACAGAAGGAGGAAAGAGACATTGACAGGAGACTTAAAGGAAAATGAGGAAGGAAAGGGGTACTTACCGAAGAGCTACAAAAATCTAGAAGGAGGAGATCGATCTTCAATAGCTTCCAGGGGGAGCATCAGAGGGAGATTAGGGGAATCAGAGAAGAAGGGAGGAAGGTCCAGAACCAGAAGAAGGGCATGGATGGTGGGGTGATGACGCCATTCCTGAAGAAGAGAGGGGTGCAGGGGTGATAACGAATGGTCGGGAAGATGGAAGAAGGTGCTGGGGTGGAGAAGCGGTCTTGTCAAAAAGGAGGTGCGGTGGTAGGGTGAAAACGGGTGAAAATGAAGGAGTAATGGGGTTTGTTAAATAGGAGAGGAAGGTTTGAGAAGAGATCGGTTGGAGATGGGCGGAGGAGGAAGAGGGTGGTACCGTGATGGAAGGTGATCTGGGGGTTTGCCCTGGAGGGTTCGGTTGAGAGGGAGAGAAGAAGCTCCTGGAAGAAATAGATGTCGTTGGGGATCAGATGGTTGAAGAGGAGGGTTTGGCGATGAAGGGCCGAAGATGGGGAAGGAAGTTTCGAGAGGGCGAAAGAGAAGGGGAGAAGGCGAGAGAGGGACGCACATGGGGGTCGGCCATGGAGGGTTTGGTGATGGGTGGTCGAGGAAGAAGGCAACGACAGATGGAGGGAGATCGGGAGATGGAGGAGCTCGTGAAGAGGGTTTTGGGGGAAGGGTTTGCGAGAGGGAAGGAGAAGGTTCGTAACCCATCTGACTCCTTTACAAAGAAGAGACCCTAAAAAAAAAGTTTAGTAAAAAGGGTCCTCCAAATTTATAAATTTTCAAAAAAAACTTGTTTCAAAAGTCTATCCTCGAAAAGGGTTTTTCTTAAAGCCATTTTGGTAATTTTCTTTCTGTTTTGAATTCTTGATAAAAAATCCTAAAATTTACGAAAAAGCAAGGATTTAAACTAATAATAAATTTTTTTGTATTTTTGGAGAAATATTTACAAAAGAAGGTTTTAAAAGCTATTTTGAGGAAATATCTTAAAAAAAATGGGTTTGGACCCAGGTTTTGAGAAAATATTCGAGCTTTAAGCCTCGAATTGAGGAATATAACACGATGGATCCAAACGGATACCGGACAAAGTGTCTGAGCCTTTTAAAAGGTTAATTTGGTAATTTTGAGAATTTGATTTAAAGATTTGGACAACGAAGCTCAGATTTGGATCTTTTATCTGAATCCAGATCCAAAATTGAGTCAGATGTATAAAATGGATTTAATTTCAGAAAAACTTGAGAAATAAAATGGAATTTAAATTTAAAAGTGACTCAATTACCCCAAAAAATGGGGTCAGGGTCCAAAAGGGAATATTTACAACATTTTGAAAATTTTGGCGTGTTCACAGATGCCCCTCTTTGCTAATAAGTCGGTTGAAAGTCAGGCTTAGTGGCAAAGAAAATACTCCAAATTTTGAAAAATGCCCGTTAGCCGACCTGAACTGGGTGCAGAAGAATTATGGCTTTTCAGGCTTAAAGCCTTGTCCTGAATGGCTGGGGGGGGGGACGAAATCCTCGACAATGATATGAACAAATGATAAAAATGAGGAAATCATGATGGGATTTTGGGTGAAGGTCCCAAAATGATGAAGGTAAGAATTTTGATCAAGTCTTATGGGTGAGACAAGATCAGTCTTTGGGATAACTCAGGTTTAGCCCTTAACCTTGATGGGACGAAGATATCTCAAAATAACCTAAGTGCGGAAAGGAATATATGATGACCTTGATGGGACATTTTTTTTTTTTTGGAAAATGCCTTATGAGATGAAGCTTAAGCAGGATTCTGTCCTGGATGGATATACAAAGCATGGATTTCCGATGGGAGGAACCATGAGGGGACTGGAAGGAAATACCTTGTCGAAACGAAGGGAACTCGTTGGAACGAGTTTCAGGTTTAACCCAAACCTGGAAAGGAAGATACCTCGAGGGGCGAGGTTCAGGCTTAACCCTTAACCTGAAGGGGACGACCATACGGAATCCTCGAGTGAAGAGACCATGATGGGACCCTTGGAGTTTGGACGAACAAATCCGAAAGGGGTTTGCGAAAGGAGGAAGGAAATGGGGTTCCCTAAAGCTTTGAAAAAAGGGGTGAACTTGGGAGTCTCATTGCTGAGACTGAATCAGCTTTTAAAAATTGACGACCTCTCGCAGAAAATACAGGTTTGACCCTTAACCTAAGTGGGTACAACCATATGGATTTCTCGAAACCGCGATGGGACAGGAGAGATACTTCAGCTGAATGAGGCAACTCTTCTGGGAATGTGAGAGATGAAAAAATGAGGAGATGTGAGACAAAATGAACGATGAATAAGGTAACAGGAGGCGAATCTTTCGATGGGGTGAAAGATGAATAAGGCGAACCTTTTATCAAGGAGACGAATCTCTTGACAAGGCGAAAGATGGAAGAGGGCAAATCCTTTGGACAGGAGAAGGTGAAAGCGAAATATGAAGATGGCGATGAAGATGGCAATCCTTTTAGCAAGGAGAAGGTAAAATATGAAGATGGCAATCCTTTTAGTAAGAGGAAGGCAAAAATGTGAAATATGAAGATGGCAATCCTTTTAGCAAGGAGAAGGCAAAATGTGAAATATGAAGAAGGCAATCCTAAGGAGAAGGCAAAATGTGAAATATGAAGATGGCAATCCTTTTGGTAAGGAGAAGGCAAAATGTGAAATATGAAGATGTCAATCATTTTGGTAAGGAGAAGGCAAAATGTGAAATATGAAGAAGGAAATCATTTTAGCAAGGAGAAGGAAAAATGTGAAATATGAAGAAGGCAACCCTTTTAGCAAGGAGAAGGCAAGATGTGAAATATGAAGAAGGCGATCCTTTTAGCAAGGAGAAGGCAAGATGTGAAATATGAAGAAGGCAATCCTTTTAACAAGGAGAAGGCAAAAATTTTGAACAAGGCAAAAGATGAATAAGGAAATCCTTTTATCAAGGAGAAGGCGAGTCTTTCGATCAAAGCGAAAAGACAGAAAGGCAATCCTTTTATCAGGGAGAAAGGCAAATCTTTTGACAACGCAAAAGGAGGAGAAGGCAATCCTTTAATCAAGGAGAAAGGAAAATCTATTGACAATGCAAAAGATGGAGAAGGCAATCCTTTAATCAAGGAGAAGGCGAGTCTCTCAACAAAGCGAAAGACAGAGAAGGCAATCCTTTTATCAAGGAGAAGGCGAGTCTCTTGACAAAGCGAAAGACGGAGAAGGCAATCCTTTTATCAAGGAGAAGGCGAGTCTCTTGACAAAACGAAAGACGGAGAAGGCAATCCTTTTATCAAGGAGAAGGCGAGTCTCTCGACAAAGCGAAAGACGAAGAAGACAACACCAAGATGTATCAAAACGGATGTCAAGTTATTATTTCTTATCAGGAAAGCTGGAAAATTTTGCCAAAATGATAAAATTTATAGTTCTTTTAAGGTAATTGAAGGTAAGCACTTTTGAAAGATGTTCTTTCTTCTACCTAGAGTATTACTCCCAACTGGGTTAACTCTATAGAATCCAGAATCAAAGTCAAATTATTGTTGTTGGTTTTCTTTAAGAAAGCTATCAATTTCCTTGATTATGAAAGGAGAGAAAATATTCTTAGCTTCATAAAAGTAATTAAATGAGAAGATATTGATAGAAGAATTTCACATAGATAAAGAAGATTCTTTGCGGTTTGGGTAGTTTGATATCCTAGGTATTTTTCCATGATCTTTTTGCACTCTTTGAGTCATGGGGCTTTCTTGGGCTTTTACATCATCCTTCATTTTGGAGATGTCCTGACTTTTCTCTCTTTTTCAGGGGGAGGGTACGTCACAAACTCCTTCATCTCGGATATGTTTCGATTCTTCTTTTCTTTCTCAGGGATTATATTGATGATATAGGCTCAAAAGGTCTTTAGATGATAGCAGAAATCAAATATCATTTAGGGTTTGTCGGTAGGTTCATCGCACTCGCCTTCATCTCGACGGTGATCTGAACTTTCCCTAGAAGGATCCTTCACGAACTCCTTCATCTCGGTAGATGATCCAAATCTTCTTTGGCCCCGGGGGTCTACTCGCCTATTCGTCTTCATCTTGACGATAATTGAGAGATCCCTTTTGTAGATATTTGATTGCAGCTTTAAATGTAATGAGGAAACATGGATTGGGTAGGTTCTTTTTTGACTGCCCAGGATATTTCCACTGTCTTACTGCCAAAGAATAATCTTTAAGAATGTGCCATAGCTATGATCAATATCGGCTCATTTATGGCTCTTCAGCATCATTGAATGTTTCCTTTACCGGTCATGTCGAAGATTTTTCTTCATCCTCTTGGTTGACCAACAAAAAATTTGGAGTTTGAGCCTTTCTTCACAGAAGCTTCACCCTTTTGGAAGGAATACTTAAGGAGATTTGAGGAAATTCTTTATATAAATTTGAGATTAACAACTATTTTATGGCAAGTTGGCAAGATATTCCTGAAATCCTTGATGACGAAACCTTTGCTTAACATCGAACTTTGATATATCAGTGGGATTCTGGGGAGGAATCCAACATGAGGCTGAATTCCGAAGGTAAATGTAACTTTAAAGTTCTGAAGGTAAGCTTGGCATAAAACAAGATTTTGAAGGTAAGCCCAACCCGAAAAATTGGTTTTGAAAGACCAACCAAATCAGGACTTGGATTCTACAAGGAAAACAGGAAAATTCAAGTCGAAACTCAAGTCTCCAAAGGAAAACTGGGAGGTTCGAGTTGGGGCTCGAATCTCAAAGGAAAACTTTGAAAATTCATTTATTGAAGGCAAGAAAACTTGAGATAAAACTCAAATTTTCGAAGTACAGCAGGAAAATTCGAGTCCGGGCTCGAATCAAAACTTAAAGGTTCATTTATTGAAGGTAAGAAAAATCGAGATAAAACCCAAATTTTCGAAGGAAAGCAGGAAAGTTCGAGTCAGGGCTCGAATCAAAACTTGAAGGTTCATTTATTGAAGGCAAGAAAACTTAAGATAAAACCAAAAATTTTGAAGGAAAACAGGAAAGCCCGAGTCAGGGCTCGAATCTTGAAGAAAAACTTGGAAATTCTTTTTATTGAAGGCAAGAAAACTCGAGATAAAACTCAAATTTTCGAAGGGAAGCAGAAAAATTCGAGTCAGGGCTCGAATCTTGAAGGAAAACTTGAAAGTTTAGATTTTGAAGGAAAGAAGACTCGAGTTAAGACCCAAATCTTCAAAGGAAAGCTGGAAAATTCGAGTCAAGGCTCGAATCTGAAAGGAAAACTTGAAAGTTTTATTTATTGAAGGCAAGAAAACTCAAGATAAAACTCAATTTTTTCAAAGGAAAGCTGGAAAGTTCGAGTCAGGTCTCAAATCTCAAAGGAGAAACTTGAAAGTTTAGATCTCGAAGGAAAAGAAGACTCGAGTTAAAACCCAAATCTTTGAAGGAGAGTTGGAGAGTTTGAGTCAAGGCTCGAACCTCGAGAAAAAAGTTGGAAGTTTGAATCAAAACTCGAATCTCAAAGGAGAATTGATGAGAAGGGATAGAAATTGATGGAAGATTGACAGAATTTGAGGAAAATTGAGGAAAGATTATGACCTGAGGGCTAACGGATCGGTCAGCCAGACAATAGCACGAGTGCTAGGCTTACCTGTATGAGTACTGGATTTTTCAAAAATGCCCCAGTATGAGTACTGGGTTTTCTGGCGGAGATTTGAAGAAAAAGGGACACCGACATTCTAAGATACTTGAGAATTGAGCGAGAATGATTGTCGGTGTTTTCAGGATTTTCCCTTATCCTGAAGGGGAAATGAAATAGACATTTGATGAGAATTTAGAAAAAAAAATGGTTCAGGTTTATCTCTTAACCTGAAAGGGGAAAAAAATAAAATTCATAAAAATGGAGAAGAAGAAAAGAAATTTATTTGAAAATTTATTTTGAAAAAGAATTCTCACAAGTAGCATTGTTGCTCCTATGAGGGGTTTCAGGATTATCCCTTATCCTGAATGGAGAAAAAGAATAGAATTTAAAAAGATTTAATGAAGGGAAATTGATATAAATCTAGAAAATCAACAAAGATTGACAAAACTTGTATTTACAAAAGAATCCTCATAGGCAGCGTTATTGCTCCTACGAGGGGTTTCAGGATTATCCCTTATCCTGAATGGAAAAAAAGAATAGAATTTAAAAAGATTTAATGAAGGGAAATTGATATAAATCTAGAAAATCAACAAAGGTTGACAAAACTTGTATTTACAAAAGAATCCTCATAGGTAGCATTGTCGCTTCTACGAGGGGTCTCAGGATTATCCCTTATCCTGAATGAGAAAAAGAATTTAAGGAATTTTAATAAAAAGAAATTGATATAAATTTAGAAAATCAATGAAGGTTGATGAAACTTGTATTTACAAAAGAATCCTCATAGGTAGCGTTATTGCTCCTACGAGGGGTTTCAGGATTATCCCTTATCCTGAATGGGAAAAAGAATAGAATTTAAAGAGATTTAATGAAGGAAAATTGATATAAATCTATAAAATCAACAAAGATTGACAAAACTTGTATTTATAAAAGAATCCTCATAGGTAGCGTTATTGCTCCTACGAGGGGTTTCAGGATTATCCCTTATCCTGAATGGGAACACCTCGGACAACTAGGGTCAGGTTTATCCCTTAACCTGAGAGGGAATAAGAATAAAGGAAATACCTCATGTGAAAGAGGCATCAGGTTTATCCCTTAACCTGAAAGGGTTATGTGAAAGAATAGAATTTTGGGAGAAAATAAAGAGAAATTTAATAGACATTTACAAAAATCGAGAAAATTTGGAAAAGAATCCTCATAGGTAGCGTTATTGCTCCTACAAGGGATTTCAGGATTGTCCCTTATCCTGAATGGGAAAAAGAATAGAATTTAAGAAAAATTAAATGAAGGAAAATTGATATAAATCTAGAAAATTAATAAAGATTGGCAAAACTTGTATTTACAAAAGAATCCTCATAGGTAGCGTTATTGCTCCTACGAGGGGTTTCAGGATTTTCCTTTATCCTGAATGGGAACAACGAGGGTCAGGTTTATCCCTTAACCTGAGGGGAACACCTCGGACGACGAGGGTCAGGTTTGTCCCTTAACCTGAAAGGGCAAAAGAATAAAGGAAATACCTCATGGGAAAGAGGCATCAGGTTTATCCCTTAACCTGAAAGGGAAATGTGAAAAATAGAATTGAGGAAATATTGATAAACTTGATTAAACTTGATAAAATTGATGTAAACTTGATAAAAATATGAATAAAATGAATGAAACTGATAAAGATATCCAAATTAACTGAAAATTTATAAGATTTAAGAGAAAAAGAGAGTTTTTTTTATCCTGCCTGCATATGGGATCTTGAAAGAAAAAAAAATGTTTATTTAAAAGATAAGTGAGAAATCATTTTGGGAAAGAAAATCCACCGCAAGAAGAATGATCAGCGCAAGATCTGATCCTTTAAAAAGGGAATCATCATGAGAGATCATCATGAGGTTTGATTTCGAGGATAGTGGTTTAAAAACCAATTTTGAAAGAGAAAACAAAATGAGGTGATGATTTTGAAGACAAATGGTTTTCAAAAAACTAATTTGAAAAGGAAAAAAATCAATATGTTAGTTTATTTAAAAGGGATTTAGATCAAAATATTTGAATTTTTTGAAGACTTTTGCAGAAATTTTATGATTTTGAAAATCCCCATAGGCAATATCATTTCTCTCATGATGGAGGAAAACAAATTTTGAAAATAGATGAATTTTTTTTTTTTAAAAAATAGTAGGCAGGATCAAAAAGATTTTGAAGAAATCAGAAAGAAAAGGCAATACACCTGGGTTTTTAAAAGAGGAAATTTTGAATAATATATATACCCAGGGTTTTAGAAAATATAAGGAAGATATAAAATATCACACAATCACAGATATACAAGCAAGGATGCGCAAACAACACTCCCTAAAGCTGACTCTATATGCAATATTTGAAATGGCTGATAGAACCTTAATCCTAACTCTAAGATTTATATCATCTGATTCCGATCAAGGTACGCCGATATACTCAAGTTGAAGCTCGAAGTACGTGGCATATAAAGATATCTCTTCGGTTCTAAGGTAATGGCTTCCCAACATCCTTGAGCACCTATCGATATACCTCGGACTATGGCCCTTAGGTACGTGGTAGGGGGCGCGAACCCAAATAAGTGATCCAGTTGTGAGGCTCTCTCCTGAACTATGGTTCAGCGAGATAGCCCAGCAACGTGAAGACCGGGACAATATAGGTAGGGATATTTTCAAAACATGATCAACATGCAATAAAGCCAGAAAGCTCTAATGCAAGTCCTAAAGAGATAGATTTAAATGAAAAAAAGCATACACTTGCATACATTGTTTACATTCAATCCCTAAAATTGAGGAGAGTTGTATTTAAAACCTAAGTCTAATGTGAACATGGAATAATCTCCTCAATATGGTCCTATCAAACCATACTTAGATCCTATATGCAATGATGTCAGCTTTAGGACAGAGTCTAGGCTCCTAAGGTTTGCATGGAAATATAGCTGACATATGTTAGAATAAAGACTTAGATTATATAAAAGCAAAGCAAAGGCATAGATTCAACTGGACGAAGACGAAGTCCCATCTCGGTCACCAAAACTGTGATCATCGCAAAAATTTTCCTCTCTTGTGGTTTCTCTCTCTTCCTTCTCTTTTCCTTTTCTGACCTTTATTTTCCTCCTTTTTGAAGGGAGAAAAGTAAAAGAAAGAAAAGAAAGAGAGAAGAGAAAAGAAAGAAAGAAAGAAAGAAGAGGAACTCTTTTGCAGGGTCTCACTTGACCTTGATTTGAAAATATTTAGAAATTTAACTCGCCTCTGTTTTGAAATATTGCGGGAAAAATAGGGAGACAGGATTCGCTCGTCGGTACGAGGTTCAACCGTTTCTGACGCCTTTACCAGGGGTAATCGAACCAAGGATCGAATTTATGCCTTTTGCTTTGCCTTAATATTATCTAAGAATTTATCCTAAATCTAAATGCACAAAGAATTACGCTTGTGCAATGCAAGGATGTATGCTCTTTTTGAAAGATATTTTGAAAATTTCTAAGTATTCTGAGATAAACTTTATAAGGGAGTGAAGAAATGATTGAATCTAACTTAGAACTTGAGATAGATCAGAGAAATTTTAAGTCTTTTGAGTAAATCAGAGTTGGAAGAATAAATCTTGATTTTGAGAAAGAATGATTTGAAGCTTTGAAATGAAAGGAAATGAAGTTTCAAAGTTAGAAATGGACTTTGAATATAATCATGGATTTAGGAGAAGAAGATGAAATTTTGAAGTGATATTGAATTCAAATCTTAGAATGGATCTGAGAAAATCAAATGATATTTAAAAATATAAAAGGGATTTAGGGAGTTCAGATGAGATCTGAAAATGAAATTGGATTCAAAATCTAGAATTGGGAATGAAATTGGATTTTAAAATGGATTTAAGATCTGAAATTTGAGATCCAATATAGAATCGGGTTCTGGATCATAAAATGGATTTGGATCTGAAGTCTGAGATCCAAAGTGGAATTGGATTCTGGACCCTAAAATGGATTTGAATCTGAAGTCTGAGATCCAAGATGGAAGTTGAGTTCTGGATCCTAAAATGGATTTGGATCTGAAGTCTGAGATCCAAAGTAGAATTGGGTTCTAAATCTAGAATCCTAAATAGGAATTGGATCCGAAATCTGAGATCCAAGATGTAATTTTGGATCTAATTTTGGATTTGGCATTTTAAAATTGATTTGAGGATAAATGGGTTTCACAGTCAAATTGGACTTGAATTTGGAGCTTGAATTTGAAATTCAGAAGATGAATCAAGAATCTCAAAGTTTAACTTGAACTTTGAATTTGATTGGGGTTTTGAATATAAAATGAACTTAGAATTTCAAAGTTAAATTGAACTTTGAAATCTGATTTGAATTGGAATTTTTTAATATAAAATGAATTTGAAGTTTCAAAGTTAAATTGATCTTTGAAATCTGATTTGAATTGGAATTTTTTAATACAAAATGAATTTGAAATCTCAAAGTAAAATTGGACTTTGAGATTGAAAATAAAATAAAAATGAAGAGATGAATATGATTTTACAAGAATTGAAGATTGATTGAAGAAGATATTAACATCACTTGGGTTTTTGAAAAGGGAATTTTGGAAATATGATGCAGTTCTATCCTAAATGATGGATGAAAAAGGAATTTGAAATTGAATTTTGAAAATCTTATTTCATTCTTTAAATGAATCAAAATAAGATTGAAGATATAATACATCCTTGACTATGGTCATTGAATGTATTATATAATAATCTATATTTAAATTCAAGAGAAGAATAAAATACATTTGGTGCTTTTATAGAATTTAAAATGAAATTAACTCTGAATATACCGTGACTATGGCCATTGGTATATATTTTGGGTTAATTTTAAGTTAAATTCTGATAAAAGAAAAAAATATTTAAGGAAAATATGATGAATTTTGAAAACGGATCCAATGTGAATCCAGTGTTATTTTATAAAAGATAAAAATCCTAAGTCTTGTTTACATCCTGACTATGGACATTGATGTAAATCATCAACTTAGGATTAATTACATCTTACGAAATGGTGCGCGTGCCATTCGTGGTTCACCATTGTGAGAATTTGAGAAATAAAGGCAAAAAGCATGAAAACAAGTAATTCATGATATTTATAATGCTCATTCATTCTATCTAGTGTAGAAAATGTAAATTTTCTCATCATACTCTATCTATTACAACTTGGGAATTGGATTGAAATGATAAGATTCTTAAACTAAGAAAGATAGCAGTATTTTCTATATATACCTGCAAAAACATGGTCAGTACGAAACAAGAATACAATAGGCAATATGTAAGAAAGTGTCATATTGACAACCTAATAGGTATATAAGAGGATATTCATCAGAATATACATGGAACATATGTATGCTATCCTAAGTTTGGCAGGGAATGAGTGTGAGAACATACATGAGCATCTATAAGAAGGAGAGAGACATATAATGTATTAAACATGAATGTAGTGCATATACATATTGGAAATGACCCTTTTATTAGGGAAACGCTTCAGCAAATGCATGATGGAGCTATGAGAGATGATGAGAATGATGCAAATGAAGCCCTACCACTTATGGGAAGGTATTATACATGATGATAGATGATGTATAAACATTATAGTGAATACGAAACAGAAAATGAGTGACATACTGCTGTCACTGCAGTGGCAGTGAAAGAAGTGGTGTGGCACTAAGCATGGTGAAAATACAATGATGACAGGGTGCTTGGCAAGTATTTGTGTGGTGAGCATGATGTGCAGCAATGATAGAGTGTGAAGATGAGTGGATCATGACAGTGGTGAAAATGGATACAACAACAATGGAACATGTGCTGGAACATGTGGAAATGTATATATTACAATGGGGTGCATGCTGGTAATGGCCACCCATTGATGCTATATGATATGCCAGCATGATGAGTACAATATATTGGTATATGAAGTGCAGGTAAATGGGGTTATGTGTGAACTGCAAAAGGGGACTACCAGCCAACATATAGGGGAAATGTAATGACACAGGCATTAATTGAGGCTACAACATGAGTGTAATAAATGCATAACAAAACTTATGAACATAAATGAGGATGCTGAAGGTATTAACATAGTGAAAAATGTGGATGATACCACTAATATATAAGTGCTGCACATCAAGGCTAAGATGCTATCTAAGTGAGTGTGTGGCAACAAATTGAATGTGGATGTGATGAGCACCTGCATTATGACAACTGCAAACATTCTATCATGAATTTATACAGAGGTTGTTCAAAATATTTATGCAACTTTTACTTTAGCTACTGTCCAGCAATTAGTAAGGGCAACCTACCGGGAGGTGTTGGGTAGCAATTAGCAGGAATAACAACAGAGGAAAAGCCTGTATTCATGGTGATGAGCCTGTCTTTCGGTAATCCACGCAGTTAATTCCAGCAAACTTAAGCTCATCTCTTGGTTCTGAATGACTTGAAGAAACAAAACAACACGCTGCTTGATAAGGTCCAAGCATACATCAACAAGCACAAGGAGACGAGCCTCGAGACATTCAGAATGGCTGCCCTGTAGATGCCTTCGATTTCTGGAGTCTTTGGCAGAATGGTGCATTGATATAAGTGAAAATAAATTTCTGATTTTAACTCAGCCATATATGGTGTTTTTGCTGTTAAACCCGAAATCTGATGCTTGCTAAAACTTTTAACCAGTCAAGAAGGCTTTAACATAGTAAATTGATGGATTTCCTTCTTAGCAACCGCAAGATGTGTGATGACTCGATTATAGCAAAATCGCTCCTGGCAAAAGCCTATAAAGGATGCATGTAATAGATGAATCCAGTGAATGGGCTCAGCCACTATATCCACACAAAGAATGCAGGCAGTAGATGAATTGAAGTAAAAACCAGCCAGAGAATGGGTACTTACAGTGATTTCTAATCAGACCTTACTCTGGTTTCACAATAAACTGATTTCAATAACTTAAATATATCTCACACAATATCAGTCGATCACTCTCAACAGCAGTATAGCTGATAGAACTCCAATACATTGAGTGATAGATTCGGCTGAATCAAGGATTATAGCAGGGATATGTGCAAGTGAGTGATAGGTGTGCATATATGTAAATGTTGGTTTCACTAACCACATCTGTTATGATAGGGTTGAGCCCGGCAACAGCATCTCCTGCTCAGAGGCTTACCTGGGATGGATGGAATGTGGAGGGAGATGCAAATGAGTGTGATAAAATGATTAGCCGAGGTGATCTTTGAAAACCAAGAGGTCAGAAAGCAATCAGCAAAACTTTTGTGCTGGCGGTGGTTGATATTGCATTCCAATCTCCGAAACAGATTTTTAATGGGTGCTTCTGTGTATAATATCACCAACATGGGGAAGCCATAAAAAGAAAGAGAAAAAAAATTGTGAGAAAGAACCCAGGGTGTCTAGAGAACCATCATTTTGGACAGTTGCTTCACTCAGAGCTTCAATCACCCATCTCAAGAAAACCTTGGCAAAACACGACTGTCGTTGTGCCATGACCTCTTTATTCCGAACCTAGAACCTGTGATTTATGAATCTAACATTTTCAACACATCTTTTACAATAATAAAAAAAAATATGCATCACTATCCATGAAGGAGTTTCATCTATCATGAGGTATTCAAATGCTAAATCGGAAATAAGCTCGTTTGAATTCCACAGGGGATTCAGATCATAGATTTGATATTACTCCAACTCTGATCTGGGCTTTGAAGACAGATAATTCTCAGAATCTCACGGTTACTCTCTATATATAGTACTACTTTGATTAAAAGCAACAATGAAAGGTAAAAATACTGATTCAAATCCTAAAACAAATATTGAATGTCAGTGTATCATTAATGTATAAACTATCAAACACTCAATAACCAACAAATGAGGATGTGCTCTTAAGGCGCCAAATAAGACTTATCCTGGTGGTTAGCCAATGCTAATCGTATTGCCAAGATGTGAACTGGAAGAGTTCCCTGGTTGTTGCCTCCAATGTTGCTTTGAAATCCAAAATTCCGAGAGATGATTTAAGGCATTTATAGCAAACCATATATGAATCCCTTTTAACTCAATGTAGCAGGCATATCGTGAGAGGTATACAACTTCAATGCCTAAAACACAAGTTTGACAATGTCAGAAACACAATAACACCCCACTTCTGATGTCAGTTCAATTGGATCAAAGCTATTCAAAGGGATACGAAAGCACAGGGTCTATGCCCAACATCACCACTCTATAATTCTACTGAGGTCACACTTGAAATGGGTACAACCCATTCTGGGATCGAGTTGAGTACAATGCATCTCGGTAGATTAATCTTAACTGCTTAAAACACAGGATGTTGGTTCCCTGAAGTGTAGCAAGTCACCAACACAGCATCAACATGGGTCAATTAGCATAAGCAGATCAAAACCAAGATTAGGGAATTGAAGAGAAATCTCAACCCAGCATGCCGAAACTGTTAACACTATGAAATGAGTAGCTGATAGTTGAGCTTTTTACCAAAATAGATTCACGAAATCCTTTATCCAGAATTTTATTAGACCGCGGGCAAACAGGATTATCAGAGACAGAGGGTTCATCCTTCCTTTTTAGCACGATAAACATTGGTTGGCAGTGATGTTAACTACAGAAAAATGTAGAGGAAGTTCTTACCAGTGGCGCTGTGAGATGGTTCCATCAACAAGGGCTGATCGATCATCAACAAACAAGAAAGGTTAACAAAAGAGAATCTAAGTAAACAATAGATTAAATCATGAAGTAGACCAAATACAAAAATTATGGAGAAAGTGAAAAGAAATTTAATGAATTCTCTGAAATACTGCTTTGCACCCTGCGGTTTATCAGTAACCAGGTACTCAGTACCTGGATATACCTCCTTCGAATGCCAACAGTCGAATGTAACCGAAGAAATTTGTGAGAAATGCCAATCACAAGAAAGAGAAAGAGAAGAATACACAAGATGGGATTATAAGCAAAGCGCAGCAGAAATAACATCAAATGCACAAACTTAATTACGACTAACAAAAAAAAAATGAAGAGAACATGTTGAGATGAAACATTCAGATTGCTCTTGCACAGAGATGGGTTGAAGTAGCTACGAGCGCTTCAAGCCTCATCCATGGTGCGTAAATAGGAATTAAAACAGAAGAAGGAAAGAGACATTGACAGAAGACTTAAAGGAAAATGAGGAAGGAAAGGGGTACTTACCGAAGAGCTGCAAAAATCTAGAAGGAGGAGATCAATCTTCAATAGCTTCCAGAGGGAGCATCAGAGGGAGATGAGGGGAATCGGAGAAGAAGGGAGGAAGGTCCAGAACCAGAAGAAGGGCATGGATGGAGGGGTGATGATGCCATTTTTAAAGAAGAGAGGGGTGCGGGGGTGATAACGGATGGTCGGGAAGAAGGAAGAAGGTGCTGGGGTGGAGAAGCGGTCTTGTCAAAGAGGAGGTGCGGTGGTAGGGTGAAAATGGGTGAAAATGAAGGAGTAATGGGGTTTGTTAAATAGGAGAGGAAGGTTTGAGAAGAGATCGGTTTGAGATGGGCGGAGGAGGAAGAGGGTGGTACCGTGATGGAAGGTGATCTGGGGGTTTGCCTTGGAGGGTTCGGTCGAGAGGGAGAGAAGAAGCTCCTGGAAGAAATAGATGTCGTTGGGGATCGGATGGCTGAAGAGGAGGGTTTGGCGATGAAAGGCCGAAGATGGGGAAGGAAGTTTCGGGAGGGCGAAAGAGAAGGGGAGAAGGCGAGAGAGGGACACACATGGGGGTTGGCCTTGGAGGGTTTGGTGATGGGTGGTCGAGGAAGAAGGCAACCGCAGATGGAGGGAGATCGGGAGATGGAGGAGCTCGTGAAGAGGGTTTTGGGGGAAGGGTTTACGAGAGGGAAGGAGAAGGTTCGTAACCCATCTGACTCCTTTACAAAGAAGAGACCCTAAAAAAAAAAGTTTTGTAAAAAGGGTCCTCCAAATTTATAAATTTTCATAAAAAACTTGTTTCAAAAGTCTATCCTCGAAAAGAGTTTTTCTTAAAGCCATTTTGGTAATTTTCTTTCTGTTTTGAATTCTTGATAAAAAATCCAAAAATTTACGAAAAAGCAAGGATTTAAACTAATAATAAATTTTTTTGTATTTTTGGAGAAATATTTTCAAAATAAGGTTTTAAAAGCTATTTTGAAGAAATTTCTTTAAAAAAAACGGGTTTGGACCCAGGTTTTGAGAAAATATTCGAGCTTTAAGCCTCAAATTGAGGAATATAACACGATGGATCCAAACGGATACCGGACGAAGTGTCTAAGCTTTTTAAAAGGTTAATTTGGTAATTTTGAGAATTTGATTTAAAGATTTGGACAACGAAGCTTAGATTTGGATCTTGTATCTGAATTCGGATCCGAAATTGAGTCGGATGTATAAAATGGATTTAATTTCAGAAAAACTTGAGAAATAAAATGGAATTTAGATTTAAAAGTGACTCAAATAAAACTGTGATCATCGCAAAAATTTTCCTCTTGTGGTTTCTCTCTCTTTCTTCTCTTTTCCTTTTCTGACCTTTATTTTCCTCCTTTTGGAAGGGAGAAATGTAAAAGAAAGAAAAGAAAGAGAGAAGAGAAAAGAAAGAAAGAAGAGGAACTCTTTTGTGGGGTCTCACTTGACCTTTATTTGAAAATATTTAGAAATTTAACTCGCCTCCATTTTGAAATATTGCAGGAAAAATGGGGAGACGGGATTCGCTCGTCGGTACGAGGTTCGACCGTTCCTGGCGCCTTTACGAGAGGTAATCGAACCAAGGATCGAATTTATGCCTTTTGCTTTGCCTTAATGTTATCTAAGAATTTATCCTAAATCTAAATGCACAAAGAATCATGCTTGTGCAATGCAATGATGTATGCTGTTTTTGAAAGATATTTTGAAAATTTCCAAGTATTCTGAGATGAACTTGATAAGGGAGTGAAGAAATGATTGAATCTAACTTAGAACTTGAGATAGATCAGAGAAATTCTAAGTCTTTGGAGTAAATCAGAGTTGGAAGAATAAATCTTGATTTTGAGAAAGAATGATTTGAAGCTTTGAAATGAAAGGAAATGAAGTTTCAAAGTCAGAAGTGGACATTTAATTTAATCATGGATTTAGGAGAAGAAGATGAAATTTTGAAGTGATATTGAATTTAAATCTTAGAATGGATCTGAGAAAATCAAATGATATTTAAAAATATAAAAGGGATTTAGGGAGTTCAGTTGAGATTTGAAAATGAAATTGGATTCGAAATCTAGAATTGGGAATGTGTTATCGTCGCAAAAATTTTCCCGTCTTCCCTTCCTTGTGGAAGAGAGAGGGAAACGCTTTCGCGATTCAAACTTGACCGGATTTTGGAAATTGTTTTGAAATACTCGCCTCCGTTTTGAAATTTGCGGGAAAATCCATGGGATGGGGCTCGACCTGTCGGTACGAGGTTCGACCGTTCTTGCCGCCTTTAACAGGGGTAATCGAACCAAGGACCAAAATTGTGCTTAACTTAGTTAAATCATCAAAATCGTGTTCTATCCTAAATGCACAGAGAATTCAGGCATGTGCTATGAGATTTTGGAAAATGTAAGTTGGAAAACATGATGTATGCTTAGAAAACCTTTGGAGTTGAAAGATATTTCTCAGGGAAAAGGTCAATTTCTCAGGAAACTCAGATGAAAAAAAAAGTTTTGAAATCACGAGAAAGTTCATAAAGATGTGGAAAAATCATGAATGGATGAAAATCCTGAGAAAATGGAAAGAATTCTTGAGAAAAGGGTGAACATTTGAAAAGGGGAAACACTTCTCAGGAAAACTCTGACTTTGAGGATTTTCTTAGGAAAATGATGGAAAATTTATAGGAAAACTCATTGGAGAAGAAAACTGGAACTTGGGAAATTGAAATCCTGGGAATCTTACCTTTGAAATACTTGGAAATCAATTTTTGATTCTTGAGGAAGATTGGAAAACTCTTTTTGAAGATCTTAAGAAAATAACATTTTCCAAGGAAAATCGAGGGAAACTTTGATCTTGAAAATCCAACTTAGAAGTTTCTTGAGAGACTGGTTTCCATGGAAAACTATGAAAACTTGACTTGGGAAAACCGATTTTGAAAAATACTTAGAGTTTCTTGAGAAATCGATTTCTTTGAGAATGAAGTTTTCTTAAGAAAATCATGGGAAAACCAATGATTTCATGATGCAAATGATATGAGTGAATGAATGCATTTTGAAAGATTTTCTAAGAGATTTGTTGGAAAAATGTGTATTAAGTCCAAATAAATCCTTCACATATTCTGACTGTGGCCATGAATATGTTGAGAGTTTAGTTGATTTAATGCACAATGCTTTGAAAATATTGGAAATATGATGTGCATTTTTAAGATAGCCTAAGAGTGTAGGCTCAATGTGATTAGTAGAAAGATGATGGATCTGGGTCTCGTCCATATTCCGACTAGGGCCATAAATATGGATTCCACCGAGTTCATCAACTCCCTAAGAGTTGGTGCACGTGTCATTCGTGTACATCCATAATGCTTTTGAAATAATGTGCATGAATCACATAAACAGGATATTGCATAAATTCAAACTATATGATATGCATCCTAGTCTAAGCAGGAAATTAAATTTCTTATTCCAAAATCTATATTATTACATCACTAAATAAATGAAATAAATGGAAATTGCAGACTTCAGCTTCTTCTTTTGAATATCCCTGCCAAACTTGAAATAAGGTTAGCCCAAATGTGTGAGTTTTTCCAAGATTTTCCAATAATATTATGAAATTATTGGACTTAATTGGATATAAACTCTATTCTCATGCTTCCTTGATATTTGAAATGATGAAAATGCAAGAAATTCAGTAGAAAATAGTTTGAAATTCGAAACTGGGGTCAAAATGACCAAAATACCCCTAATTATAAAGTTATACCTTTAAAATCAAGTTTTTTTGAAGGAAAACTTGGTAAAATTGAGATTTTGAAATTCAAATTGAATCAAATGATGATGAAATGCAGTATGAGGCATGATGACATGCTGATAAACACATTAGGATTGTAAAATCAAAATTTGACATTTTGCAATTCGTCAAAAATAACGAATTTCGCTTGGATCGGGTCCCGCGGAGCTCTGTTTTGATATTATGGCTAAACCGAGCCTCAAATGAATTCCAAATTACACCAAATTCGGTATGAAGCATCTACCTACTCCGATAAGCAGCCTAGAATGCTAAAAATCATGAAATGATATGATTTAAATGCTAAATTTTAAAGAAAGTCCTAAAAAGGGTGGATTTCGCCTATGGACCCGAACCAAATGCAATGCTTAATATGATAATGCAAGATTTACACCATAAAAACTTCTGATATTTTTCAGACTGCTAAAAGACACAAAATTTAACATTTTTTGTTTTTACAGCCTCAGGATTTGAACTACGGTGAGTTCGGTAATTGGGCATTTGGTTCTGACGGAGGTAAAATCAACCTAATCTATTATAAAATGCTAAAAAAATAGAAAACAGCCATGGAAATTTCTGATATTTAACAGAACTACTCATGACACCTACGGAAACAACTTTTATGTTTATGACTTTGGCATTTGATCAACAGAAACATGGATAAAAATATAATGTTTCATTCCTAAATCGACAGAATAGACAAATGTGACCAAACAGGTGACTGACAAGAAAAATCCAAAACAGATATCACAACTATTTTAAAAATCACAGGCTTTCATATGCAAGCAGAGGACATCCCTAACATGACATTCACTTTTTACATATTTGGATTTGGAGCAATACCCAAAGAGAACCCATAGCCTTAAGTCGATCCAAAGTCTTAGAGGCTCAAATCAGGCTCTGACACGTGTCCCGAACTCTCAGATTTTTGTCAGACATAAAAAAAATCCTAAAACTCTGAGAAAATCATGTTAAAAACTAGACATCTTCCCGAGTTCATAACATCTTTTGTATCGAAAACAGGCTCTCTCATGAGGGAGATCTCGATTTTACAAGTCGGATAAGACATTTTAAAATGCATCCTGGGTAATAAAACCCGACTTACATTTTTGAACGTTTACCATAGTAAACGAATTCAAATGCTTCTGAATTTTTGGCACGTTTCTCGGGACACCTAAGGTCGCATTCCATGATTTTTTCAGAATTTGTAACAAACATTAAATGCATGAAATTACGTGTGGACTGACTGACAAAAATAGAGAACTACTAAAACTGAGCAGAATTGAAATAAATGCTAAATTAATCCTAATTAACTCATGAAACATGCTAAATTAACAAAATAAAATGCAAATTAAATCTAGCTAAATGCATGAATGCTAAAAATCATCAAGGAAGCATAATTATGTATTGTTATATATGTCGTTTTATGAGAATAGCTCAATCCATCCCTCGGATGAGCTCTTTCTTCAAACGACTCCTGAATCAAATCATGATATGAAATCAAGAGGAAAAGAGGTGCACCTTGCTTCGTTACGCAACTTTGAAACTCTTGAAAGGGACTGCTACCAATGGCTTCGTGCGTCCTTCGATCCGGGCTTCAGATGATTCATCAAGATCGACCCATGCTTGAATCGAGTTGGCCACTACACGAGCAATGTAGATGCTTCACTGCACCTTCTCCACTGAGCCCAAGGCGGTGTGAATTCCAAAGTTCAAAAATTGTGTTCTGAAGAAAAGCTAGGTTGAATTTTAAAGTCCAAAAGGAGCTCCCCTAGGCTGGGCGTGGAGCCTTGTTTTTATAGATTTTTTCTGAAAAATTTGAATTTCAAACAGGCTCAATCTGAGCCCTTCATGTGGCGCCATCTCAGAGGGTGCCACTTGGATTTTTGAGAAAATAAAAAATGAGAATTTTGTGGGTGAGACACCTCAGCAGGGGAATTTGGAATTTTTCAAAAAGCTTGCTTGATTTTTCTCTGCAGGAGGCTCCCAAATGGCGCCAACTCAGAGGGTGCTATCTGGGGTTTGAAATTCAAAATTTGCCTTTTTGCAGGGAGCCCTCATGTGGCGCCACCTCATGGTGGGCTACTTTTATTTTAAATAAAATAAAATTAAAAAATAAAGCCAAGTGGGAGCTCTGGAATGGCGCCACCTCAAAAGGTGTTTGAGATTTGAATCTAAAAGCAGTAGGAGCATGCCATGTGGCGCCACATTAGAGTGGCTCTTGACACGTGTTAGAAAAACAGGGCAGTGGGCTCAGAAGGTGCCACCTCAGAGGAGTTTGAATTCTACTTTTTCTGATGAAAGGAGATCTGGACATGTGGCAGTCCAGGATGGTTCCATATCTGACAAGTGTTAGCTTGCTGGAGGAGGTTCTTCAGATGGTGCCACCTCAAAGAGAGTTTGAAATTTAAATTTCTGCTTTTTCTAGAGGAAATGAGAGACTGACATGTGGTGCCACCTCAGGGTGGCTCCACATTGACATGTGTCAGGAGGCAGGAGCTGAAGAAGCAGAAGACGCCACCTCAGAGGGGAGTTGTTTCTACTTTTTCTGATGCAGGGAGGTCTGGCCATGTGGCGCCACCTTAGGGTGGCTCCTACAATGCCATGTGGCAGAGGAATAGGAGCAAGGAACATGTGGCGCCCTCATAGACAAAGTAAAAAAAAACAGAATCCAGGATTTGCGCCACCTAGGTCTTGTCTGAAAATTTTTGAATGGTTGCTTTTTCTGAAGAAAGCCAAGAGTGACACGTGTCCTCTACTTTTTCTAAAGGAAGCTAGACATGACATGTGTCATCTACTTTTCTGAGAAATGGTAGGGGGAAGACATGTGTCATCCTGCTTTTTCTGAAAGAAGCAGAGAATGACATGTGGCAGAGGGAAGAGAAGGAGGTCCAAGCCATGTGGCGCCATCTCAGACAAAATAGAAAAGGTGAAGTTCAGGATTTGCGCCACCTCTGGATGGATTTAAATGTTTGAATTCTAGCTTTCTCTGAAGAGAGCAGGAAGTGACACGTGGCATTTACTTTTTCTGAGGAAATGAGAGATTGACATGTGTCCTCTGCAGGAGACACACTTCAAATGGAGCCACCTCAGAGGAGACAAGCCTACTTTTTCTGGAGGAAGCTAGGAGTGACATGTGTCCTCTGCAGGAGACACACTTCAAATGGCGCCACCTCAGAGGAGACAAGTTTTGCTTTTTCTGGCCAAGACAACACATGACACCTGGCATCTCAGAGTGATCTTTGGAATGACACATGGCGCAGGGTGAAGATGGTGGATACTGACACATGGCATGGAATGACATGTGGTGGCTACTTAAGGTAGCCCCCACACTGACACTTGGCAAATAAATGGGAGGAGAGAGAAAAGACAAGTGGCGCCAATCCAGGGGACAAGGCTCCTATATTTTTGGGTTTTTCAAAGTTCAGGTTTTTTAAAAGAAAAGCCTATGTGAAATCACCTCAGTGTGGGTCCCACATTGCTTCTTTATTGAAATAAGGACAAGACAACAAAAACCTCTTTTTGAAATTTTCATAAAATCTGGACTAATTGGCAAAACATAAATTTTTGAAAAGTTGACCCCTGTAGGGCGATTTTGAAAAAGGAAGATATCGACAAAAGGGCAAAATCTGAGATGAAATTTATTGAAAATTATCCAGATCATTTTCCTGAGAAAATATTTTAAAATTCAGAGTCCTGGGGGTAAAATGGGAAGAATTGATAATTTTGAAGACCCAGGGTTTTGAAATTGATTTTAAAAAGAGTTGAAATTCAAATCTGGATTGAAAATTTTGAAATCGAGAGTTCTGGATCTCGAAATGACATGTTGTGCAGTAAAGTGATATGAAATGCTCATGCAATGCTATGCAATGACATGTCTTATGAAATATAATCCTAAACCGGGCTTTGGAGATTCCTGTCTCCTGTCAGGAGTAGAATTTTGAACATTTGAGTTAAAAATAGAGAAATTTTGAGAGTTGCAGATGAAATTTGGACTTTTGCAAGTTTTGAGCTCAGAAAATGACCATTTTGCCCTCCGACGATTTCAGAGGCTGGATACTGATGCTTGGTGGAAATGTTGGAGAGGTGAATGAAAATTTGGGGTGTTTACAGAATGGAATTGGAATTTAAAATGGATTTAAGATTTGAAATCTGAGATCCAATGTAGAATCGTGTTTTGGATCCTAAAATGGATTTGGATCTGAAGTCTGAGATCCAAAGTGGAATTGGATTTTGGAGCCTAAAATGGATTTGAAGCTGAAGTCTGAGATCCAAGATGAAAGTTGAGTTCTGGATCCTAAAATGGATTTGGATCTGAAGTCTGAGATCCAAAGTAGAATTGAATTCTAAATCTAGAATCCTAAATAGGAATTGGATCCGAAATCTGAGATCCAGGATGTAATTTTGGATTTGGCATTTCAAAATTGATTTGAGGATAAATGGGTTTCAAAGTCAAATTGGACTTGAATTTGGAGCTTGAATTTGAAATTCAGAAGATGAATCAAGAATCACCAAGTTTAACTTGAACTTTGAATTTGATTGGGGTTTTGAATATCAAATGAAGTTGGAATTTCAAAGTTAAATTGAACTTTGAAATCTGATTTGAATTAGAATTTTTGAATATAAAATGAATTTGAAATTTCAAAGTTAAATTGAACTTTGAAATCTGATTTTAATTGGAATTTTTTAATACAAAATGAATTTGAAATCTTAAAGTAAAATTGGACTTTGAGATTGAAAATAAAATAAAAATGAAGAGATGAATAGGATTTTACAAGAATTGAAGATTGATTGAAGAAGATATTAACATCACTTCGGTTTTTGAAAAGGGAATTTTGGAAATATGATGCAGTTCTATCCTAAATGATGGATGAAAAAGGAATTTGAAATTGAATTTTGAAAATCTTATTTCATTCTTTAAATGAATCAAAATAAGATTGAAGATATAATACATCCTTGACTATGGTCATTGAATGTATTATATAATAATCTATATTTAAATTCAAGAGTAGAATAAAATATATTTGGTGCTTTTATAGAATTTAAAATTAAATTAACTCTCAATATACCCTGACTATTGCCATTGGTATATATTTTGGGTTAATTTTAAGTTAAATTTTGATAAAAGAAGAAAATATTTAAGGAAAATATGATGAATTTTGAAAACGAATCCAATGTGGATCCAGTGTTATTTTATAAAAGATAAAAATCCTAAGTCTTGTTTACATCCTAACTATGGCCATTGATGTAAATCATCAACTTAGGATTAATTACCTCTAACGAAATGGTGCACGTGCCATTCGTGGTTCACCATTGTGAGAATTTGAGAAATAAAGGCAAAAAGCATGAAAACAAGTAATTCATGATATTTATAATGCTCATTCATTCTATCTAGTGTATAAAATGTAAATTTTCTCATCATAATCTATCTATTATAACTTGGGAATTGGATTGAAATGATAAGATTCTTAAACTAAGAAAGAAAGTAGTGTTTTTATATATACCTAAAAAACATGGTCAGTACGAAACAAGAATACAATAGGCAGTATGTAAGAAAGTGTCATACTGACAACCTAATAGGTATATAAGAGGATATTCATCAGAATATACATGGAAAATTTGTATGCTATCCTAAGTTTGGCAGGGAATGAGTGTGAGAACATACATGAGCATCTATAAGAAGGAGAGAGACATATAATGTATTAAACAGGAATGTAGTGCATATACATATTGGAAATGGCCCTTTTATTAGGGAAACGCTTCAGCAAATGCATGATAGAGCTATGAGAGATGATGAGAATGATGCAAATGAAGGCCTACCACTTATGGGAAGGTATTATACATGATGATAGATGATGTATAAACATTGTAGTGAATACGAAACAGAAAATGAGTGACATACTGTTGTCACTGCAGTGGCAGTGAAAGAAGTGGTGTAGCACTAAGCATGGTGAAAATACAATGATGACAGGGTGCTTGGCAAGTATTTGTGTGGTGAGCATGATGTGCAGCAATGATAGAGTGTGAAGATGAGTGGATCATGACAGTGGTGAAAATGGATACAACAACAATGGAACATGTGCTGGAACATGTGGAAATGTATATATTACAATGGGGTGCATGCTGGTAATGGCCACCCATTGATGCTATATGATATGCCAGCATGATGAGTACAATATATTGGTATATGAAGTGCAGGTAAATGGGGTTATGTGTGAACTGCAAAAGGGGACTACCAGCCAACATATAGGGGAAATGTAATGACATAGGCATTAATTGAGGCTACAACATGAGTGTAATAAATGCATAACAAAACTTATGAACATAAATGAGGATGTTGAAGGTATTAACATAGTGAAAAATGTGGATGATACCACTAATATATAAGTGCTGCACATCAAGGCTAAGATGATATCTAAGTAAGTGTGTGGCAACGAATTGAATGTGGATGTGATGAGCACCTGCATTATGACAACTGCAAACATTCTATCATGAATACAGAGGTTGTTCAAAATATTTATGCAACTTTTACTTTAGCTACTGTGCAGCAATTAGTAAGGGCAACCTACCAGGAGGTGTTGGGTAGTAATTAGCAGAAATAACAGCAGAGGAAAAGCCTGTATTCATGGTGATAAGCCTGTCCCTCGGTAATCCACGCAGTTAATTCCAACAAACTTAAGCTCATCTCTTGGTTCTGAATGACTTGAAGAAACAGAACAACACGCTGCTTAATAAGGTCCAGGCATACATCAACAAGCACAAGGAGACGAGCCCCGAAACATTCAGAATGGCTGCCTTGTAGATGCCTTAGATTTCTGGAGTCTTTGGCAGAATGCTGCATTGATATAAGTGAAAATAAATTTCTGATTTTAACTCAGCCATATATGGTGTTTTTGCAGTTAAACCCGAAATCTGATGCTTGCTAAAACTTTTAACCAGTCAAGAAGGTTTTAACATAGTAAATTGATGGATTTCCTTCTTAGCAACCGCAAGATGTGTGATGACTCAATTATTGCAAAATCGCTCCTGGCAAAAGCCTATAAAGGATGCATGTAATAGATGAATCCAGTGAATGGGCTCAGCCACTATATCCACACAAAGAATGCAGGCAGTAGATGAATTGAAGTAAAAACCAGCCAGAGAATGGGTACTTACAGTGATTTCTAATCAGACCTTACTCTGGTTTCACAATAAACTGATTTCAATAACTTGAATATATCTCACACAATATCAGTCGATCACTCTCAACAGCAGTATAGCTGATAGAACTCCAATACATTGAGTGATAGATTCGGCTGAATCAAGGATTATAGCAGGGATATGTGCAAGTGAGTGATAGGTGTGCATATATGTAAATGTTGGTTTCACTAACCACATCTGTTATGATAGGGTTGAGCCCGGCAACAGCATCTCCTGCTCAGAGGCTTACCTGGGATGGATGGAATGTGGAGGGAGATGCAAATGAGTGTGATAAAATGATTAGCCGAGGTGATCTTTGAAAACCAAGAGGTCAGAAAGCAATCAGCAAAACTTTTGTGCTGGCGGTGGTTGATATTGCATTCCAATCTCCGAAACAGATTTTTAATGGGTGCTTCTGTGTATAATATCACCAACATGGGGAAGCCATAAAAAGAAAGAGAAAAAAAATTGTGAGAAAGAACCCAGGGTGTCTAGAGAACCATCATTTTGGACAGTTGCTTCACTTAGAGCTTCAATCACCCATCTCAAGAAAACCTTGGCAAAACACGACTGTCGTTGTGCCATGACCTCTTTATTTCGAACCTAGAACCTGTGATTTATGAATCTAACATTTTCAACACATCTTCTACAATAATAAAAAAAAATATGCATCACTATCCATGAAGGAGTTTCTTCTAACATGAGGTATTCAAATGCTAAATCGGAAATAAGCTGGGTTGACTTCCACAGGGGATTCAGATCATAGATTTGATATTACTCCAACTCTGATCTGGGCTTTGAAGACAGATAATTCTCAGGATCTCACGGTTACTCTCTATATATAGTACTACTTTGATTAAAAGCAACAGTGAAAGGTAAAAATACTGATTCAAATCCTAAAACAAATATTGAATGTCAGTATATCATTAATGTATAAACTATCAAACACTCAATAACCAACAAATGAGGATGTGCTCTTAAGGCGCCAAATAAGACTTATCCTGGTGGTTAGCCAATGCTAATCGTATTGCCAAGATGTGAACTGGAAGAGTTCCCTGGTTGTTGCCTCTAATGTTGCTTTGAAATCCAAAATTCCGAGAGATGATTTAAGGCATTTATAGCAAACCATATATGAATCCCTTTTAACTCAATGTAGTAGGCATATCGTGAGAGGTATACAACTTCAATGCCTAAAACACAAGTTTGAAAATGTCGGAAACACAATAACACCCCACTTCTGATGTCAGTTCAATTGGATCAAAGCTATTCAAAGGGATACAAAAGCACAGGGTCTATGCCCAACATCACCACTCTATAATTCTACTGAGGTCACACTTGAAATGGGTACAACCCATTCTGGGATCGAGTTGAGTACAGTGCATCTCGGTAGATTAATCTTAACTGCTTAAAACACAGGATGTTGGTTCCCTGAAGTGTAGCAAGTCACCAACACAGCATCAACATGGGTCAATTAGCATAAGCAGATCAAAACCAAGATTACGGAATTGAAGAGAAATCTCAACCCAGCATGTCGAAACTGTTAACACTATGAAATGAGTAGCTGATAGTTGAGCTTTTTACCAAAATAGATTCACGAAATCCTTTATCCAGAATTTTATTAGACCGCGGGCAAACAGGATTATCAGAGACAGATGGTTCATCCTTCCTTTTTAGCACGATAAACATTGGTTGGCAGTGATGTTAACTACAGAAAAATGTAGAGGAAGTTCTTACCAATGGCGCTGTGAGATGGTTCCATCAACAAGGGCTGATCGATCATCAACAAACAAGAAAGGTTAACAAAAGAGAATCTAAGTAAACAATAGATTAAATCATGAAGTAGACCAAATACAAAAATTATGGAGAAAGTGAAAAGAAATTTAATGAATTCTCTGAAATACTGCTTTGCACCCTGCGGTTTATCAGTAACCAGGTACTCAGTACCTGGATATACCTCCTTCGAATGCCAACAGTCGAATGTAACCGGAGAAATTTGTGAGAAATGCCAATCACAAGAAAGAGAAAGAGAAGAATACACAAGATGGGATTATAAGCAAAGCGCAGCAGAAATAACATCAAATGCACAAACTTAATTACGACTAACAAAAAAAAAATGAAGAGAACATGTTGGAATGAAACATTTCGATTGCTCTTGCACAGGGATGGGTTGAAGTAGCTACGAGCGCTTCAAGCCTCATCCATGGTGCGTAAATAGGAATTAAAACAGAAGAAGGAAAGAGACATTGACAGGAGACTTAAAGGAAAATGAGGAAGGAAAGGGGTACTTACCGAAGAGCTGCAGAAATCTAGAAGGAGGAGATCGATCTTCAATAGCTTCTAGGGGGAGCATCAAAGGGAGATGAGGGGAATCAGAGAAGAAGGGAGGAAGGTCCAGAACCAGAAGAAGGGCATGGATGGAGGGGTGATGACGCCATTTCTGAAGAAGAGAGGGGTGCAGGGGTGATAACGGATGGTCGGAAAGAAGGAAGAAGGTGCTGGGTTGGAGAAGCGGTCTTGTCAAAGAGGAGGTGCAGAGGTACGGTGAAAATGGGTGAAAATGAAGGAGTAATGGGATTTGTTAAATAGGAGAGGAAGGTTTGAGAAGAGATCGGTTGGAAATGGGCGGAGGAGGAAGAGGGTGGTACCGTGATGGAAGGTGATCTGGGGGTTTGCCCTGGAGGGTTCGGTCGAGAGGGAGAGAAGAAGCTCCTGGACGAAATAGATGTCGTTGGGGATCGGATGGCTGAAGAGGAGGGTTTGGCGATGAAAGGCCGAAGATGGGGAAGGAAGTTTCGGGAGGGCGAAAGAGAAGGGGAGAAGGCGAGAGAGGGACACACATGGGGGTTGGCCATGGAGGGTTTGGTGATGGGTGGTCGAGGAAGAAGGCAACCGCAGATGGAGGGAGATCGGGAGATGGAGGAGCTCGTGAAGAGGGTTTTGGGGGAAGGGTTTACGAGAGGGAAGGAGAAGGTTCGTAACCCATCTGACTCCTTTACAAAGAAGAGACCCTAAAAAAAAAAGTTTTGTAAAAAGGGTCCTCCAAATTTATAAATTTTCATAAAAAACTTGTTTCAAAAGTCTATCCTCGAAAAGAGTTTTTCTTAAAGCCATTTTGGTAATTTTCTTTCTGTTTTGAATTCTTGATAAAAAATCCAAAAATTTACGAAAAAGCAAGGATTTAAACTAATAATAATTTTTTTTGTATTTTTGGAGAAATATTTACAAAATAAGCTTTTAAAAGCTATTTTGAAGAAATTTCTTAAAAAAAAACGGGTTTGGACCTAGGTTTTGAGAAAATATTCGAGCTTTAAGCCTCGAATTGAGGAATATAACACGATGGATCCAAACGGATACCGGACGAAGTGTCTGAGCCTTTTTAAAGGTTAATTTGGTAATTTTGAGAATTTGATTTAAAGATTTGGACAACGAAGCTCAGATTTGGATCTTTTATCTGAATCCGAATCCGAAATTGAGTCGGATGTATAAAATGGATTTAATTTCAGAAAAACTTGAGAAATAAAATGAAATTTAGATTTAAAAGTGACTCAAATAAAACTGTGATCATCACAAAAATTTTCCTCTCTTGTGGTTTCTCTCTCTTCCTTCTCTTTTCCTTTTCTGACCTTTATTTTCCTCCTTTTTGAAGGGAGAAAAGTAAAAGAAAGAAAAGAAAGAGAGAAGAGAAAAGAAAGAAGAGGAACTCTTTTGCGGGGTCTCACTTGACCTTGATTTGAAAATATTTAGAAATTTAACTCGCCTTCGTTTTGAAATATTGCGGAAAAAATGGGGAGACGAGATTCGCTCGTCGGTACGAGGTTCGACCGTTCCTGGCGCCTTTACTAGAGGTAATCGAACCAAGGATCGAATTTATGCCTTTTGCTTTGCCTTAATGTTATCTAAGAATTTATCCTAAATCTAAATGCACAAAGAATCATGCTTATGCAATACAAGGATGTATGATCTTTTTGAAAGATATTTTGAAAATTTCCAAGTATTCTTAGATGAACTTGATAAGGGAGTGAAGAAATGATTGAATCTAACTTAGAACTTGAGATAGATCAGAGAATTTCTAAGTCTTTGGAGTAAATCAAAGTTTGGAGTAAATCAGAGTAGTATCCTCGTGAAAGACCTTGGGTGTAAAACCTTTAGTAAGCGGATCCACAATCATAGAGTTTGTGCCAATATGTTATATCAATATTTGACCATTTTGCACTCTTTCTTTAAAAACTAAGAACTTAATGTCAATATGCTTTGACTTCGAGAAACTCTTGTTGTTATTGAAATATAGCACTACTGAATTATTGCCACAAAATAACTTAAGTGGTCTTTCAACATTATCCAAAATCTAGAGCACAGTGATAAAATTATGTAGCCATATCCCATGGTTGGATGCCTCATAACAAGCCACGAATTCTGCTGCCATGGTGGAAGAAGGAATGAGTGTCTGCTTGTCACTCTTCCAAGAAATAGCTCACCCGACCAACAGAAAAATATAGCCTGACGTGAATCTGCGACTGTCTTGGCATCCCACAAAATCAGAATCAGAATACCCAATGATCTCCAGTTGATCTGACTTCCTGTATATGAGCATGTAACCTTTTGTTCTTTGCAAATAGCGCATAACCCGTTTGGCTGCTTTCCAATGATCCATACCTGGGTTACTGCCTAACATCCTAATAATGTACGCTAAATCTGGATGCGTACACACCTGAGCATACATGAGACTTCCCACAACAGATGCATAGGGAATTTGTTTTATAACCTTAATTTTAGACTGGTGTTTGGGGCACTGAGCGAGACTAAACTTGTCTCCTTTAGCAACGAGAGTATCCCCTAGTTTGCAATCCTCCATGCCATACATTTTCAGAATCCTTTCGATATAGCTCTTTTGTGATAATCTAAGAATACTTCAAGAAGGGACTCAATGTATTTGGATCCCTAATACAAAAGAGGTTTCCCCAAGATCTTTCATTTCAAATTTCTTTGTCAGAAATCTTTTGTTTTTGTATAGTATGCCTATATCATTACTAGCAAGCAATATGTCATCTACATACAAAACCAAAAAAATAAATTTACTCTCACTGAACTTATAGTATATGCATTCATCAATCACATTCATCTCAAAACCAAATGAGAGGACAACTTGATAAAATTTATGATACCACTGATAGGAAGCTTGATTAAGTCCATAAATGAATTTCTTTAGTTTACAAACCATCTTCTTGGCATCGCTTGAGATAAAATATTCTGGTTGGACTATGTATATTGTCTTATCGATGTCTCCATTAAGGAATGTAGTTTTAACTTCCATCTGATATAACTCTAAGTTATAATGAGCTACAAGTGCCATCATAATCCTAAAAGAGTCTTTCGTAGAAACCAAAGAGAAAGTCTTTGTATAGTCAATGCCTTCCTTTTGAGTGAACCCTTTTGCAACAAAACGGGCCTTATATCTTTCCATGTTATTCTTTGAATCTCTTTTGGTTTTAAATATCTATTTGCAACTAATGGGTTTCACACCTTCAGATAATGGGACAAGATCTTATACGTCATTGTCACTCATGAATTTAATCTCCTCATGCATTTCTTCAATCCACTTTTGAGAGTTAGAAATTTGTGTGGCTTGATAGAGGTTAATTGGATCATCTTCCATTAGGCCAGTATCACCCTCATGTTCTTGTAGAAATATAATCATCTGAAATTGCCCTTCTTCTTTCTCTAGTGGATTTCCTTAATGGCATTGGTTCTTGAGGTTTTTCTTGAGGTTGTTGAGTTTGAACTTCAGGAGTAAAAGCTTAATTTTGGACAGAGAGATTTGAAACATTACCTTGATCCGAATTTGTGGAAACAATGTCAGGAATGAGAATTTGATTATTGTTATCCATAATTGTAGGAAGAGAAAGAGATTATTCTTCAAAAACAATGTCTTTCCCCAAACTCAGCACCCTCAAAGAAACAAATGTTTCATGTTTAAAAAAAAGACTTATTTGTAGGGTTATAAAACTTATAGCCCCTAGACCTTTCAAAATAGTAAAAAAAATAGCAGCTAACCATTCTGGAATCTAGTTTCTTTTCATATGGCATGTACAACCTAGCCTCAGCTGGACATCCCCAAATATGAAAATGTTTCAGACTAGGCTTTTGGCATGTCCACAATTCATATAGGGTCTTAGTTACTGCTTTAGAGGGTATCCTATTCAAGATATATGCTGCAACCTTTAATGCTTATCCCCATAGGGACTCTGGTAAGATAGAATGAGAAATCCTACTCCTTACCATATCCTTAAGAGTCATGTTTCATCTTTCAGCAACACCATTCATGCTAGGGGTGCCTGACATGGTATACTGAGGGACGATCCCACATTCCTTTAAGAATTTAGCAAAAGGTCCTACACGTTGTTCAACTGATCCATCATATATGACATAGTACTCGCCACCACGGTCAAATCTGATGACCTTAATTCTTTTCTCAAGTTGGTTTTCAATTTTGGCCTTATACGATTTGAACACATCCAGGGACTGAGACTTTTTATGAATTAAATATAGGTACCCATAACGAGAATAGTCATCTATGAACATAATAAAATATTATTAACCATTCCAAGAAGTCGTAGGGAAGCATCTACAAATATCTGTATGAATTAGTTCTAAGACGTCTATTTTCCTTTCGACACCTAATTTCCTTTTGCTTGTTCATTTTTCTTTTATACACTCAACACAAACCTGAAAGTCAGTGAAATCAAGAAAACCAAGAATCTCATGTGACACAAGTCTTTCAATTCTTTGTTTAGAAATATGACCTAAGCGCTTATGCTATAACAAAGCATAATTCTCATTTATTAATTTTTGTATTGTACTATAAGAACTTATTTGCAAGGTTTCATTAAATGAGGCAATAGTATCAAGCATATAAAGGTTGTCAACTGTAGATAAAGAACCAGTCCCAATAAGATTTGAGTCAAGAAACAATTTAAGTTCATTATTTCCAAATAAATAAGAATAACCATATTTATCCAAAATAAAAATAGAAACCAAATTTGCCTAAAAGACAGCACAATAAATATTTCTTTCAAATCTAAAAAATTTTTAGTCTTTAATGACAACCTAAATGTCCCTATTGCCTCGACTTCAATTGTTTTACCATCGCCCACATAGATAAATCTTTCAGCATCAATTGACGGTCGGTAACTTAGGCAACCTTGCAAAAACACACTTATATGAGTGGTAGCACTATAATCCATCCACTAAGTATGTTCAGGCATAGAAGTCAAATTAACTTCAGAACAAATCAATGTAAGGATCATACCTTTCTTCACACTCTAGGCAAGTTACTTGGTACAATTCTTCTTCATGTGACCCTCTCCTTTGCAAAAGAAACAACTAGACTTTGAGTCCTAATGTCTTTTATGTTTCTTCTGTGATTAAGGGTCAACTGCAACTTTCTTAATCCTTTTCTTTTTCTTAAACCTATCCTTAGAGGTTAATGTCAAATGGACACTCTTAGTCTTCTCTTGCTTCATCCTATCCTCTTCTTGCACACAGTGAGATATAAGCTCATTAAGAGTCTATTTTTCCTTCTAGCAGTTATAATTGACCTTAAACTGACTATACTATGTAAGCAAGGATATCAAAACTAAGTGCACGAGTAAGTCCTTAGACATTTCTAACCTTAGTGCCTTGAGTTTTGAAGCAAGATGAGGCATCTTCATGATGTACTCCTTAATGTTTTCTTTGCCTTTATACCTCATTGAGACAAGACTCGAAAGAAAAGTACTTGTCTCAGCCTTTTCGTTTTTTGTAAAACATTTGTCATTTTTTTCAAGGAAACGTTTGGCATTGGCCTCTTCGGACATGGTGCTCCTGAAGGATTTTGGAATTGCATGTTTCATGATCATGAGACTTATGCGATTAGATCGATCCCACCGCTCAGAGTTCTTTTTATCCTCAACAGAACTCTTATTCGTAAGAGCAGGTGATTGATCTTCTTATAGTGCAAGATCCAGATCCATATAACCAAGCACAATCATAAAATTTTCTTTCTAATTCTTGAAATTTGAACCGCTCAAAAAAAGGATGGAATTAATGTTGGCAGATATCATAGAAGTAGAGGTATTAACTGAATAAAAAACAGACAAACTCACGATTAACATTCATATTCTTATGCAATAACATAAAATATATATATTTAAACAATGGTGAACCCCATCACAAGATACCTAGCACAATATTGACACTTAATCTTTGAACAGAAGTGTCAACTTGTAAGTGGTACTCTCAATACAGTAATTAAAATATAGATAGTCAGTCATATCAAACAACGAGCCTTTCTTTGGACCGACTCGTTATTCACATGAAAAACCGAATGATTATCCCATATTCATTACTAAAAGTATACATTTGGGCTTGGTCAAATAATAATCTTCCTTTGGGCCGATCACTATTTGCATGAACCACAAACATAGTCATCACAATATTCTAAAATGAACTAACCTACACAACAACGGTTACTTTAGTAACATATTGATTCAATTAATTCAATTAATTCAATTTAAAATATCAGACCCATAATCATAAACAATACCAATGTTCAAATATGTCAATAAGAGCATATGCATATGAATTAAATAAGCAAGCATAATAGCATATATGGGTCAAAAAGTAACTGAATATTGACCCACCAGAGTAACCCATAATGCACACCAATAGTCCAACAAAATCCTCAATAATTTTTTTTGTAAGGCATGCACACGGATCCGGCCCAAACTTGGGTACAAGCTTGCACCGTCGGGTCGATTCCAACGAGACCCGACCTGTATAATGGTGCATCTTGGCCTGGTTCAGTCCCTTAAAACAAAATGGGGACTGAACCGGTCACCCGCCTCATGATCGAACAAGACTGAGCCGGTTCGACCCGACTGCTCACCAAACTTGGTTCTAGTCACCTTAGAGGCTGGAGTCAAGCATTACAAAGGACCGAACCAGTCTTGTGTGCGCACACAAAAAAAGTGTCCTTGTTAAAGACCGTCGCTCTGTCCTGTGCCTAATGGCCAAACCATCCTGGGACGAAAAGCCAAATCGGCTAAAACAGGTTATCGAACAATCAATTCCAACTAGAAAGTCTTAATGGGCACTGAACCACCCTGTTTTGGCTGGAGCTACTAGGAACCGAACCGGTCCCAGCAATGGTCGAGACTGTCTGTATCAAAGAATTCCCGATCCAAGCCAAGATAAACACCTGAACCGCCCCTGTACCATTAACCGAACCGGCTCAGCACCCTGTTCTGTGCCTAATGGTCGAAACAATCTGGAATGGGCAGCCTAACCGGTTTTCTCAACATAATTGATCGATGGTGCACTAAACCAGTCCTGAACGATGATTTGCCCAGATCGTTGCGATCCCTGAGGACTGAACTAGTCTGTTCACCCAACCGAACCACACAAGGTCTGGAATGGACCCCGATACACACCGACAGATGGCTTAGCAGAACGCCGTAGAACTTCCATTGACGGAGGGACCGAAACCAGAAACTGACTCGCATCGATGGACGGTGAAAGGAGAACCCGATGATACCCAAAAATGGCCTGAATGGTCAATACGCCGAGTGTATCCGACAATGGTCGATATCAATAGCAGATGTCGGTGAACCATGTCTAAACAAGTATACAACCTTTTACCATCCGACGACCTGAGCAACAGGGTTCCAACCGGCGATGAGGTCAGACGAAACCCATCTGGCAAACTGGACAAGTGACACCGCGTTTGGCTAACCCAAACATGGAGGAGAAACCTCCACTGCCGTTAGCCGAACGAAAAACAGGATGGCAGCATCTTCTCAACAAAGCAAGAAGAAGACGGGGAAAAGGTTGATCTGCCCTCCCGTCTGGCCTGACGAAGAAGAAGGGCCCAACGACTCTTCTTTGTCTGGTGAATCCAAAGGGGAAGAGCCTTTCCGCCCTTCCCATCCGATGAAGGGAAAGCCCCTTTTTTTGCCTGGACGCCAATCCAAAACAAAATCGATGCCTAAAGAAGGAAAATAAATAAAAATGTATGTTTTAAAGATTTAACGGGAACATGCACTCTGATACCAATTGTTGGATCATAAATCCATTAAAAACTAAAACAGGATCAATAACATGCTCTCACTAAACCGTTAAAATCATAAACAAAATAAAACCAAAAGCGAAAATTGTACCTGAATTCATAGTGCTCCGGTATCGTTGACGGGTATGATCTTCAAGAACCTGTATATTAGCCCTTTTTCTTTCTCTAAACCTGATAAGAGGGACTGAATCTTCTTCTGACAATGGAAAGTCTAAAGAGGGAGGGTCTTAATATAAGGTTTGGGGACCATAACCCAATGTATTTAGGACTCTGTCTCAACTCAACCCATTATAGAGTTTTAGACAGGGCAGGTCTCTCTACATAGTGTTCCATACCATTTGAGATACCATTGGGCCCATCCGAATTAGACCACATGAATCGGGCCTGAACCTAAGAAAGACTTACGATGTGTGATTCAGTGTATGTAGGCCCACACGATTTTCTAACATGAAGCACCTAAATGATGTAAGGTGGAATACAATATATCCTACTACCCAACTTGCTCCTTGGTCCAGCTCCATGTATTTGTGCCATAGCCTTTTAATTTGCATCCCGTCCTGTCGTTTGGGTCATGTATGCATAATAATCCAACTTGGGATTGACATTGGTGGTGGGGGCAATAGACAATGTACTTCTCCATTATGGTAGCCTCATCACGTGAATCAACAATACGTGACATGCTATACTGCTATAGTGGAGCATTGAACTCCTTTGTGGCAAAGTAGAAATGTGGTTCCTTTGTCCTCTCTTTTTGGTAAGGAAGGGGTCATGCCTGTCCAGAAAGTGACAAGATGCACCTCTCTGTGGGGGGTTGCAGGTCAAGTGGTGTCGGCCAGCCTTTTTCCTTTATATCATGTAAGTGAGCTCCTGCTTTAAGCGCAATCTATCTTTAAGATTTATGGTACTTGGTATGAGATTATCTTTCACGGAATGGAGAAGGATCTAAAACTGGTTCAACATTGGACCATGATATGTCCAATGTAAGCTCTTTTAAAATGATTAGAGCTTGAGTAAACAAATGCATTTGGTTTTGCAGGTAAATTCACCATCATTTTTTTGTTCTTTAATAACGAGTAACCTACCTGGGAACAGGACAAACTGGTCCCCCTCCCTCCAGCTTGTAACTCTGGGTGGCAGGCTTGCCAAAAAGACATATTCACTAAGTTAATTGTGGGTGTAATAGGGCTGGTAAACGATCCCAACATACCAAACATGGCATGTATGTGTTCGGGAACGACTCATGGTGAAAAGATCAGGTGCAATATGATTGCACAAATATTTGTGCATTAAACACCTGATCACCCTCCCTCTTGGGGATAGGACCTGTTAGGTTTGAGACCCAAGGCCTGATGGAGGGTGATCAGGTGTTTAATGCACAAATTTTTATGCAATCATATTGCACCCAATCCAGGCTCTCGCTCGCGTACTAGTGGACCTGTTTAACCAAACTCAAGCTCAGCAGGTCCCTAAACCAAATGAGCTGACATGAGCTGGATCATGTAAAAATTCCATGTATATATATATATATATATATATACAGAGAGAGAGAGAGAGAGAGATGCCCATTTATAGGAGGGGAAAGAATGCAGGCATCATCATGCTTTGGCGGCACTCTCTTACAATTACGGAAGTGACTAGAGTTTTGTACTCTTATCAATCCATGCAATTACGAAACTTAATTTATCGTTCAAGAAGTGGGTCTCGGTCCATTGGATGAAATTTAACCCAAAACGCGATCTCATGAGCTTGATCATGTTTCACATGAAATCATCTTGCACCTTATGCGTGGTGAGCCGATCAAGTGATGGAAGCAGAATACTTGATAATTGTTCGATGCCATATCAGAGGATGCTCTCATATGCTTATTATGACAAACTTTATTTGTTACCGAACAAAAGTGGTGCATGTGTGTGCGTTGTAATGGAGCTTATGATGATATGCGTGTTTCCTAAGTGA
This sequence comes from Nuphar pumila, assembly GCF_984573655.1. NCBI lineage: Eukaryota > Viridiplantae > Streptophyta > Magnoliopsida > Nymphaeales > Nymphaeaceae > Nuphar > Nuphar pumila. Next base: position 49,361,510 of record NC_143254.1, on the reverse strand, counting down.
AAAGCTCGTATCTTGGCTATGACATGCGGCGGTAGCGTAAGACAGCACAATATTACTCGTAAACAGCTTTGTGGGTAAGCATTAGTGTACATGACATATCTCAAGTACATATGATCATCTCCATGCTCCATGCCATAGGGTTCTCTCCAGTCAACTGCGGCCACATGCCACGCTTCGAGGGTGCTACACCACCAATGACCCGTCTCAACTTCATGTCTACAAAAAAAAAAATTCTATGCACATTTCATATGTCACGATCGAGTATTTTGCCGCATAATCATATGTGGGGAACACGTTTGTAAAGTCGTAACACATAAAAGAGCTACTTCATCTGAGGGTGTCGTGCTGATGCTTACGCAGGTCCGCGTATCATCATACATATTGAGAATTATTAAGCCAAGATCAAAATCTCGCTGACACATTCATATGTGAGGAAGACCGTAGTGCGGTCATTTCGGCAAAGTATGAATTTTGCATTCAGGAACATCATTGGGGACAAAAGTTTTATGTTTCCAAGTGGTATTAGGGTTCCTCCTATTGGCGAAGTCAGCGCCCACAATATCTATATAGGGGACCTCTCTCTTGACTTGCAATGGTGCACTACTGTGTGGTCTTAAGTGGGCAACCCCTATATCTCGTGAGTAGCACATTGGAGTGCATGAGGGTGCTCATGAGTATGAAGATTCCTCTTGGGCATCTAAAGCACGCATGAGGCTCGCTCTTACTCCTCACCATGTCGCTCAACCTTGTATACTTGCAAGGGACTCGATGAGTGCATATCGAGCGATGGTGATTCCTCTTAAATAAGAATTTTTACTATGTCATACTAGCAACTGACTTCAACTGAGAGACAAAAGGTAATCTCCACCATGACAAAAGGCTTTCGTGGGGCGCGTTATATGCTCTACGGGGACTGCAGGTCCCAAAAATCAATATGACCCTTGTTCGATGCGTCTCAGAAACTCAATGCTCACTCTAATGTTCATGATGCTTATTCGAATGCATAGCTAGCTCTACGTCCTTCGACTACTTGTGCACTCATCATAAGAAGGTGACACACCCATTCTTCGTTAGCTTAGATGTTCATACGACAAAGACTTTGGCATCGCCTCATACTATCAACCTGTTTGACTATGTTTCTCTAAACATTTTGCTATGTTAGGCATGCATAGGATATGCATGACCTCGAATTTGCTTCCACCAGGCTTACGCAACTCCTCGCCTCTAAGGCAAGCTATATGTTGCATGGCCCAAACAATCTATCAAGCTCCCTCTCTGCGCAATACAAGAAGTGCAAAAAAAAAGTTATGATACGTCTGCTTCCGTCGATGTTAAGATGGGCAACACTTGTAAAGTACCCTGATCACCTAAACATACCTTTGCAAGATATTTTTCATAAAAAGGATATTTTTGATAAATTTTGAATATGGGAAAATATTTTGTATAATCTAATGTCAAAAACATATATGAGATTGAATAAAAAATAAGGAACACAAAAATCATTCTTTAAGACAAGATTAAGAGAAATGTTGACATTTTCTATGTAGGTCACACGGGTGGAAGCTCTATCTGGTAAACCAATAGGTGGAGAAGAAACCATAGAAGGGTTAGACAAGTTTGACAATTCATTGGTCATATGATCGGTAACACTCGTATCTATGATCCAATGTTGAGAAAGAGATAAACAAGCAGTATGGGTGAAGAGATTACCTGCCAAGTTTGTTTGTGGTTTTGAGTTATCTTTGTTGATAAATGACCTTAACTTTTTATATTCATCATGAATGAATTGGGTTTCAAAATTATGGAACTAGGACTTTCAGGGACAGTAGCAACATGGGAACCAACTTGAGCATCAACAACATTGGCATTAACTTCACCACTTGTTTGAGCATCAGATGAATTGTTTTATAGTTGATTACTATTTTGTCGAACAACATGGTTGAAACAACAACACAATGACAACAATTATAGCTTTGATCATGCCATAAACAAAAGAAACACACTCACACAATTATTAAAGCTGATGAAGAACAAACACAACTCTGTCGGATCGTGGTTTCTTCCTTGCGCTCTCTATAGATCATAGTGCTCTGATATCATATTAAGATGTGATATCACAATTGCAACAAAAGAAGGAAGTATGTATTTTTCATTATTTATTCTTAAAAAAAATATAATTATATATTACAAGAAAACAATAAAAAAGGAAACGTCCTCTATCTTCTCCTTAACTCAAGGGGATTCATGATAACCCCTTCTATCTTCACCTTGAATCTAGCACTTCAAATGATATATGATCTTATCTTATTTCCTCGTAATCTTGAAAACTTACTCAAATTACAACAGCGTACAGATCTATGGATATATCTTTTGAGGAGAACTAGGGTACCCACTGTTGTTGAAAGTCTTTTGTTTCTTGTTTGGGCCTGTGTGAACGAATTTTTTGGAGTATACTGAATACCCCCAAAAACTCTAAATTCAATCTATCCTAGAGGAACCACTTCTGAAGAATTCCATGTACGAGATGTCACCCCATATAATGCAAAACATCATATTTGATGAGGATCCTAAAGAAAGGATCCTTATTGACATTCCTGATGAGTTTATAGACGACCGAAAAGGGAAAAAACCCTAATGTTCCTTGAGTCCAAATAACATTGGTACCCTCATTGTTCTCGTAAAGTCCCCAAAGCAAGTAATTCTAGCACGGATAAACCTATCTCCATGTTTAGTCTGGCCTCTGCTAGCACATCTCTTTCTCTAGACTGAGCTTTAAAATGTGAGGTCCTAGGGGTTCATCTCTTAGTGGACTCACTTGTGCTAGAACTGTCTGTTTCGAAACCCGCATGAAAACTTCTAGAAGACTGATGAGAGTACCATTCTTTAGACCAAGCTTTAAAATGCGAGGTCCTGGGGGGAAACCCAAAAATGCGCAAGTCATGATAAAATCAAAACAATGCACAATAGTCCCCGGTTGGGACTAGGTGGCCTCAAAAGGGGGTTCCGACTAAGCTGCTGCATTGTACGATTCTGAGCCTGTGGTGAGCTTGTGCGCAGGTGCACCCTGCTACCGTGCACTGAACTGAACTCCCCACTAACTGCAGCACTGCCCCTGCACTATCACTGCCTCTTATGTGTGCCTGTGTGCCAGCTTGTGTCGCAGGTGGCCTGCGGTATCTGCTCCAATCAATGGATGGAGCATCAACTATACATTGTGATGAGGTGTGCATGAGTAGCCTCCAGCAGATGCAGCACACTGATCATGTGTTTCTCCGCCTGGGCATCGACCTAGTGTGATTAAAAGCACCTAGGGAATAGCCAGAGGTAACGAGCCGCAGGTGGCTGCAGCTAACACTGTGCATATGGGTCATGCACAGTTCCTCCAGACACTGCCTAAAGGCCTGACGCTATGATTGTGAACGTAGAGGAGAAATCTCTGGCATGCAGATTGCCTGATATTTCAAACGCCAGTGGTCATGAACGAAAGTTCACTGAGACACAATGGCTAACAAAAGTCATGTTGACATCGATGGCCAATTCCCTATGGATTGGCCAAAATTTGGCCCGTAACAGGGGAAGACAAGTCTGGGCGCTTAGGCCTAAGTTGCACATACGTTTTTCTTGAAATGCAACCTGCAGGAGATCTTTAATGCCAATGCGTTCTGAACAGAAGTTTCTCATAATTTAATTTTGAACAACTTTCATGTTGACACTGTTGCCAAATTCAGCGTCTCTTTTACCGAAAATCATACAAAAAGTCATTGGACTGGGTTTGGACAGAATTCTGCCGAATTTCTGTAGAGTTGCCAGAATCTTTCCAAACAACTCCGATGACATTCAAAATGCTCAGACGTCACTGTACCTAAATGCATTGGTGGATCGCAGAGTGCTCACCGGAGATGACCTAAATTTTCCTTGTTTTTTAGCGATAACAGAGAATGCATAGCTTTGATTACTAAAATTGTGATTTCTTCATTGTTACTCGTGCATTTGTGCAAAATCGAATCTCAATTGCTTACAATTATTAAACACACACATCTAGCCTAAATTCATGCTTCTAATCATCCACAAACAACGAATTTGCAGAGATCTAGGGAATTAGAAAATGCTCACATATTCTGTTGTAGCAAATTTATCTGATGAGCTTCAATGCCACGATCAATCCATTTTGTTTTTTCTCTGGATTGTGTATAGAGGTTCATGATCTCTCTAAGATGCCCAAGGTAAGAAATCACTCGTTGGATGTGCACCTCTTGATGTGGAGGATGATCAAACCTTCATGCAAGCTCAAGCTCCTTCAATTGTCGGATTCCAGTGAATTGAAGAGCCGATGGAACTCAAATGAGTTCTCTGAAATTTCTTCCAGCCGAGAGAGGAACAAAAGGTGAATTCGTGACTTTCATTTGAGATTTAAAAGATATCAAAATACATAAACAAAACCCATTTTATATGGGCGGTAAAGGGAAAACCGACTGATTTTCCTTCAACAGAACTAGAGGTCGATTGGTGGGACAACTCCACCTCAGTTGGAGGTGTTTGTCTGCCTAGTCAGCTTCTCTAACTGAACGCACAGCTCAGCCTCCAGCTGAGCTACTGAAGGTGTGACACAGTGAGGTGGTGCATCACTTACGCTGATGCCTCAGTCGTGTGCGCAACTTGCGCACGGTCTAACTGTTCGTACAATCGGTCTGAACTAACTTGGTCCGTTTTGGGCTCGGTTGGACTGATCACAGGCACGGGTCCTATCAGACCACCAAGCTCTGCGCCGATGTCCTCAAAGGCAACAAACTCTGATCCTCTATTTGTCGAATCTTCTCCTGATCTGAATGTATGAGCGTCATTTCTTAACGGCCAGTATCTCTCTATCATAGGCGCTAAGTGCATGAATACGCTTCGGAATAACCTTACTCATAAAGGACACATGATGCTCATTCTGCATCATAACTGCCCCCAACTCCCACATCACTGGCACCTGCCTCTATCACAAACTGAATTGAGAAGTCTGGGAGTGCGAGGACAAGAGCACTCATCATGGCCATCTTGAGCTGCTCAAAGGCGGTCTTAGCTCATGGATTCCACTGAAATGCATCCTTCTGAAGCAAGGTAGTAAGAGGTGTCGCTATAGAACCATAGCCTCTGATAAAGTGACAGTAATACCTTAGGTGTCTTAGGCCTTGGCCGATCTTCTATTTGTCGAATCTTCTCCTGATCTGATTCCACTTCATTGTGACACACCGCATGAAACGCTCCAAAATCCCATTTTGTAAAATCCTTGGATTTTTAGAGATTTTTTTTTTAAAACACTTTGCAAGCAAAAAAAACTATAAGGAAAAAATAGTTGGAAATTTTGAGCAAGTTACAGAAGGATCAACAAAAAAAAACTTTCTCCACTATTGTTTTGCAAAATGAGATCAAATAAAATGTACATCATTTTATTTACAAAATTGTCTCCCAAACATTGGAGATTTTCCCAAAACCAATTGCCAAGACTGCATGTGTTCAAAGTGTGGGTCCAAAGCCTCTCTCGTGCAACTATCGCGATCACACGTCTAGCTCATCACATGTATCCCCATGAAATGGGGTCAGTACTCTTGCGAGTTAGTGATATAATATCTTTAACCATACACTTATGAAAACAAAAGCAGTAATGGCATGAATGTAGATATCGACAAAGCTGACTATCATAACATAAGTAACTTTAATATGATAGAACAATAAGAAACATTTGCAATAATTAAACAAGTGCAACTATAACAAATAAAGGACAATGAGCAAGAGGAGCAATAGGTGATAACATTAAGTAACTAGCATGCTAAGACAGTGAATTTAAGAATCTAAACAACTAAGCAGTTAAACTTAGAATTGAACTATGACATAAGCACTAATTCATAAGTCAGTAGTCAGCAAGTTAGTTTAATTGTTCTGTCTTGATTGCTCCTTCGGGTATGCAAAGGAACCTCGAATTCTGTAAAAAATACCGTTAGCATTTGTTATTCTATGTTATGTGATAATTTGGGTACCTACAGACCGAGTAAACCTCATGCGGGCAGCCTGTAGCCGAGACAAACCTAGCATAGGCAACGGATTGCAATCTACACTACTGTAGTAGCTGAGGCACCTCAATAGGTCACCTCGACCTCCCTAACTCTAAGTGACTGAAGGTCAAAGGACATCTTTGCTCCTTAAAATGTGTCATAAAATCGACCGATCACTCAGGGTTGTACCATTCACCCTCTCCAAGGTGAATCGTTTTGTGAATGGGCGATCAGGTGGTTTATCTTTTTAAGGCTTCAGTTATTTTATATTTTCTCATTTCGAGGTACTTAAGCTCATCTGGCCTTGTGTTCCCCGTAGGGAAACATGAACTGCATACAAAGGTTTAGCCCGCCCATTCACGTGCGCTAGCACAAACAAGCTAAAAAGAGCACTTTATCAGTGAAGGCGACATTCATCATTGTTATCATTTTAAGGGGTGTATGATATATTTTAAACTAGTGAGCTTAACTCACGAGGTGGGTCCATCGCCTACATATAGCTCGCTATGGAGCTTACACATACAATAGTCTCAAAAGACATTTATACCCCTACATTGTGCCCCATGTCCCTTTTGTATTTTTGGGATGAATCAAGTGTCAAGTGTGCATCATGTGTCAGATATAATCTTAACAAATCTATAAAACATGCATCACATGATAAAACATTGTTAAGAATAAGACACTTGATGTACAAATATGCTTAATTCAACACATTTTAATTCTATGACATGATGTGACAAAGTGCTCGTGAGACTATCAATAAGCATGTTGTCATTTCTATAATTCATAAGACATGTTATGAAAACTTACGAAACTTGAATCATCATGCTTATAATGTAAAATTTGTAACCATGCCATGTAGGGTGCTTCATTAAGCATAATTCGAAAACATCACAATGTTTGAATACCATGCATACAATAGTAATCTCACAGTCGTGTCAAGTAGTGCACGTGTGGTGACCTAGTCAAGTGTGTTGCGTAAAGGGTGTTAACCCATTTACACCATTCATGTGTCATATGCTTATGTAAGTGTTTTGATTCCTTTAAGCATGCTTTTGATAATCTCGTAAGCATACTCAAACGTGAATTGTACCAACTAAGTGGGTCGTACATGTTTCACGATTATTTTGTAGCAAGCATTTGCATTTTCAACTCACATTGCATACCTTCTCGATTTGCATTTGATGTTATAAAGCACAAAAAGAAAAACTCATAGTTTTTACACATTCCTTTCTTGTCTACTACCCTATTTACGCATTTATTGCAAAATTGTCATACTTGTGTCATGGTGTGCTAATGTGCTAGTGATACGCAGCCAAAAATGCAATAATCATCCATTCTACAAGTTGATTTCTGTCATGACAAGCGCAAAATGAAAACCAAGTGAAAGTGCCTTGCACATGCAACACTTGTGCACGAAACGAAAGGCACAAAACAGATTGCTTTAACATACAAACTGGGGAAATGGGGCAGCATTCAGCTGCCATGGAACATGAGCAACCTGCTACCATAACAGCAGGAAACGAGTGCCAATGCAGCACGCGTTTGCGATCCGCAGGGTTACGGAATGGTGTTGCCCAAACTGACCTGCAATGATAGAGGTTACAGCCTTACTTGCAAGCTAGAACGCTCACCAACGCTGGGGACCGGGCCTGCTGCAGGCTACGCAATAGCTGCCTGACAGGCTACCAACCAAATAGTGAAAAGGAGTGTGGGTACAGGGCAGGCACGTTGCTGCCTTGCGGCCCGCGAAGAGGCTGCCCCGGACAACGACTGTCCAGGCACCCAACTAGAGACCGGTTGAGCCAGGTCTAGTCCAAGTGGGACCAGATTTTCTCTAGTCTGAGACGACCACATCCTGGTCTGACCCAGGGTGGCTCAAACTAGAGGTGACGCTGTCAGCCCGGCATGCAGCCTGACACACAGGGAGCACAGGCTGGTGTCATGCTGGACTAGACCAACCTGCCTGCCACGACCACAGCAGGACGCCCGATTCATCGGGGCTGCCGCAGTGGTAGGGGGGGTTGGTCCAGGTGCTAGGGACACAGACACTGCATATGCACAGCAGGTGCATAAGATGTTGATTGGTCCCAAGCACCAACCTGACATGCAACTGGGTGTCACTGCACCCAAAAGAAAAGAAAGAAGGGACAGGAAGAAAAGAAGAAAGAGAAGGAGGGGGGGGGGGGGGGGCGCTGACCCGAGTGAGGTCGGTCTGGGTCACCCTGCTGCGAGCAGACCAGGTCTGAACCCACCCACCCCCCACCACCCCCCACCCCCCACCCCACACACACACAGCCTAGAGGTAGGGTTGCAACCACGATGGAAGGGGAAAAAAGAAGAAGAGAGGAGGCATGACCTCCACCCCTCCACGGTCGGCTGCCACCTGAATCCGCAATGAGGAAGAGAGGGGTTTTGGAACAGCAGCCCCCATGTTGGAGTAAGGGGTGTGTCCCAGCCACCCACCACCCTTTTCCCCAATAGCTAAAACTCCACACGGCTAGGAGGAAACCACGAGAGCCCAACCTCAACGAGGAAACCATAGGAGGCAAAATTGCACAACATGATGTGCGTATGTGCACAAGAGTGAAAACAATGTAAAAATGCAAGAAAACACACAACATACATCTAATCTGCCAAAACCTCTTGCATTCATCGGATGCAAGAAAGGTATGAGGCTTCATGGCATTCAACAAAACATGCATTTCCAAAAGAGAAAAACATTAAAACATGGAGAAGAAAACCTCACCTTGAATCAGAACAGAGAAAATGATTTCTTTGCATTAGAGTGCAGGGGGAAGTTCCAAAATCGGCATCCACCCCTACACAAAACAAAAAGGAAAGGGAGATGGTTCACACTCTAGCCTCCATGCAAATTCGATGGGAGAGAGAAGAGAGGAGAGAAGAGAAGAGAGAGGGAGAGAGAGGCCAAAAAAGCCTAAGGTTTCTCTCTCATTCCCTTTCTCAAAACTACTTATAGGTTAGGGTTTACACATTAGACAACTGAGATTAGAAGAGAAGATGGATGGCCAGCAAGCCTCCACTCAAGTTCACGCCCGTCTATAAGATGGCATTCCTGTAATTAACCATATACAGCCACACACACCCTCTATGGGTTTGAATTTTTTTGAAAACCTTTTCAAAAATGCCATTGCCTCCTCTTGGGTGGTTTTCAAGGCTTTTAATAATATTTTGTTTGTAGTCTTTTTGAAGTGGTGTGGGTTGCACTGTAGAGTGCGCCCATGCCCCTTAGGCTGACGTTGGCCCTATGCCAAGGTCTCAAAAATTCAGAAAACCTCATTATTATTCATTAAATTCCATTTTAGCCTTGCTTTCCAAAAATCCATATTCTTTTAAGATTCTACTTAGAGTTTGAAATTTATCTTCCTAAATTCCTATATTTTTCAAACATTTCAAAAAAAGAAAAACTCCTTTAATGTAACATTGTCGATAATGAAAAGTCCTAAAAAAATTTTGATGGTCTGAATCAAATGAATATATATATATATATATTAAAATTCCACCATAAATTGAATAATTTTCTCAAAAAAATCATGGGTCTTACACCATATGCCCCAAATACATAACATTTTTTAGCCTAAAGCTGCACTTACATCTTAGCATAGACAGTATGCTCACAAAGAATGCATAACACAGAATCTATGTGCTATAGGTGAACTAATCATTGTCTACTATGGATAAAGATGTCATCAAAGAAGACAAGCACATACTTTCTGAGTAAAGGCCTGGATATATCATTCATGGCCCTCTTGAAGGTAGCAGGGTTGTTGGTGATGCCAAATGGCATCACAAAAAACTCATATTGCCTATCGTGTATATGGAAGGCAGTCTTCGATATGTCAGCTAAGGCAATCCTGATTTGATGATATCCAGCTCGTAGATCGAGCTTTATGAAGTACTTGGCCTCATGTAACTCATCTGAGAGCTCCTCAATGATTGGAATAAGATGCTTGTCCTTTACTGTGATAGCATTGAGGTCGTGATAACTCTAATAATGCTACTATTAAGCATCTCTCTCACCATCTCCTCCATGGCATCCTTCTGTGAAACCACATACCAGTACAGTCTCACATTCACTAGCTTCGAGTTATGAGTCAACTCAGTGTGGTGGTATTGTTATCGCTCGAGAGGGAGCCCCTTAGGCTTTGCAAAGACTACCTCATACCTCCCTAAGACCTCAACTAAGTCTGGCGGCATTGGCTTGTCTTGCTCAACATCATGTGTGTTATCATCAATCTGCTGAACCAAGCAAAGTGTGGCACTCCTAGTGCCCTGAAATATCTTGAGGGTGGTTTGAGTGTCAACCTCTCCCCCAAGCTTGGCCTGTTGGGCCCTCAAAGTCACCATGCCATCTACTCCTCTAAACACCATCTTCATATGGTCAAAGTCCCAAGACACTTGGCTCAATCCCTTTAGCCAACTCATGCACAACACTACCTCTACTCCTTTAATGGGAATGAAGTAGAGGTCCTCTTGGAAATTGACACTCTATGTCGATAGAGGAGCATCGCGAAAAACTTGGATGCAATGCAAGCACCCACCATCACCAATCATAACCTCAAAGAGCGGGTTATCATTGATAACCAATCCTAAATGCAAAGTCACATCACTGTGAATAAAACTATGAGTGGCTCCCAGGTCAACAAGCATAGAGACGTCTCGCTCATTGAGCTTGCCCTCTAGGCGCATAGAATGAGAACATGTCACCCCTGGTATAGTGTGGTACTCTCAACTTGAAGCATCACTATAGGGCACATCGTCCTCATGGTCTAGTGGCTTATCCTAAACATCCTCATCCTCATCTGTATCAATGATTTAGAGAATCCTCATTGCTTAGCACTTATGGTCAGGATGTCATTTCTCTCCACATTTGAAGCACTTGCCATTTTGACACTTCTTATCTATCTCCTTTTGGGAGATAATTTCAACCTTGGGCTTGGGGCTAACCCTCCTCTCAAATATGTGATGTGGCTTGCATCCTTTGACAACCTCCTTACCTTTGAAGCTCATGGTAGCTCTACAAAGATTTTGCTTCTCTTCATAGAGTTTGACCACTCTATAGGCATCCTTAGGAGTGTAAATATTTGAGGAGAGAACCTCAAACCTTAAATCATCCTTCAATCCACTCACGTACAAGCCAAAGAGAGTTTGCTTGTCCATATGTGGAAGAAGGGCATAAAGCTCCTCGAACTCGGCTTGATAGTCCTCAAGGTTGCCCTTTTGTCTAAATTGTTTTAAGGTCACATCATGATTGGCTAAAATAGTGGGACAAAAGTGATCTATTAATCCGCTCACAAACTGCTCCCATGAAGGCTTCTCCTTTTTGAACTCCAACCACGTATAACATCGCAGTGCATTCTCCTCCAAATGAGATATCGCCTAATCTAGGCGCATGTCCTGAGACGTGAAAAAGTGTTGGGCCTTATACAACTGTGATCATCGCAAAAAATTTCCTCTTGTATTTCTCTCTCTTCCTCTTCCTTTCCTACCTCTATGTCCTCCTTTTGAAGGGAGAAAATAGAAGACGGAAAGAGAAAAGAGAAGAAAAAAGAAAAGAAGAGGGAAGATGAATTATTTTGCGGGTCTCACTTGACCTTAATTTTGAGAATTGTTGAAATGACTCGCCTCCGTTTTTGAAATATTTGCGGGAAAACTGGGAGACGGGATCCGCTCGTCGGTACGAGGTTCGACCGTTCTTGGCGCCTTTACCAGGAGTAATCGAACCAAGGGTCGAATTAATGCCTTTTGCTTTGCTAAGAATTTATCTAAGAAATTATTTTAAGTCTAAATGCACAAAGAATCATGCTTGTGCAAAATGCAAAGATGTATGCTCTTTTTGAAAAATGTTTTGAAGAATTTCCAAGTGAATATGATAAAGTGAAGAAATGATTTCTAACTTAGAACTTAAGATTAAAGTTCTAAGTCTTTAGAATAATCATGAGCTTGGAAAAATAAATCTGGATTTTGAAAAATGATTTTGAAGTTTTTGAGATAAAAGGAATTTTCAAAGTCGTAAATGGACTTTGAATTAGAATAGAAATGAAAAATGGAATTGAATTCTAACTTTGAAGTTTTTGAAATCACAATGAAATGTGGGAAATTTAAATAGAATTGAGAAATAGGATTGATTTAAAAGTTGGATTTCAAGATGGAATTTGAATCCAAAGTTTGGATTCTAAATAGAGTCCAAAGTTGAATTTTGGATTTAGGATCCGAAATGGGAATTTGATTTGAAATCTGAAAATGGAATTGGTTCTAATGAATTGGAATCAAGGTGGAATTTGGATTTGGAATTTTGAATGGAATTGGATTCAAGGTTTGGAATCCAAGAAGGTGTTTAGATCTAAAATCTGAGATCCAAGATAGGGTTGGAAGATGGAGTTGGATTTGAAGTCTGAGATCCAAAGTAGAATTAGATTCTGGATCCTAAGAATTGGAGTTTTGATCTGAGATTCAAGGTGGAATTGGACTTTGGATCTAAGATCCAAAGTGAAATTGGAATATGGACCCTAAAGAGGAATTGGATCTGAAGTCTAAGATCCAAAGTAGAATGGGGATCTAGATCCTAGAATGGATTTTGAATCTGTAATCTGAGATCCAATGTAGAATGGGGATCTGGATCCTAAGTGGAATTTGGATCCGTGATGGGAGATCCAAAGTGGAATAAGGATTTGGATCCTAAATGGAATTTGGATCTGTGATGGGAGATCTAAAGGATTTGGATCCTAAATGGAATTCGGATCTGTGATGGGAGATCCAAAGTGGGATAGGGATGGAATTTGGATCTGTGATGGGAGATCCAAAATGAACGGAGTTTATATCTGGATCCAAGTTGAGACTAGGATTTGTCTTTGGATTTTGGTTTTGAGAAGTCCAAATAGGACCTTTAAAGACGGATCTGGGTTTTAGAAACCCAAATTTAAACTTGAGATTCAAATCCAAACCTTGATTGAAGATAAAGGGGATGAACTTGATTTTGAAATCAGAAGATAACTTCAAAGTTAAATTGAACTTTGAAATTGGATGTTGAATTGAGTTGGAATTTTGGAATTTCAAAATTGATTTGAGAATTTTGAATTTATAAATGAACTTCAAAGTCAATTTGGACTTTGAATTTGGAACTTGAATTTGGAATGAATCAAGAATATAAAGATTGAATTTTGAAATTTCAAAGTCAAATTGGACTTTGAACTTGGAATTTAAATCTTTGAAATAAGATAGAAGAATGAATTAAACTATAGACTAAAGAAAGATATTTGAGATCACTTGGGTTTTTGAAAGAGAATTTTGAAAATATGATGTAATTCTACCCGAAATGATGAATGAATTTAAAGAATTTGAAATTGGAATTTGAAAAGCTATTTCATTCTTTAAATGAATTAAGAATAAAGTTGAAGACATAATACATCCCTGACTATGGTCATTGAATGTATTATGTAACAACTACATTTAAATTCAAGTGAAGAATAAAATACATTTTTGGTGCTTTTATAGAATTTAAAATGAAATTAACTCTCAATATACCCTGACTATAGCCATTGGTATATGTTTTGAGTTAATCGTAAGTTAGATTCTGATAAAAGAAAGAAAATATTTTGAGAAAATATGATGAATTTTGAAAGTGGATCCAGTGTTATTTTGTAAAAGATGAGAATTCTAAGTTTTGTTCACACCCCGACTATGGCCGTTGATGTAAATCTTCAACTTAGAATTAACTTACCTCTTACAAAATGGTGCACGTGCCATTCATGTTTCACCATTGTGGGGATTTTGAGAAATAAAGGAAAAATGCATGGAATAAACAATTCATGGTATTCTATAATGCTCATTCATTCTACCTAAAGCAGGGAAATGTAAATTTTTATTCCAATCTAACTATTACAACATATAAAATCCAATTTACAACCCCAAGTAATGATATCTTCCATATTTCCTGCAAAATAGAGTTAACTTAGAGCAAAATTGCAAAACATGGAGGATCAAGCAAAATTTAGATGTTATGCTAGGGTTAAAAAGAAAGAACACATATGAATGCCTTAATCTAGATGGGCATGGGATGACAGTGGAGGTAAGCTATAGCAGGTGAGGCAGTTGCTGTGAGAAATGGGAATATGAATATGGGAAGTATTGGTAATAGCTAACTGATGGAAGTGGTTGTGCAAGAAAACTGGGGTTGTATGACTTCATGAACTACTGCAGACAAATGCAGGAAATGGGTCGGTATTTGGGAAGGACATAATGCATTGCTGTGTGCATTTAACCAGGCATAGGTGTCAAGGGGGAAGAGAAATGACAGCCCAAAATGATGACAAAATATGGCAGAGATAAGGTATGATACTAGCTGCTGAAGTGAATGTGAAGGCTGCATTGACAGATGACATAATAGCATTTGCTGGACTTTAAAGACATCATGGAAGGTGAAACCCTATGTGATCCTGAGAAGCCAATTGTGCTAGGAAGAATGGACTTCCCAGCCCTTGTCATTGAAGTTGTAACAGGACCTAAGACCAAAGCTGACATTGATAAAGTGATTGTCGGTTTGATCAAGCTTTCTCAAGAAGATCCATCTTCTCATTTTCCAAGAATCGATGAAACTAAACAAACTGTCATTGAAGGGATGGGAAAACTGCATTTTTAGATCATTGTAGATCAACTGAAGAGGGGGGTTTAGGTTTTGCTTGATTAAGGTTAGGACAAATGTGGGAGCACCACAAGTAAATTACCATGAAAGTATCTCTAGGATGCATTCACAAGAGACAGTCATATAGGCAATGACAGGAGGCTATGCTGTGGGGTATGAAGTAATAGGAAACATACGAAAGGCTGTGGGACGTGCTGATGATGTGCAGGATGTGTCGAACATACAGAGGATACAGGAAGTGTTGATGATGATACCAAATATCACTGTGGATGTCACAGCAATAGAAGACATGGTCATGAATACTAACATCGATTTAAGGTATTTACTGTAATCGCTTACAGTAAGGCCAGACATTTGCTGACAGAAGCTTCCTACAATGAGACCTTTGATGTAGATATTCGGGAAAGGTGAGATAGGAGGTGATATGGTTTTTGCAGGAAAACACAGATGGATGTGAATGAAGTGGAAAATGATGATTAGCATCTTCGCAGATGTCTAAAAATGGGATCTTAATAGCGCGTGTGCGCTGTTGTGAATGTCAACAGGGTAAAACACAGCAGTGCATGGGCACTGTTGTGAGCATGTGAGGCTACAACAGTGCCAGTATGTGGAAAGCTAAATAACAGGCAGACTGGTATAGGGAGAGACCAAGTAAGCAAGGCAAATGGGATCAGATAAGCTTTATTGGAAATTGGTTTGCTAAGGGCAGTCTTATAAGTAAAAAAAAAGAAAAAGGAAGAAAAGGAAACAAAGAAGAAAACAAACGATAGGTGAAACTCCCCAAGGAGGTTGTTGACTAGTCGCATGATCCCTTCAACTAGCCTGTGGGAGCACCAAGCACTTGCTGATATATCAATCCTGAGAGGGAGCGGCTGTGCTATCAAGAAGATCTGGAGCTGGGATCCCAGATATCCGTTAAGGATTCAAACCTTTTGCGACTTCCCTAAACCAATACCATGAATCTCCAGCCATCTTTAGCCAGACAAAATTAGACAAATGTACCAATTTCTACACGCAGACCTTATTTATGAGTGACCAACTGATGCGCAATGTTGACGAGGTAGAGGCTCGGCATTTGACCATTAGATGCCTCTGCATATACCCTCGCCATTGTCTGATATATCCCCTGTATTAATCACAAAAATTTGAACTAACTTCTTTAATGATATCCTCACTTCTAAAGGAATATAGCATTCATTGCTGGTTTTGATAGCCTTTTCTAATTTGCTGGAGACAAAAGGATCACAACAGACCCTAAGTCATGGGGCAACAGACGTATGCTTCTCCCCTAATGCAGACTTGCAACTAGCTGAACAACATTTTTTTTTTATTATTATTTTTTTTTGGCACGCCAGGATACTCGGTTGAGGTGAGAGAAACAGGGTAGGTGAATCCTATTGACAGAGCAAAAAAAAAAAGAAAAAGAAGAAAAAGAAAAAAAAAATCACTCCAATGGTTTCCAAGTGGTAGGGCATTGCCGACACAAATGCCTCCTTTCCATCACCTTGGGAGAACTTCAATTGTGTCAACAATGTTGACACAGGGCGAAGGGGGGTTAACATTTTCATCAACCATCCCAGCATAAGAAAGATTTTGGGAAATATTGTTGTAAATGAAATGGTTTCTAATGGTAATAGATGTCAGAACCTGTTGTAGTGTTGTGCTAACGAACTTGGAACTTCCATTCCAGCATAATAGTTCCTTCCTTGTTGCTTTCAATAAATGTAACTCCATGCAAGAGCAAGTGAAAAGGGAGAAGACACCACAGGCGAATCCAGAGGCCATAGGTAATCAAGAGACATAGCCTTCACGTAATCTTGCTCTTAATATCAGAAAGTTTCAGCTCTTAAAGCAAATTGCCTGAACCTTCTATGATTCTCTAAAGAAGTATACAATACAATCGAAAGAAAAACAACTGTATGACAATTGTAAACTTAGAAAATTTTATGCTACATCTTTTCAGTGGGGCATAGAATGAACGTCGCATAATTTCCAGAAAAGAAACAAATAAAACTTGCGAAACAAGAAGGGTGAAAACTAGATGATACGTTGGGCTTAAGTTTACAGAGAGAAACACAAGGTTGCTAAATGAAATATAATCAATAGATGCAAAACATGGCAGTGATGTGCAAGGTAATATGTCAAAGCAAAAGGAACCGAGAGTCTGACATTAAAGAAAGTCTAGGAAGTCCTAATGCAGATAATAAACAACAGAAATCAAATGTAGATAGATGAGAAAAGAAATTAGATCGATTATTGACAGAATTACGACAGACCTCCGATTAATTTGATCTAGATCCTTGATCGAATCGGAGATCAGTAGATCAGATTATCACACTGTCGCCTGATTTCGATGCTTTCATTGATCAGTTTAAAACAAAATGGACGAGGCTATGTGGATGAATGAACAACAAAAGGGAAAAGAAAAAAAAAATGAAAACAGAAACACAAACAGGAAAACATAAAAGATGATAATCGAAACAGGAAATGGAAAATCGAGAAATAAGGAAAATGGTCACGAACCGAGGTTTAAATTCTCATTACAAAAAGAAATCCAGATAAGCAAACGGCAGAAGCAAAAGGCTATTCTATTAGAACACGATGATTCTATCGATATGGTAGCAGGGGGGGTCGGTCCTGCTATATGCAGGCCGATTCTCCTTGCGGTACCTCTTGATAAATCAACAAAAACAAAAATAATAAAAACGAGAAATGCCATCCAGAATTATTATATTTAACAAAATTTAGTGAACGGAAACTGGAGAAAATAGCATATCAAAAGAAAACTCCACCCGATGCAAATCAGAAGATAAGAAAGAAAATAAAATATAATGCAGATAAGAAATCATGTGAGGCGATCAGCAAAAAGTGTCAAACCGGAAGAAAGAAGAGAATGGGGATGAGAAAAAAGAAAACGAAAGAGTGAGGAAGTGTGGGAATATAAAAATTCTGATAATGTTGCACATAGATAAATTGATTTGCGGTAAGCAAATTGATATTATCAAGGGTGCCTCAACAAAACAGGGATGAGAAATGTGAAAATTAAGGAAAACTAGTTTGATAAGGAAAGGAGAAAATGCTTACCGAAGATCTGCTGGAGTTTCGGACCGATCGACTCCTGAAGATGAGTTGTTGTTGATGAAGTTGCTGCGTAAAGGTGGGTGAAGTAGATGGATTGAAAAAAAAATGGATGTCCAGAAAAAAAACCGGATGGCCAGAAGACAGGAGCTGGACTCTTCTTAAAGAGGAGATGGAAACTTCGAGAGGGGAAATCTGTTAAGGATTGATGGTGGAGAAGAGAGCCTGCAGTTTTCAGATGGAGGGTGGAAAGAGGAGACAAGAGGCGCGGGAAGATGTTCGTTGAAACTTGTCTCATTTTCCAATAAGAGGACTCTTTTAAAGGAATTTTTGTAAAAATGGTTAGGGAAATGAGGCTTTTAGCAAAAAATGGTTTCACAAGGCTTAAAATCCTTTGTTTTTCTTGTAACTTTTCCCAATTTTTTGGTTTTTCATGTTATTTTTCTATTTTTTTGTATTTTTAGAATAAAATCCTAAAGTTTGTGAGAAAACAAAAGTTAAAACTAATTTTTTTTTTTGTGTTTTTGCAAAAATATTCACAAAAGGGAATTTTTCTGAGAATTTAAAAACTATTTTGAGAAAATTTCTTCAGAAATGGGTTTTGATCCGGATTTTGAGGAAATACGGATTTAAAGTGCTGGATTCGAATCCGGAGTTGATTCTGAATATATCAATATGAATTTTAATTCAGAGAATCTAAAAAAAATGACTTGATTTTCTCAGAAAACGGGTTTAGGGGCAAAAGGGTCATTTTTACAAAACTTTTAAAAATTTGCGGTGTTCACAGATGCCCCTCTTTGCTATTAAGTCGGTTGAGAGCCGAGCTTAGTGGCAAAGACAACACTCCAAATTTTGAAAATGCCCCAGTCAGCATGTCTGAACTGGGTGTGGAAGAATTATTTTGAAAATATGATTTTTCAGGCTTGAAACCTTACCCTGAATGGTTTTGGGGAGACGAAATGCTCGAAGATGATATGATTGAGTGGAAAATGAGGAAATCGTGATGGGATTTTTAGATGGAAATTCTGAAATGGTGGGAAATGGAAATTTTGATCAGGCGTCAGGGGTGAGACAAGATACTCTTTTTGGAATGGTTCAGGTTTAGCCCTTAACCTGGATGGGACGAAAATACATCAAGATGAATTTGAACTGAGGAAAGGGATACACGGGGACCTTGATGGGACATTTTGGAAAATGCCTTGTGAAATGAAGCCCGAGTATGATCCTTTCTTTGGATGAATGTATGAAGTATGGGTTCCTTGATGGGAGGAGCCATGATGGGACTGGAAGAAAATATCTCATCAAAAACGAGGAATCTCATTGGAATGTGACTCAGGTTTAACTCAAACCTGCAAGGAAGATACCTCGCGAAGCGAGGCTCCGGGTTAACTCTTAATCTGGATAGGAAATCTACCATATGGGTTTCTCAAAATGGAGAAAGCATGATGGGACCTTCGGAATTTGGATGAACAAATCCGAGAGGGGTTTTTGCGAAAGGAGGAAATATAGAGTCCCTAAAGCTTTGAAAAGGGGAAGAAATTGGGCGTCTCATTGCTGAGACTGAAATAGCTTTTGAAATTAATGATCTTTCGCAAATGGTTCAGGTTTGACCCTTATCCTGAGTGGGGGAAATCTACCATACAAGTTTCTCAGAAATGGAGAAAGCACGATGGGACCTTCGGAATTTGGATGAACAAATCCGAGAGGGGTTCTTGCGAAAGGAGGAAATATAGAGTCCCTAAAGCTTTGAAAAGGGGAAGAAATTGGGCGTCTCATTGTTGAGACTGAAATAGCTTTTGAAATCAAATGATCTTTCGCAAATAGTTCAGGTTTGACCCTTATCCTGAGTGGGTCGTCCACACGGAATTCTTTGATGAGAAAACTGTGATGGGACAAGAAGAGATACTTCTTTCAGAGACAACTCTTTTGAGAAGTATAAACAACGCTAGGTTGCATCAAAATGGATATTGAATGTTTATTTTATTTTTGGAATAGCTAGAAAATTTTGCCAATAAGATAAAATCATAGTAGATTCAAACGCTTGGAAATGTGCACGTATGTGCAAAAGATATTCTCTCTTTTACCTAGAGTATTTCCCCCAAATGAGGTTAACTCCTCAGTTATAAGAGTCAAATTCAAAATTTTAGCACTGATGATTTTCTTCAAGGGAGCTATCCATTTCCCTGATATGAGAATAAAAGAAATATTCTTAGTTTCATAAAAGCAGGAAATGAAGAGATATTGATAAAAGAATTTTGTATGAGAAAAGATGACTTCTGGCAACTTTGGCAGTTTGATATCTGGGTGTTTTCCCTACGATGATCTTTTTGCACTCTTTTTGAGTCATTGGGCTTTCTCAGGTTTTTACATCATCCTTCATTTGGATGGATCCTGACTTTTCCCTCTTTTTTCAGGGAAGGGTACGTCACAAACTCCTTCATCTTGGAGATGCTCTGATCCTTCTTTTTCTAAGGGATTATATGTGATATTGGCTCAAAAAGGTCTTTAGATGATAGCAGAAATCAAATATCTTTTAGGGTTTGCCGGTAGGTTCATCACACTCGCCTTCATCTCGACGGTGATCTGAACTTTCCCTGGAAGGATCAGTCACAAACTCTGTCATCTTGGAGATGTTTCAAATCTTCTTTGGCCCCGAGGGTCTACTCGCTTAATTCGCCTTCATCTTGACGACAATTAAGAGATCCCTTTTGCGGATATTTGATTGCAACTTTTAAACGAAAATGAAAAGGGATGGGTTGAGTGGATTCTTTTTATAGCTCAAGATATTTCCACTACCTGATTGTCAGAAAGTCATTTTAAAACCTGCGTCATAGCCAAGATCAATATCAATTCGTTTCTGGCTTTTCAACATCATTGAAGATTTCTTTCATTGATCATATCGAGGATATTTATCACATCCTTTTGGTTGATCAACAAGAGAGATTTTGAATTTTACCTCTTTTTTCGCAAAGAGTTTCACCTTTTGAAAGGAAGTACTGGAGGTAATCTGAGAAAGTTCTTTTGTGCAGTAAGAATATTTAGAATCAACGAATGCTTTTAGCGAATTGGCAAAGTTTTCACGAATTTTTTGTGAAATAATCACTCAATATAGATTTTGATGAGACATTTAGCTGTAATTTAAAGAAATGGTGTAAGAAATCAGACTTTAGAAAACTGGACTGATGAAATACATTAGGTTTTGGAAATCCCGACCAGTTTATGAGAAACTGGATTTCAAATCCCGACCAGTGAAAAACACTGGATTTCAAATCCCGACCAGTTATGACAACTGGATTTCAAATCCCGACCAGTGAAAAATACTGGATTTCAAATCCCGACCAGTTATGACAACTGGATTTTCAAATCCCGACCAGTTATGAAAACTGGATTTCAAATCCCGACCAGTGAAAAATACTGGATTTCAAATCCCGACCAGTTATGACAACTTGATTTTCAAATCCCGACCAGTGAAAAATACTGGATTTTAAATCCTGACCAGTTATGACAACTGGATTTCAAATCCCGACCAATGAAAAATACTGGATTTCAAATTCCGACCAGTTATGACAACTGGATTTTCAAATCCCGACCAGTTATGAAAACTGGATTTCAAATCCCGACCAGTTATGACAACTGGATTTCAAAAATGAAGGATTTATTCTGATGGTTTGAAAGTAATTGAATTTGGGAGATTATAATCCGAGGGCTGAGAAAATGATGAGATTGTTGAAGATATTGCCATTAAAGGTTGGGAAACTGATAGAATTTGAGAGATTGAAGATCTTGAAGGTTTGGAAGTGATAGAATTGAGGAGTCGCACCCTAAGGGTTTGATCTTTCGGGATGCACGACCAGCGGGAGCTGGATCTTTTTGGAATACAGGACCAACGAGATGCTGGATCCTTTGGAAATACATGACCACCGAGATGCTGGATCTTTTGGAAATACATGACCAGTGAGATGCTGGATCCTTTAGAAATATGTGACCAACGAGTGTTGGATCCTTTTGGAAATACATGACCAACGAGTGTTGGATCCTTTTGGAAATACCTGACCAGCGAGATGCTGGATCCTTTAGAAATACATGACCAACGAGTGTTGGCTCTTTTTGGAATACATGACTGGCAAAAAGCTGAATCTTTTGAAATATAGGACCAACGAGATGCTGGGTCCTTTGAAAATACATGACCAGCGAGATGCTGGATCTTTTGGAAATACATGATGTTTTTGGAGATTTAAGCCAGAACTAAAATTTAGAAGGAGAAAGGTCTTTGGTCAGAAGACTGTTTTTAGAAGATTACCAGTGTGAGAACCGGGTTTTCCAAATGAGCTCAATATCTGATTGAAAAAGTTTGAGAAATAACCAGTGTGAGAACTGGGTTTTTAGAAGATAATTCAGGATTTATCCCCTTATCCTGAACGGGGGAAATAATAAAAAGAATACCTCATTGAAAGGAGGCACCAGGTTTATCCCTTATCCTGAAAGGGTAATCTTTAAAGATAAAAGTAGATGAGATTTTAATAAGATTGAAAAATTTGTTAAAACTTGACATAAATGCGCATTAGCTTGATGTAAATTTTGATTAAGCAAAAAGCGAATCAAATGAAAAGACAATAAAGATCACAAGATCAATTAAGAATTAACAAAATTTTGAGGAAAAGGATTTTTGTCTAATCCTGCCTGCATATGATGAGAAAGATGTTTATGAATTAAAATAAAATGCCCCAGTATCCTGGAGAAGAATGTAAGAATTGATAGAAGATCATTGTTTTTATTGAAATGGCTCTTTTGAATAGTACAAAGGCTTTAGAATGAACATTTCAGGTGTAAAACTTCTTCAAATGCAGAGCATTGATGGGATCTGGCATCTCCACTCCATCTGCGTTGATTAAACTATATGAATTGCGAGGAAGTGCTTCCTTAACCACATAAGGGCCTTCCCAATTGGGTGACCACTTGCCCTGCGGTCGATGCTTGAGATGAGCTATCGATCTGAGTACCAAATCATTAACTCGAAATTTTCTCTCAATGACGGACTTGGCATAGTGTCGAGCTATCCTTTGTCGATAAGCTTGAGCGTGCTCTGCTGCCTTGAGCCTTTTTTCATCCAGTAAATCTAGCTGCACCAATCTCTGCTGCTGATACTGATCAAGTGGCAATTCTATAAGTGAAGCAAATTTGAGAGCGGGCTTCTGGACATGGAGAGGCAAAACCACTTCAGTTCCGTAAACAAGTTCTGAAAGAGTGGCATTAGTCGGGGTCCGAATGGTGGTCCGATACGACCAAAGCGCGTCATGAATCTGCTCATGCTAATCTCGACCTGTCTTCACAGTCTTTTCCAAAACACGAATCAAAATTTTATTGGTGGCTTCTGCTTGGCCATTCCCTTGAGGATAATAGGGAGCTGAGAAATGATGAGAAATTCTGAATTTAGAACAGAAGGTTTTCATTCTCTCATTTTTGAAATGAGTTCCATTGTCCGAAACAATGTCATGTGGTATGCCGAAGCGGCAAAGGATGTTCTTGTGAATGAAAGAAACCACATGGCGGCCTTCTATTGTGCGTAGAGTAACAACTTCAACCCATTTCGTGAAATACTCTGTTGCGTCCAGGAAGTATTTGTGGCCGTTGGAAGCAGAAGGGGTAATTGGGCCGACGACGTCAAAAGCCCACATGGAAAATGGCCAAGTGGAAACAACTGATTGTAGATATGCGGCCGGAGCATGAATGTAAGGCGCGTGCAATTGGCACTTGACGCACTTCTTCACAAATCTATGACAGTCTTGCTGCATGGTATTCCAATAGTACCCTGCTCGAATGATCTGTTTGACAAGAGTCTGATAGCCGACATGGCCACCACAAATCCCTTCATGCGCCTCTTGGATAACTTTCATAGCCTCTTCTTTGTCTAAGCACCTTGAATACTCAGAACTGAACCCACGACGGTACAGGACATTGGCCAGAATGAAATAGCGGGTAGACATGCGCTGAATTGCACGTTGCTCCCTTTTTGGCATTTCTGGTGGAAATTCACCAGTCTCAATGAAATTTTTGATATTTTGATACCAAGGTTTCTCCTTCTGATTAACCTGGTTTACTTGCATAACTGACGCGAAAGCGGGTTGCTCAAGTCTGCCAACTTCGAAAGAATGACATGACTCACCACCTTTAAAGGATAGAATGGAGCCCAGACTGGCTAAACCATCAGCTATTTGATTATGCTCTCTTCTGATATGATTGGGCTGAAATTCTTCGAAGCGGTCCACAAGAGCGAGGACGATCTTCTGATACAGAATCAATTTGGAATCTTTCACTTGCCATTCAGTGTTAACTTGACTGACAACAAGTAGGGAATCACCAAAGGCATGTACTCTTTTGACATTGAAACTTTGCAGAATTTTGAGGCCTTGTATTAAAGCTTCATACTCGGCCATATTATGAGTGCATTGGAAACCAAGCTTAAGAGAATAAGGGATCATTTCTTTTTCTGGAGTGATTAGCAAGACTCCAATCCCGATGCCAGACATGTTTTTAGAGCCATCGAAGAACATATTCCAAATTGGGGGCTGTTGGATATTACAGATGTGCTCATCAGGAAAATCGTCCTCTGCTTTAATCTCTTCCGTCAAAGGGAAATCCGCCAACTGATCTGCGATCGCTTGGCCTTTAATCGACTTTTGAGAGACATACTCTAAGTCATATTGCATCAGAAGGACTTGCCACTTCGCAATCTGTCTAGTAAGAAATGGTTGTTCCAAAATGTATCTCAGAGGATTAAGTTTCGATAGAAACTTGATTTCAGAAGCCAATAGGTAATGTCTCAATTTCTAGCACATCCAAACCAGAGCCAGACAAGTTTTCTCCATCTGAGAATACTTCTTTTCATAATCAATGAAAGTTTTACTAATATAGTAGATGGCGTGCTCTATTAGGCTGCCATCTTCATATTGAGCGAGGAATCCACCACAGGCATTCTGATTGACAGAAATGTATAGTAAGAGAGGCTTTCCCAGCTTAGGAGGCTTCAAAACTGGTGGATTAAGGAGATACTGCTTGATACGCTCAAACGAGAGCTGACATTCTGATCCCCATTCAAATTTAACTCCTTTTCTTAGCAAATGGTTAAAAGGCTCGCATCTCATGGCCAGATTAGAGATAAATCTGCGAATAGACTGAATATGCCCTTGAAGGCTTTGCAGTTCTCTGAGATTAGTTGGAGGCGGCATGTTAATGATGGCTTTTGCTTTAGTTGGATCCACCTCGATTCCTTTCTTGCTGATTATGAAGCCGAGCAGTTTGCCGGACTCCACTCCAAAAACACATTTCTGAGGGTTAAGTCTTAATTTGTAAAGAATAAGTCTTTCAAAAACTTGACTAAGAGCATCAAGGTGATCTTCTTCTTCTTTAGACTTAACCAAAATGTCATCCACATATGCATCCATATTCTTATGCATTTGATCATGGAAAATGACGGCCATCGCCCATTGATAGGTTGCCCCGGCATTTTTGAGCCCAAATGGCATGACTGTATAGCAAAAGGTTCCCCATGGGGTAGTAAACGAAGTCTTGGACTGATCACGAACGGCCAACCTAATCTGATTATAACCTGAATATCCGTCCATGAAAGAAAACATGGCATGACCTGCTGTGCTATCGATCAACAGGTCAATGTTGGGAAGTGGATAATCATCTTTCGGGGTGGCCTTATTGAGATCCCTGAAATCAATGCAAATCTGAAATTTTCCGTTCTTTTTAGGGACTGCCACGATATTTGCTAGCCAATCTGGGTAGTCAATGGCCCGGATGAAGCCTGCTTTTAACAAATCTTCAAGTCCTTCCTTGACTTGCTGCTCAATTCGAGGGTCTAATTTCCTCAATTTCTGCTTGATTGGTCTGGCTTCTGGTTTCAACTTGAGTCGATGCTCAACCAACTTGATATCCAATCCTGGCATATCTTCATAAGTACAGGCGAATACTTTCTGATGCTCTTTGAGGAATTGGGTGAGTCTAGCTTTTTCAATTTCGCTTAGACTCGACCCGATTTTGAGAATTTTTGGATTATCTTCCGACCCAATGTTGATATCTTCAGTTGAATCTTGAACCAAAGATGAGGGTTCATCCTGCTTCTGAATGTGAGCAAATTCTGGCAATTCCTGAATGGTGGAATCAAATTCGGCTGGCTCTTCAGTCTGTTCTGCTGCCTGACTGACTTCTGCTCTGTCTTTCATCTCAGGAAACCTTGCCAATTTTAGATACTTGGGATTGATAACAAATCTTGTCATTGATTCAGGGGTTAATGGTCCTGAAAATACCAAAAGAGGTTTTTAAGGGAATGTACAAGCCAAAACAAATTTTTTGTATAAAGCAAGGAGCAATGACATAGACAAAATATAAGAAGGAAATGATAGATGCCCGAATATGAGGAAAAAGATTGATCTTT